>NC_058101.1:145114242-145417272 GCF_020171115.1 Neogale vison | reverse complement strand
TCTCACAGTTCTGGAGGCTGGGAATTCCAAGATCAAGGTGCCAACAGATTTTTTCATGGTGTGAGCCTTCTTCGTGGTGTGCACACTTTTTTGCTGTGTCCTGACCTAGTGTCGGGAGGAGAGCTCTGGTCATCTTACAAGGGCACTGATGCCATCACGGGGCTCCACCCTCTTTGGGTTACTGCCCAAAGAACCCATCTCCAAACTCCATCACACTGGGGGTTCGGGCTTCACCATATGAATTTTAGGGAGACCCAGATAAGACTCAGTCCATAACACATAGTGATGCTGTTTTTTTTTTTCTTCAATTTATTTATTTTCAGAAAAACATTATTCATTATTTTTTCACCACACCCAGTGCTCCATGCAAGCCGTGCCCTCTATGATACCCACCACCTGGTACCCCAACCTCCCACCCCCCCCCGCCACTTCAAACCCCTCAGATTGTTTTTCAGAGTCCATAGTCTCTCATGGTTCACCTCCCCTTCCAATTTACCCAAATTCCCTACTCCTCTCTAACGCCCCTTGTCCTCCATGCTATTTGTTATGCTCCACAAATAAGTGAAACCATATGATAATTGACTCTGCTTGACTTATTTCACTCAGCATAATCTCTTCCAGTCCCGTCCATGTTGCTACAAAAGTTGGGTATTCATCCTTTCTGATGGAGGCATAATACTCCATAGTGTATATGGACCACATCTTCCTTATCCATTCATCCGTTGAAGGGCATCTTGGTTCTTTCCATAGTTTGGCGACTGTGGCCATTGCTGCTATAAACATTGGGGTACAGATGGCCCTTCTTTTCACGACATCTATATCTTTGAGGTAAATACCCAGGAGTGCAATTGCAGGGTCATAGGGAAGCTCTATTTTTAATTTCTTGAGGAATCTCCACACTGTTCTCCAAAGAGGCTGCACCAACTTGCATTCCCACCAACGGTGTAAGAGGGTTCCCCTTTCTCCACATCCTCTCCAACACATGTTGTTTCCTGTTTTGTTAATTTTGGCCATTCTAATTGGTGTAAGGTGATATCTCAATGTGGTTTTAATTTGAATCTCCCTGAGGGCTAATGATGATGAACATTTTTTCATGTGTCTGATAGCCATTTGTATGTCTTGATTGGAGAAGTGTCTGTTCATATCTTCTGCTCATTTTGTGATGTGTTTGCCTGTTTCGTATGTGTTGAGTTTGAGGAGTTCATTATAGATCCTGGATATCAACCTTTTGTCTGTACTGTCATTTGCAAATATCTTCTCCCATTCCGTGGGTTGCCTCTTTCTTTTTTTTTTTTATTTTTATTTTTTTCCAATTTATTTATTTTCAGAAAAACAGTATTCATTATTTTTTCACCACACCCAGTGCTCCATGCAAGCTGTGCCCTCTATAATACCCACCACCTGGTACCCCAACCTCCCACCCCCCGCCACTTCAAACCCCGCCTCTTTCTTTTTTTGACCGTTTCCTTTGCTGTGCAGAAGCTTTTGATTTTGATGAAGACCCAGAAGTTTATTTTCGCTTTTGTTTCCTTTGCCTTTGGAGACATATCTTGAAAGAAGTTGCTGTGGCTGATATCAAAGAGATTACTGCCTATGTTCTCCTCTAGGATTCTGGTGGATTTCTGTCTCACGTTGAGGTCTTTTATCCATTTTGAGTTTATCTTTGTGTACGGTGTAAGAGAATAGTCGAGTTTCATTCTTCTACATATAGCTGTCCAGTTTTCCCAGCACCATTTATTGAAGAGACTGTCTTTTTTCCATTGTATATTTTTTCCTGTTTTGTCGAAGATTAATTGACCATAGAGTTGAGGGTCCATATCAGGGCTCTCTACTCTGTTCCACTGGTCTATGTGTCTGTTTTTATGCCAGTACCATGCTGTCTTGGTGATCACAGCTTTGTAATAAAGCTTGAAATCAGGTAAGGTGATGCCGCCAGCTTTATTTTTGTTTTTCAACATTTCCTTAGCGATTCGGGGTCTCTTCTGATTCCATACAAATTTTAGGATTATTTGCTCCAGCTCTTTGAAGAATGCCGGTGGAATTTTGATCGGAATGGCATTAAAAGTATGGATTGCTCTAGGCAGTATAGACATTTTAACAATGTTTATTCTTCCGATCCAAGAGCATGGAATGGTCTTCCATCTATTTGTGTCTTCTTCAATTTCTTTCATGAGTGTTTTGTAGTTCCTCAAGTACAGATCCTTTACCTCTTTGGTTAGGTTTATTCCCAGGTATCTTATGGTTCTTGGTGCTATAGTAAATGGAATCGATTCTCTAATTTCCCTTTCTGTATTTTCATTGTTAGTGTATAGGAAAGCCACTGATTTCTGCACATTGACTTTGTATCCTGCCACGTTGCTGAATTGCTGTATGAGTTCTAGTAGTTTGGGGGTGGAGTCTTTTGGGTTTTCCATATAAAGAATCATGTCATCTGCGAAGAGAGAGAGTTTGACTTCTTCATTACCAATTTGGATACCTTTTATTTCTCTCTGTTGTCTGATTGCTGTTGCTAGGAGAAACAATCATCAGAAGTTATTACGAACAGTTATATGCCAATAAGCTTAGCAACCTAGATGAAATGAATGCATTCCTGGAAAAATATAAACTACCAAAATTGAACCAGGAAGAAATCAACAATCTGAATAGACCGATATCTAATAACGAGATTGAATCAGTGGTCAAAAACCTCCCAAAAAACAAGAGCCCAGGACCTGACGGATTCCCTGGGGAATTCTACCAAACCTTCAAAGAAGAAATAACACCTATTCTCCTGAAGCTGTTTCAAAAAATTGAAGCAGAAGGAAAACTTCCAGACTCTTTCTATGAAGCCAGCATTACCCTGATCCCCAAACCAGGCAAGGACCCTACCAAAAAGGAGAATTTCAGACCGATATCACTGATGAATGTGGATGCTAAGATTCTCAACAAGATCCTAGCCAACAGGATCCAACAGCACATTAAAAAGATTATCCACCATGATCAGGTGGAATTCATCCCTGGGCTACAAGGATGGTTCAACATTCACAAATCAATCCATGTGATACAACAAATTAATATGAGAAGAGAGAAGAACCACATGGTCCTCTCAATTGATGCAGAAAAAGCATTTGACAAAATCCAGCATCCGTTCCTGATTAAAACGCTTCAAAGTATAGGGATAGAGGGAAATTCCTGAACCTCATCAAATCTATCTATGAAAGAACCACAGCAAATATCATCCTCAATGGGAAAAAGCTTGCAGCCTTCCCATTGAGATCAGGAACAAGACAAGGATGCCCACTTTCACCACTCTTGTTCAACATAGTGATGCTGTTTTTAAAAATAGGTTGGCTATCTGGTATAAAGTATGTTTTCAATTTAAGAGACAGTCCAGTGTATCAGTAGTTGTAACTTATGCTCACAAACATTCAGAGATGCGATTAAAGGCTTTTGAAAACATCCAGAGACGGCTAGGTTAAGAATTTGACTTTTTTTACCTACTTGTCTTTATTCCACAAATGCTTATTTGAGCATGTCTTACAAGTTGGGCCCTGTGCTGGGTTCTAGGCCAAAGGAATAATAAAATAAAGCTTTTTATTTATTTGAACCATTTGGTAGCCAGTACTAAAGTGGCCTATAGTTACTTTCCTCCCATCTTCTTTCAGATACATTTTATCAGGTTTCAGTCTTGTCCTGTATGCCTTTTATAGGAAATATTATAACATACATAATATATAAATAATATAATAAATATATAAGTACTCAAACCTAGCTTTATCAGATCTTAATATTTGAAGGAAACATGTCCAAAAAAATTTTTTAAGATGAAAAATAAACATCACTGGGAATTGAAGATTCCTATGCACGCCTCCCTGTCTTATGTGTCTTTCTCCCTTTCTAGGAGTAACTACTATCCTGAATTTGGGGTATATCATGCCATCCATGTTTTTATACTTTTATTATGTGTGTATGAGTTTATGAGCAATAGAACATGTGTCATTTTTAAAACTTTATGAAAACAATAGCAAACTATATGTTCTCCTGTACCTTGAGAGAAATAACAGCCATGTTATCTGAGATTTATTCCCCTTGATACATAGCTCTAGTTCTTTTTACGAAAATTGATGTATATAGTATCCCATTGCTGATTATTCTACATTGTAAGTCTGTTCTCTTGTTGTCAGATAGTTTTGGAATGTTTCCCGATTTTCATTCTTGTAAATAATGCTGCTGTGGACATTCTCATACCTGTCCTGCATATCTGTAAATTTCTCTGGGGACATAAGTAAGTGTGTAATTGCTGGGTTACAGGATGTGAACGTCTTCAACCCTAGGCTTATCTCCAGCTTTCCTAGACAGAGCCACATTGCTCGACATGGCAGATAGTTTACATTCCCGCTACAGCATTGAATGATACAGCGTATCATTGATCTCATGGATCTGCGTCTTCTCCAGTACTTGGTTCTATCGAACGTTTGAGTTTTCACCCATCTGTTGGCTGTAAAGTGATTTATTATCGTTTCTAGCATTAGTACTGCATTTCCCTGACTGCAGTGAGGTTGCATATCTTCTTCTCACATATCTATTGGCCTTTTGGGCTTTCGCTTCTGTGAATTGCCTATTTGTCACATAGCCCCACTTCTTTACTGATTGTGGTGGTCACACTCTGGTACAGAGAAGTGGATTGATCATAATCCTTAATTCATGACACAGTATCACCATTTGGTTTTGCATGACCTGCTTCTTCATTCATATTTTTAATAGAATGTGTTCCTGAGAACTCATGAAAGTCTGAAACCCTGCCAATAACTTACCTCTGCCCATGCTTCTCTCCCTTCCATTCCTCTGCCTCCTGTCCCCGTTTATACTGTCCTGAATGTCATCCTTCCTTGGCATCTGGTTCTGTATGTGGTCTTCCTTCTGAGCCTTGCTTTTCTCAATCCCCCATTATTAGCCCGATTTATCCAAGTTGTTGCACTGACTTTAATCAGTTTTCATTGCCGTAGAACATTCCCCCATATTGTTATTTTTCTACTCTTTCACTTTTGAATAGGCATTTGGATTGCTTTCAGATTTTTTTTTTTGTAATTATGAACCATTCTTTTAGAAGCATTCATGTATGTGAATCTTGCCATGATCAAGACAGTCTCTTGAGTATGACATGGGACTGAAAATGCTCGATTAGATACTCTGACGTCTAACTCTGTTAGTTAATGCCATTTTCCCCTCAGAGTTGTACCATTCATATTCCCACAGGCTGTGGGTCTAGTTGCTCTGGAGCTTCTTTTTGTGTCTGTGATTCTCATCAGTCAACAGTTGTTGGTTTGGTGGGATTGGGTAGTAAAGTCTGGTTTCCTTGTAATATGGCTGCTGGTATGAAAGGGGTGCAAGGGGAACACATAAGCCTGCCCTGCTAACTATTGGAGGCCCTCAGTGTTTATGGAAAGGCCTGATATTTGCTGGATTGCCAGGTGGGCTTAGGTCCATGTGAAACATCTCTCTTTTATGCCTATAATTATTTTAAATTTATAGTGTATCTCACAGGTTTGTTATTTAAAACTCACATGGGTTTAATTCCTGCTCTTCTATAGTGTCTACTCTGTTTTGTCCATGGTCAATCCCCACCCCCCCACCCCCCACCCCCCGCCGTGGGCATGCTTTTTAGTTTTGGATTTTGAGCTCCTTTTCAACTGAGCATTATCTGTTGGGAATTCTGGGACACCTGGTCAAAGGTGTATTAAAAATATAGGGTAGGGGGCCTGGGTGGCTCAGTGGGTTAAGCCTCTGCCTTCGGCTCAGGTCATGATCTCAGTGTCCTGGGCTCAAGCCCCGCATCGGGGGCTTTCTTCTCAACAGGGAGTCTGCTTCCCCCTCTCTCTCTCTGCCTACTGCTTTGCCTACTTGTGATCTCTCTCTCTCTGTGTCAAATACATAAAAATATAAAAAATAAAAATATAGAGTAGGTGTTTCAGTTTCAAAATACTTAGTGATGTTGGATAAAATAGAATATCCTTTTAAATGCAAAGCTGTGATTATTTATATATACATATATATAATTTTTAAAAGATTTTATTTATTTATTTGACAGAGACACTGCGAGAGAGGGAACAGAAATGGGGGAATGGGAGAGGGAGAAGCAGGCTTCCTGCTAAGCATGGAGCCCGATGCGGGACATGATTCCAGGACCCTGGGATCATGACCTTAGCTGAAGGCAGACGCTTAATAACTTAGCCACCCAGGCACACCCAAAGCTGTGATTATGAAAAGAAAGCATGGAAACTCCCCAGAGTTGAGTCTTACACAGGGTCAATAATAAGGGTCTTTTTTTTTTTTTTTTAAAGATTTTATTTGTTTATTTGACAGAGATTACAAGTAGGCAGAGAGGCAGGGAGAGAGAGAGGGGTGGAAGCAGGCTCCCCGCTGAGCAGAAAGCCCAATGTGGGGCTCGATCCCAGGACCTTGAGATCATGACCTGAGCCGAAGGTAGAGGCTCAACCCACTGAGCTACCCAGGCGCCCCAATAATAAGGGTCTTAACACCAATATGGGGAGAGAGAATGAATCCTTGAGCCAAAAGTTGTACCTGGGATCTTACCTCATATATGGTTAGCCAGGACCCTCCAATTGCTGCACCCTTGGTGAAGTAGTAGATCAGGAAAAGCCTGCCCAGCACAGAAGTATAAAGAAGTTTGTCCATCTCAACCTGGGTTCTGAGTAGAGGATAAAAATGCTCTGATCCTGTCTTAAAATTAGGAAGCACAGTTGTTTCTGTACTTCTTAGGGTTCAAATGTATACTACCCACATTTTCAAGGAGTCACAAAGTCAAGAAATGAGCTTAAAAACCAATCCAGAGTGAGTGATTCTCCTCTGTGAGATGTCTCCCAGAAACAAATCTGTGCTATTTGTCTTCCTCCTTAGTAGTAAGCTTCTTGAAACATAGCCATGTAAGTGATCTTATGCACCTTTACATGTCAATGAATTTTTGAAATGAATGAACATGTGAAAAGTAAAAATACATGGGCATCTTTAACAGAACCTAAAATTCATCTACAAGGTAGATTTTCAACACATATTAAAATATAAAGGCTAGAAGAGATATTATTTTGCAATTAAAGTTATTCACAATTTTCAAACTACTCCTGCATTAGAACCTTCGGCAAATCAGAGTCAGCAGACATTCATTTATTGAGCATCTCGCTGTTCTGTGTATTGTGAAGGATACAAAGACTACCATGTGCTTTGTTCTTATGGGGTTTTAAGTGTAGGGGAGTGACAGGCTTGAACACAGAGAGTTACAGTGAAAAGTGCAAAGTGAGTGCTTTAGTAAATTTTCAAAATAGTTTTGGGATTGTAGAGGTTGGCACTGATTCATTTGGCCCAAGGACTTTATTCATTCGGTAACATTTAATAGAGCTTCTCTATTAAATACTGGTCAGTTTTGGGAGGGATTACAAGAGAACCTAATGGTTACTGTGTGATCACCCATATATTAGGTGGTAAACATTTTATGTACAGTTAATCTCTACAACATAATCTTAATTCTCTCATCATCCCTATGAAGAGGAACCTATAATTATCCTTGTTCTTAAAACTATTTATTGGAATTTAGTATATATAGAGAGAAGTATACTTTTGTATATGTACAACTGGATGGACTTTCATGATTTGTATATACCTGTGTAGTCAGCACTGATGGCAAGAACAAGCTGAACATTTCGGACATTCTGGATGCCTCCCCTTTGCCCCCTTGACTTCCAGAAGCAATGTTTCTTTTCTCATTTCTGTATTTTCTAGAAACAGAATCAATATAATATGTGTATAGTTTTGGATTGCTTATTCCTCTACTGCCTCGTATTCCATTATCCCCATTTTACAGATGAAGAAACTGAGGCTGAGAGGTCAGAGTAACCTGACATCGTGCAACTAGTAATGAACATATTACAGAACCGTACCACTGAGTGTTTGCAAAACATGATTTTTAATGTCCCTGTGGTGTCCTGTCATGTACGTACAGCACCATAATTTAACTGATCTGCTTCTGATGGATATTTGGGTTGTTTATACCATGTTATCATTTATATTTACCATAAAATTTTTAAAAATCACTTTAAATAGTTAAAGTGTGTTTCTGAGTTTCCAGCTACTTTGCCATTGACTATAATCAGTTCCATGTAAGTATAGCAGCTAATAGACATTAATTTCCCCTGTGGCTAACATAGCAGCTGCTAGTCAAGTGTGGCTTTTGTAGTTTCTATGAGGTCAACTTGTCTTTTCAAAGTGCCTTGTGAGAATGTGCAGTGTCCTTGCTTTTTTCTTCTTGCTATATTTATGCCTTCTTCTTTCTCCTCCTTTTTGGGAAACTCCTTATTAGAGTATCTCTGTTCTGCTGTAGTCCAAATTTACATCCTGTTGCCTGAAGGAGAGCTCTCCCTCTGGCCTGCTGGTGTGTTCTGCAGCATGCTTTGTGTGGATCAGTCCTTCAGAAGACTTCATAAAACATTCTTCAAGAAACCGTCTCTAGTGCAGTGATTCAGAAAGGGAACTTGGGGAGTGTGGATCTCTGGAAAGGAGCAGCTGTGTGTTCTTCACCATGATACATGGCAGGTAGTAGGTGCTCACTGAATGTGAAGTGACCAAATGAATCTGTGCTAGAGCCTCAGACTGTTTCTTTTCATTGATCTTTATCATGTTACACTTTATGCTTTTGGGGAATATGCATTAATTTTCTTAGGCCCTTTAAACAGAACTAGGATACCTAGAGTTGTTTGTTTAAACTTTTTTTCCCCCTGTTCTTATAGTAGAATAGGAGTGATTTAAGAATCCAACGGAAAATAAGTTTGTGATGATTTTATTATAGCACGAAGTTTCTTATATTTTCTCCATTCATTGAACATTTGTTAAAACCGTAGTGAGTGTCATGCAGTAGAGATACAAAGATGAATATAATAATTCCTACCCTTGAGGAATCTAGTGGGAGATACACATGTCTAAGTATAATGCATTGTGGTAAAATGTATCCACGTATAGCTGTGAGCTATTTTTTGTTTGTTGATTTGCTTTGAACACAACAGAGAGGCTGCCGGGAGGGTCCTCTGGGAAGATCTGACACCAGCACTGAATCTTAGGGGAATCTCATAAATCCATACTGGGTGTTCCATCCAAATGCTGCTGTCCTTTCTGTTTCCTTATTTCTGGAATGGGAGTGCTGCCCATAGTTACACCATTCTATCCTTTCTAACTTAGAAACCTCACTCTTGTATTTCTAGACATCAAACAGTTCTTTTTCAGAGTCCTGTTGGTTCTAGCTCTGAAGTGACTGTGTCGTCTTCCTTTCCATCCTCACGTTGATTCCTCCTTGATTTACAAGAATAAGCATGGGAATCATTCACCTTTTTGCTGTAAATATCTACGTGTGGCACATAATAGACTCACATTTTTGTTGAACTGAAGTGAACTGAGTGATCTGTAACTGGCCTTCCTTTCTCTAATCCCCTTTATTTTCCTTTGATTCTATACAGGGTTTCACTGCTCTGCTTAAAATTCTTCCGTGGCTCCATATCACTCCTAAAATGGAAATCTAGCTTCTTGGCCTGAGTCCTTAGCATTGACCTCAGTCTGCCTTAAGTCATTCTACTGTATGTCAGAGCATGTCTGGGTTCTGTATGTCATTTTCATGGCCCCATGTATCATCTCCTTTGCTGATATATCACTTCCATCTCATGTGTTAAGATCCAGCTCAGCTGTCACCAGCCCTGTGAAACCTCCCCTACCTTTCCCAGGAAGAATTAGTGGTACCCTCCATTGCGTTCCCTGAAGTCTGTCCAGTTCATGAGGGCTAGGAATTGTGCCCGATTCTTTTTTGTCCCCTGATCAGAGGCTTGTTACCTGTTGGACGAATAGGTCCTTCATGCAGTGCCCCTTAAATATACCATCTGTTTTCACATCTCTTCAGTTTTGTGTGCATGATTTTCATGATGGATACACCCTTTCAGCAGCTCTGTTTACATGTAGTGCATTATTCAAGGGTCAGTGCAAGTCATGACTTGTTTGCGAAATTGTCTTTGATGGTGGCAGCTCAAAATATTGGCACCTACCTCTAAACCATCTTAGTGCTGGCTGTGGCACTTACACGATACTTGATGTTATTATTTGTATTTTTGTTGTGTATATATCATCTCTCCCTAGTTATAAACTCTGGACTTAGAGGTTTCTCATAGACTGTTGTGGATCTTCTCTGTTGAAATATATAATTACTTATTTAATAGTCATTTGTGCTTTAAAGATAGGTCTGTTAGTGACATATTCTTTTAGTTCCCTTTGTTTGAGAGTGTCTATTGGCCATTCATTCCCAAAGGATACTTTTGCTGGGTATAGAATTTGCTTTTGACAGTTCTTCCAGCACTAGAAAAATCTATTTCCTTTAGTCTCCATGATTTCAAATGAGAAAGACACTGTTGTTTTTCTCTGGCTGATTTCAAGATATTTTGTGTTGAGTTTTAAAATGTCTAATTATGACGTATTATTATTATTATTGTTAACTGTTGACCCTGTGACATGGCTTTCTTTGAATTTACCCTGATTCAGGAATTTGCGCAGTTTCTTAAATCTGTATACTTGTGACCAGATTTGGGAAGTTTTCAGCCATTGTTTCCTTGAATACACTTTTAGCCTAACTCTATTTCTCCTTTCCCTCTGGGACTCTAATGATACAAATGTTGGATCATTTGTTGTTCCATAGATTCCTGAGGTTCTGTTCATTTTTTCAGCATGTTTTCTCTGTTCTGATTGAGTGAATTCTTTTGTTATTTCTTCAAGTTCACTGATTCTGTTCTCTGTCCTCTCCAGTCTATTATTGAGCCCATCAAGTGAGTTTTACTTTCTATTAGTGTATTTCTCAGAACTTTTGTGTGGTTCTTTTTTGTAACTGCTATTAATTTGC
The DNA here is from genome assembly GCF_020171115.1 of Neogale vison. NCBI lineage: Eukaryota > Metazoa > Chordata > Mammalia > Carnivora > Mustelidae > Neogale > Neogale vison. Next base: position 145,406,354 of record NC_058101.1, on the reverse strand, counting down.
TAAGAATTTAATTTGTCTGATTTTTTTTTCATTTGTCTGATAGAATTTATAATTGAGTGTTGGAACACTTTTAAGCCTTAAAATCCTTTCAGGTAGTTCCAAATATTTGTCTCAGGGTTAACATCGGTTGATTGGCTTTTCTTATTCAAACTGTAGTTTTTCTGGTTCTTGGTATAATGGGTGATTTTTTATTAGAGATTTATTTATTTATTTTAGAGAGAGTTTGTGAGCTTGGGAAGGAAGAGAGTGGGAAAGAATCTCAAGCAGACTCCCTGCTGAGTGCAGAGCCTGATTCAGAGCTTGAGTCGAGGCTTGACTTCACAACCCTGAGATCATGACCTGAGCCAAAATCAAGAGCTGGATGGTTAACTGACTGAGCTATCCCAGTGCCCCAGTGGATGATTTTTTATTATTTCTGTTTTGCCTAGTCCTTTTAGGATATTCAGTGTCCCATTTAAATTTTCTATTTTAGCAGTTAGTCTATCTGGGTTTTAGCACACAGGTTCTTGACCTACACTGTGGGCCAGGATTCCACTGATGGTTAATTTTTAGAGCCTCTGTAGTGGTGTTTTAATTTGCTTGGTGGTGAGGTGTTACTGGAGCTCCCATTGCTCCCTGCTCACACTGGCTTTGGGGAGAGAAGGGGTTTCCCTAGGCTGGGGTACTGGGTGTCTGGGTAGAGGGCAGGTAGATGCAGGCTCCTGGGAACTTGGGGCTTCCCTGAATGTGATAGAATCCCCACTGCCTCTGTGGGACAGAAGGTCACCTTGATCCTGTCACTTGTTGAGGTGAGATCTTTTTACTGGTGTTCTTTGGCTTTTTCAAGGTCTTCTGGACATGAGAAAGGAGTGGAACCCAGGCCTGTGGGACCAAAGAGACTTCTTGGGCCACTTGTGACTGGGTTCTTGTTGGGTTGACTTGTCCTTGGGCATATATCTTGGTTCCCCTAGTTGGTTATTGTTGGTGAGGTTTCAGATAGGTCCCCCTTTTGGATGGTATATGGCTTGTCTCATGTTTCTAGAGGAACTCTCATTTGTGTAGGAATCTACATGGTCCATCTATTGTTAGGACAGGGACTAGAAATGGTGGGTCTGAGTGGCTGCCTTCCTTGCATGGCAGGAATGTATGCTTTCCCAAGGTCTTCTGGACAAGGGAAAGGAGGGAGTCCTTTCCTGTTTTGCTGCTCCTCTAGTCTTGAAGTTATAGACTGGTTTGATTTTTTTCTTACCAGTTTTCAGAGTTCTTTGGTTGTGTCTTTCAATATTTCCAGGGTTTGTAGTGCTCAGTAGAAAGGAATAGAAAGAAATGAGTCTGTTCTATCTTGTCTCTTGTCATTCATTCTTAAATGTTGGATTTTTAAAAGCAATTAAAAATGTTAAGAGGTTTAACATGTTTTTTTTTTTTTTTAACCTTTAGCGAATCATGTCAATGAGCTCTCTTACTTTATAGGTAAGGAAACTTGAGACCCAGTCAGGTTAAGTGACTGCTCTAGAGTTCCCACTGCTAGTTAATTGCAGAGTTCAGACCAGAACTTGGCTTCTGGTGAGGAATCTACTATTGGTTTTATTGTAGCAAACTGAGTCAGAGAGTTATCTAGAGGAGAAAACAAGGGAACCTTGCAGTGCAGTAGTGTTCTGGGCTTTATAAAACATTAGCACACTGAAGGATTAACACCCCAAATGAAAAACCTGTCAGAATGCAAGGTAAAAGATTCAATTTTAAATTATATTGACTGAGATTGAATGACATGCTGTATATTTGTCCCCATTTTAAAAACTGAAAATTTTTAATAAAGTCTAAAATAACATACCTCCTGTCTTTGCTATAAAATATCCAAATGACCTTATAAAATGATCCTTCTTACAAAAACTTTCCATCACTGGTTATCATCACCATTCATATTCTACTTCAAAAAGAATAAAAAATACAATTAAGATTGGTGGCATTATCCAAACAAATTAACATCCTTGCTTAATATTCTGTGCCTTTTAAGATTTTTTTTAAAGGATTTTATTTATTTGATAGATAGCACAAGCAGGAAGGAGAGGGATGAGGGAGAAGTAGAATCCCTGCTGAACAGGGAGCCCAATGTAGGTCTGGATCCCAGGACCCTGGGATCATGACCTGAGCCGAAGGCAGAAGCTCAACTGACTGAGCCAACCAGGGGCCCTACCTCTGTGCGTTTTTATCAGATAATCTTTGTGTACTCCACAGACTAGCTACTTCTCACAGTATTTCCCCACAACGCTTTTTCCTACATCTCAGAACTGGAGAAATGGAGAAACCCAGATGTTAACTGTTCAGTTGTTTATAAATTTTTTGACGTCTCCAGGGCTTTAGAGCAGATAGGGTCAGAACTGAACTGATGCCAGGACTCTTTGGATATCTGAGATGGGAAGCATCTACTTCTTCCCCTGGGACCTTTCCTTGAGGCACAGCAAGAATGAGATACAATGAGGAGGGCTATACACTGGCTCTTTTTAATGTCATTTGTGTCATGAAGACTGACTGAAGGGGTCTTTGGTGGGGGGGGGCATTTCTGCCTCCTTTCCACCCCTTGTATACTAAGTTTCTTTCTTTCTGCTTTGGTGTTTTTTTCCCTCTTCCCTACTTATGCAGTCTTTTTGGAAAGTAGAATCTCTGCACTGAAGAGAGGAATTTAACATTGGGCTTTGGAGAACTTTTGCAGTCACTCATGATAAAACTCTACCATAGGCAATCCATATACTAAAATCAGCTGCTTAGAATATGGAGTCAACTTTCATAAAAATCCTATACAGTAGGATGGTTAAATTTTCAAACCTGTCTTACTTAATCCATTATGTGTGTATTCTCACAATGTGCTATAAAGTTAGGAAAGTATTAGTGCCAGTAATTCACCAGCTGTTGATTGGCTTGGAAAAAAAGTGTTTGCACAGGGCAGGACCTTTTTGGACCACGGCTCTGAAGTCCCACTCTCAGCAGGGTGTCGCTACCATACCAGTAGGGTGATGTCTCATAATTGCCTGCTCTGTGAGACAGCCCATTATATTACACTTCGCAAGTTCTGCTTTACTTTAAATCAGATCTGCTCCTGTTAGCTTCTACCTATATTGGCTTTTAGATGAGTCTGTTAGGACCATGTGTGGTGAATCTAAGAACTGGTTTAATTAATGTCCCTCAAAATTCAGGAACCTTCCCAAGATTTTTGTCTTAATTGGTAGGGTTTTTGGAATCCCCATTATCCTGATAACTTTTCTTGGATGTTTTGTTTTGCCAGCATCCTTTTAAAATGTAGTGCAAACTAAACACAGTGGCCCCAAGCTTTCTTACTCATGTTGGAAATGTTTTCTCTTAAAGAAAAAAAGAAAAAAAAAGGCCTAAAAATTAAAAACTTAAAAGCAAGCTTGTATAAAAAAATAACTGTTTTATATGCTCTGTATAATATCATGTATGGAAAGGGAACATTTCTTTTTTTTTTAATTTTACTTTTAAAAATTTTTTTCAGTGTTCCAAAATTCATTGTTTATGCACCACACCGAGTGCTCCATGCAATATGTGCCCTCCCTAGTACCCACCACCAGGCTCACCCCACCCCTCTCCCCAAACCCTCAGTTTGTCACTCAGAGTCCACAGTCTCGTGATTTGTTTCCTCCTCCGATTTCCCCCAACTTACTTCTCCTCTCCTTCACCCAATGTCCTCCTTGTTATTCCTTATGCTCCACAAATAAGTGAAACCATATGATAATTGACTTTCTCTGCTTGACTTAATTCACTCAACATAATCTCTTCCAGTTTCATCCATGTTGATACAAAAGTTGGGTATTCATGTGGAGAGGGGACATTTCTTAATTTGAATCTTCACTTACCCTTTCTATGCCCGTTCCCTCATTTGTAGAGTAGGAAGCACAACATCTGTCTCTGGAGCCCTTACCCATGTTAGAAACCACGTGTCAGGAATCCAGGCTTGGATGCTTGCAGGAACCTGGAAAGGTAGTCTATGGGCAGCTGGCTATAAGGAATGGAGGCTCCTAATCGCTGTACTGTGTTGCTGTTTCGTGTTATCTCTGGGAATCTGTTTCTCCTTCTCAGAGATAGCTCCAAGTGCCTAGTTTCTATACTTTGGGGTTTCTCCTTTGCTGTATGGAGGTATGAATGTGATATATAAAAGTTGGGTGTTTCTGAACTCATTTATCAGCTTCTCTTTATTTTTTAGAAAGCCAGTTCTTAGGGGGTACCAGGGCAACTCAGTTGGTTGGTAATCTGACTCCTGGTTTCGGCTCAAGGTCATGATTTGGGGTTGTGGGATTGGGCTCCACACTGAGTGGAGATGCTTGAGATTCTCCCTTTCTCTCTCTCTCCCTCTCCCCCTGCTCATGTATTCTCACTCTCTCTCTCAAAAAAAAAAAAAAAGAAGCAAAGCAAAGCTAGTTCTTAGAAAACCAAAGCAAAAGAGTAATCTGGAAGTTAGAATTAATGATATTATTTGTATGGTATTGCTTACAGAGTGGATAACAAGCCTGGTAAATCCAGTGCTAATACAAAGTGCTAATCCAAGAGCTGTCCCAATCCATCTCAGTATACTTAAAAGAAGCCTGCAGGGGCACCTGGGTGACTCAGTGGGTTGGGACCTCTGCCTTCGGCTCATGTCATGATCCTGGGGTTCTGGGATCAAGTCCCACATCGGGCTCTCTGCTCAGCGGGGAGCCTGCTTCCCCCCTCCACCCCCCGCCTGCCTCTCTGCCTACTTGTGACCTCTGTCAAGTAAATAAATTTTTAAAAAAATCTTAAAAAAAAGAAGCCTATAAATTTTGTACATACACAATATTTTCCACTCAATGGAAATGTATATTCACTTATAAAATTTATACCCTCACCCAATGAGTCCTTTATACTTACCTTACAAGAATTACCTGTTTTTGTTCAAAAGTGTTTTTGTATTAGCTAATTGTAATGCTCTACCTGTCTTTAACTCTGTAAACCAGAGGACTCTATTTTCTTTCTCTACTATTAAAAAATGCTGGTATGGCTCAGTGTACTGATTTTATCACCCATTAAATCACAGATGGTGCACTGAAAAATGCTGCTCTGGGTACTTCGAAAAATGCTGCTGTAGGTCAATGCTACTGCTGGTCCATAGACTTTTGGTTATGATAAGCTGACTTCCTTTATCAAGAAGTTCTTGCTGTAGGGGCGCCTGGGTGGCTCAGTGGTTCAGCTTCTGCCTTCAGCTCAGGTCATGATCTCAGGGTCTTGGGATCGAGCCCAGCCTCAGGGTCCTTGCTCAGCAGGGAGTCTGCTTCTCTCTCTGCCCCTCCCCCTGCTCATGCTCTCTGTCTGCCAAATAAAGAAAATCTTTAAAAAAGGTCTTGCTGTAAAATAGTGTCAGCCAAACTAAACAGGTGTGCTCTGTTAATTTACGTTTTGTCCCAATTATTGGGTCTCTGGGACCCTGTGACCAACCGTTCAGGGGCTGGCACCTTGAATAGCATTGCCCAAGGGCACCACAAACCTTCCTTTGCCACCTAGTTCTTAGCCATGTGGCTCTCAGATTTCCAAGCCTCAAGTAGATTTGAAAGGTGAGGTAGTGCTACACTAATTTGTTATGTCAGTCAAACCGCCAGAGCCCAGTGCTGTCTAGTGTGCGAGCAAGTAATTCTACCAGAATTTAGGAATGAGGAGATCACGAGCTGGGAATCAAGAGTGACCTCGGCTAACTTCCGGTTTTACTCTGTGACCTATTTTACTTCTGTTTCCCTACCCACCGTCTGTCTACAAAATGAAGACATAATATCTACCTTTGTCATATGATTCTAAGGATGAGGGGTGAATTTTGTATAACACACCCCACATATTAGTAGATGCTTATTACTTTTAAGGATAATTCTGAAATGATAGGTAAACTTGTGAAAAAGAAAAATGGTAGGGATGATTGGTTGTATTAAGTAAAAGGTATGACATGAGACTGTGGTTTAAAATGTACAGAAAGAGAAACAAAGGAACAGAATAACTCAGAGATGCCAGAATTAAGTTTAAAAAAAAAAAAAGTTTAGGACAATTGGAAATAGTCAGTTTAGTTTTCTTCTAAAATGTTCAGGGATGTAAATGATGGGTGCTGTTTAAGCATGCATATGATTGAAGATGCTTCTTCAAAATAATGGGAAAAATTTGACTACTTAAGAAGATACAAAATTCAGGGGCGCCTGGGTGGCTCAGTGGGTTAAGGCCTCTGCCTTCAGCCCAGGTCATGATCCCAGGGTCCTGAGATTGAGCCCTGCATCCAGCTCTCTGCTCAGCGGGGAGCCTGCTTCTTCCTCTCTCTCTCTCTGCCTTCCTCTCCGCCTACTTGTCTGTCAAATAAATAAATTAAAAAAAAATCTTAAAAAAAAAAAAAAGAAGATACAAAATTCAAAATCATAATCCAAAAAAGAGGCCACACAAAAAGAGGGGAAAATATTTAAACCAAAATTATGGATCAAACTCGTTGGAGTAGAGAAAATAAAGTCAGCCCATTAATAGCAATTTATACCATAGAAATACTTGAAATCAAGGAAATAAAGATTAAAGATGAGAAAGTACAAAAAAAGTTAACTTTAAAAAATTTTGGGCAAATGGAATAATGAACTTCCATTTACCTGTAACCTTTCTCAGGAATTATGAAGTCATGGTCCAGAGCTGAGGTATAATTTAGGCTTGATTGGAAGGTATCTATCAATCAAGTTTGTAATTTACAGATTTGATCCTTGGGTTTCTAGGTTACTTAAATTTCTAATGATTATATCTTTGCTTTATTGGTTTGTAGAACATGAAATCCAATATTTCCTTTTGGAACTTTTCCATTTCTAATTCAACTTTTTCTTTCCTTTTGTGCTAACTCTCCCTGTGGCAAAAACACTTTCTGTAACATAGTTTGGTGAATGAAGGATGTTAGCTGGTCTCTTGGGAAGTGGAGACTGAGAAAGTGAGCAGATCCATGGGATATTTCAGATGTAGAGTTGGGTGTGTAGGGGGCTAAGGGAAAGGGAGGAGTCAGGATGATTTGTCAGAGAGCTACTTCTTGCCAAATCCCCAGCCTTGCAAAACATTTGCCACTTTTGAGCATTCCCAGTTTTGTGTCTTCTCTGATTCTGCACATCCCTCCTACCTCATTCTGGCCCTGTCTTTTCTCTGTCTTCTTCCGCCTCCCCCTTTGTCTATCGTAAGTGTCCTTCATGGTTCATTTCTTTATTTGCAGCTCCAGATTTTCTCTATTTTTTTCCTTCTGACAAGGAGAATTCACTTCAGTTACCTCTCTGCACATAATTGACAATGAGAATCTCTGGCCTTGACCTTTATCTTAGTTGCTTTCAGAATTTGTTTGTTCATCTGCTACTTTGTGAAATACCTAAAATGCAGTTGTTTCCTCACCTTACCTTGGATTCCTCTCTTGACTTCCCCTTTCAAAAAAATTGGTTTCACCACTCTTTTATTCAGACAGGATAAAGTTGTAATCTTTTGATTCACTATTTTCCTTTACTACAGTTTGTTATATGAAAATCAGTGTTCTTCCCAAGTTGTCGGCAAAGCTTGGAAGGGATGTCTGCCTGCTCAGGGCCACCTATCTGGTCCCTGCAGGCACATTGTGTGAGCTCCAGTCTGTCTGGACATCATCCAGAACCTGTACTCTCAATCACTGTGCTGTGTTGCAGGCCAGGGAGCTTTGTGATGAGGCTTTTTTGAGGGACAACTAACCTTACTTTGTAAAGTATGTCAGTTTTCAGAGGTTGGGACCTCAGCTATTAACAGTAGTCATGTTGACTATCTTGAGCATTTTCTCTGGAAATGTTGCACACATATTACTTTTTTTTTTTTTTCTTTTAATAGATATAAAAGAAATGGGTCTGCTGCCATGGCAGGTTGTTTCCATTCTTTCCTCTTTTGGGGGGAGGAAGAGAGGAGGAACAGTGAGCCGTAGCTGCAGATTCATTTTCTTCTCTCCTACCAATATATGAAAGGTTATTTACCCATATGCTTGCAAATACTGATTTCACTGAAATCATATTGGCCATCAGGTGAAAAGCTATTCAGGTTTTCTTTCCTTCTTTCATTACTAGTGAATTTTAATTTTTTAAAAATGTTTGTTTGTTCGTGGTTGGATCATGTCAATCCACATTGGGGAAAGCCATCTGCTTTGCTCAGTCTCCAACTGATACGCTAGTGTCTTCTGGACACATCTCCCAGCCATACCTAGAAATAATATTTCATGTCATATGCAGCCATCCTGTGGCCCCGTCAAGTTCACACATAAAATTTACCGTCACAGCCATGCTGTCTTATACCTCAGTGTATCCTTATGATCAGATATCATGCATTCTTCTTTTTTGTCCCCAAATACCATACCTTCTCTTCTCTTCTTTTCGCTTCTCTTCCCTTCCCTTTTTTTCTCTTTTTTTCCAAAGATTTTCCTATTCATTTGATACAGAGCGAGAGAGAGAGCGAGCCCGTGCATAAGCAGGGGGAGAGGCACAGGGAGACAGAGAAGCAGACTCCCTGCCAAGCAGGGACCCAGATGGACTTGATCCCAGGACTCTGGGTTTATGGCCTGAGCTGAAGGCAGATGACATAATTGACTAAACCACCCAGGCATGCCCATCCATTCTTCTGTTTTGTCTTGGCTTTAACTTGTTTTTTTTCCCCCTAATTCTAAAAGTAGTTTATGCTAGATGAGGAATATTTTGGAAATACAGAAAATTAGAACATTAAAAAAAAATCATTGTTTAAGATGGGGCGGGAGGACTTTTAAACTGTTAGATGTGCACTTCTGTATTTTTCTCATGCTTTCAGGATTTACAAGTTGACTGTGCCCTGTTTATTTATATAACACCTCTTTCCTCTTTTTTATTTTTTTAAAGATTTATTAATTTATTTGTCAGAGAGAGAACAGAAGCAGGGGGAGCAGTAGGCAGAGGGAGAAGCAGGCTCCCTCCTGAGCAAGGAGCCTGTTGCAGGGCTCAAACCAGGACCCTGAGATCATGTCCTGAGCTGAAGGCAGATGCTTAACTGACTGAGCCACCCAGGTGTCCAAACCTCTTTCCTTTTTAAACATGACTAGTTTTCAGGAGGCCCAGACTTGTGTCTGTCTGCTCTAAGAGGCTTGGGTTGTGCGGATCCTGCTGTGCGGATCCTGCTGGTCCTGGTGTATGTTGACTTTGCCCTTTAGGAAGCAGGAAACCAAGAAGCATACCTCACAGACCTGACTGCCTGGCTGGTACTTGTTTTCTAAGAGTGGCTTTTCCAATTACTCTTTCCTTCTTCCTGTTGGCTGCGGGTTCCTCTGCATAGCTTTCTTATCCTGTCCTTCTTGTTTAATTTTCCTTTCCTAGGGACTGTCCACAAAGCTGTTGTTTGTTTTTTTTTCCCCCCAAGAACTAAAAAAAATTAAAATAAACAAAATAAAAAAGTTAATTTCATTCTGAATAAAAGGTAGAACTCTCGGAAATCCTGAAAACAGTGTCATCACTATAGCAAAATTTCCCAGAAATCATTGCATACAGTGTAGAGACCAAGCCTGGGCCCCAACCAGTTGTGAAACCTGCCTCTCTGGGGAGCGGCATGAAGGGAGCAGTAGCCTTGGTGGGCCAGGCACAGGTGGTGGCCATGCCCTGTGATAAGCTCTGCTGGGCGCCCCTGGAACCAGGCTCAGGGCCCAGCCTTCAGCTAGCACTGTAGACGGCCAGGGAGTGAGCTGAGAGGCATCACCTTGTCTTCGAGGGCCTTCTATGTGGGAGCCTTTCCAGCTGTCTGTGCCCTATGTTGCCCACCACTGTAGCAGTGGTGTTGCTAGAAATTCTGTAGTCAGAGCAACTCCACTTCCAGGCCTGCTTGCAGGACCCTGTCCAGGAGCTCCCAGTCCTCCCTTCCCATCCCCACTGGTTGCAGAGCTCCTTGGTGTTCATGTGTCTGATGCTGTCAGAGTCTGACTGGTAGAGCCCAGCGAGGCCAAAGCCGTTCACCTTCCAGGAACAGTGTGGGTCCCGCATGAGCTCCCGAGGTCCAGGCCTGTGACCACAGGTGCAAAGACCAGCTTGTCCTCCACACAGTGGAGATGCCCATACAACCTTGAAAAAAAAAAATTTTTTTTTTTTTAAAGATTTTATTTATTTATTTGACAGAAAGAAAGATCACAAATAGGCAGAGAGGCAGGCAGAGAAAGAGGGGGAAGCAGGCTCACTGCTGAGCAGAGAGCCCAATGCGAGGCTCGATCCCAGGACCCTGAGATCATGACCTGACCCGAAGGCAGTGGCTTAACCCACTGAGCCACCCAGGCACCCCGAAAAAAAAATTCTTGACTTCCCCTCTAACGCTGCAACAGAATCCAGACCTTTTGATGATTTACATATATTTTATAAAAGCATCGTAAGGCAAAAATCTTGTGGCCCATCTGTGGCCTGCGTAGTTTTACCTGTGGGGAGCAGCAGTGTATTGTGGCGATTTAGGTGGAAACCTGGAGCAAATCCTTGCTCTAGCATCTAACTCAGTGTGACCCATTTGTGTCTTCCGGTGCATGTCTCTAAGGTGGCAAAAAGTGTGCCGAACTGGGCACAGTGATGGTTAAATGAACTAATACAGGTAGAGATCTTCCTCACAGCCAGCAGCACACGGTGTAGGGCGTGCGGTGTCAGGGACGAGCTGTGTAACTGTTGGATGGTTGTACACACTTTCACCGTTTGGAAGCACTGGATCCGAACCCATGTTCTAGTCTATTAGGATTGTTAAAACTGCCTAATGTCAAACATAATTTCTTAGGCTAAAATGGCCCATCTCGTACACTTCTGTTCTGCCTACTGTGGTTTTTCAGATGGACTGGTTTCTGTCTTGAGGGGCATTTTGTGGAATTTTTATGGTTGACATAGTAAAGTCTTCAGAAGTAGTTTTGACCTTTAAAGGAAGTACTTTGTCCTCTTTGGCTTTGTACCCAAGTTGTTACTCTTGGCATTTGCTACCTACTTCACAGCAGCTATAAGGGGAAATGGCTTTACTCACAGGTGCTGCTGAGAAAGGTCTCTGAGGCCCACAGGATCTCCCTCCTCTCTTCTCCCTGAGCTGGCTGACTTGTTTGGGGTGGGACACTAGACAGCTACTTCGGTCATGGCCTTCTGAGGGGAAAAAAAAAATGAGCTGGATACATTTTGTTCTCTTGAGAATTTTAATTTGGGAAACAAGGGAAAAGCAGGTAAGAGCTCCACTTCAGAGAACATGAGAGAGAGAGAGAAAAAAGTAAACACTCAGAAGCCAAGTAGTGTTAATGGCAATGGGCCAGAGAGGAGATCCCATGGCAGGCTATGCTGCGAGCTCTCTGTAAGGACATGTTGTTTACTTATTTTTTCTGGGTTCTTTGCTATTGTATTCTCATTATTTGAGTCTTTATTTCTTGTCTTCAGAAGGTTCTAATTTAGACAGGGAGTGCAGTACAGATAGTCTTTCTCATTCCCATCTGGAGGATTCCTCTCAATTTTGTTCCTACTGCCTGGAATGTCTCCTCTGTGGTTTAAAGTGATACAAATTTAACTCATTTATTTGGACCCTCTTCAAGCTGCCCATTCCATGCTGGGCTTTCCTGATGACTTTCACATTTCTTTTGAGTTTGTCTTCCATGGAACTCTTGTGGACTGTGTAATTTGGACCCCTCAGTGTGTATGCGGTATGTGACGTCATGGGGATCTCTTTCCAATGGGGGTCACAGACTCCACAGGGCAACTGTCACATCCTGGTGTTTGTATGACATGTTTGGCTGTGCCAAGTGAGTGATATGAGTCATGGGTCGTTTCTTGGGGCATTTCTTTTAACTCTTGTGATCCTGTTTTATCTTGGGACACAAAAGAAGAGGTTTTAGCTCCCCCTTACAGTGACTCCTGTTTTACTTTAAAAAGGTTATTTTAAAGGAAACAGATGATTAAAGCATTTGAGGGGAACGAGAGTTACATAGTTACCCTTAGCTTTGGCTGGCAACTAGGTTTTTCTTTCGTGCGACTGCGGCATGGTGATGCTCTGATGGCAGGAGAGCGGGAAAGCTTGCAGTCATGAACCACAAGAACACCTGACACCGCACGCCCTACACCTGTTTACTTTGGGCTTTAAGCATGTACTGTGGTTAACACGGTAGCTTGTCTTGACATTATCCCCTGTATGTGGTTTTGTTTTTCTTTTTGTCTCCCCTTTCTTTGGTCATTTTGGAAACCACTTTGTTTGGCGGCTCACTATAGTCCGTGACCAGAATGTTTGAATAATATTGTTTTGCTACAGAGCTTAAATCCCTGATCTGTAAGACCAGTACTTACTAATAGTGTTCTTACGCCTATATTACTGTTAACCCCAGGTCACCTTATTTTTCTAAAAAAGTTGGGGGTGGGGGGAGAAGAATCCTATTGAATTAGGTTGCTAGGACGGCCATACCGAATCACCACAGACTGGGTGGCTTACGTATGCAATGTATTGTCTCTTGCCCTGAAGGCTGGAAATCCAGAACTGAGGTGTCTGCAGGCTGATGCTTTCTGGGCGCTGTGGGAGGCTTCCCTCACCGTGGCATGGAACACTGTCCTTAGCTTATTGATGGCCATCATCCTCCACGGCTCTACCTTGTCTTCCCTCGATGTGTCTGCATCCAACGTTCCCTTTTTTAGAAGGACACCCGTCCTACTGGATGAGAGCCTACCCTAATGATCCAGCTTTAACTGGATTACACTTATAAAGACCCTCCTCTCCCCAAATAAAGTCACATTCTGAGATCCTGAAGGATAGGACTCTAATATACGAATGGGGGGGGGGCAAAATGGAACCCGTAACTTGGCAACAAGAATACCTTACTCGTTTTAAGCACTTATAAAGCAGACTTTCTTGGCTTCAAAGCCAAGAAGTTTCAAAAGTGATAGCTATTCTTGGAGAAGTTTTTGCACGTAGATCCCTCAGCTCACTAGGTTGAGATCCCAGAGTCTTACCAGTTGTTGGCACAGTTTCCAGAAATTTTTTTTCTTGTTTTTTTTTTTCAGTTTATTTATTTTCAGAAAAACAGTATTCATTATTTTTTCACCACACCCAGTGCTCCATGTAAGCCGTGCCCTCTATAATACCCACCACCTGGTACCCCAACCTCCCACCCCCCCCCCCCCCGCCACTTCAAACCCCTCAGATTGTTTTCCAGAAATATTTTAAAGAGGTACTGTCATCTCTCCTTGGATCAGGGTAGTAACCTCCTAACTTGTTTTCCTTCTGCCTGTCTTGTCTACCTTCAGTCTGTTTACAGCACAGCAGCCAGAGTGATGCTGCTAAATGTTCAGAGCTCCCCATTTTACTCGTAATAGAAACTCAAGTCCTTTCTGAACTGGCCCCCCTGATCTTTGCCCTTCTTGCCTATTGCTTTCTCTGTCCCTCCTTGGCTTCAGCAGGTCTGTGTATGACTGTCCCTCTGTCTGGAAAGGCAGTTATCTGTGTGGCTAGCTCCTTGCATGATTCAGGTCTTTGCTTTGGTGCCATATTTTCTATACCATCAACTCAGATCTACCCAGCCTCTCCCCAGGCATTCCCATTTCCCTTACCTTTCATCAGGTTTCTCCATGGCCATTACCTGCTCCCAACAGACTGTGGTTTATGTTTTATTATCTGTCTTCTCGACTCCCTTTCTACTCCTCTGTCTCGCCTTGGCCTGTTACCCCCTCTCATTTCACCTCTGTGTCTAGAACACTGCCTGGCACATATTTGGATAAATCCACAACATGAGTAGAATGTGGGTGCATAGAATAATATTTCTATGGAATGAGATGCTGAGAAGGGAACACTGGAATTCGGGCCGCTTGGGTTCCTGGAAGTATAGGAGTGAGGGAGTGTAGATGGGAGGAAGGACAACAAAATGGTTCATTGATTCAGGGATGTGTGGGTGTCCTTGTTTTTCTCTTTGTAATACATTGTGATCATTTTATTCTTTTGTGCTAATGATTTTGTTTTATGAATATCTACTACAAGAGTTGCAAGGATAGATTAACGGCCATCTGCATATCCCTTCGTAAACCCGCCAGTTGTTTTACATTTTGTGGGCTTTACTTCATTTCTTTAGTTCCGTATATACATGTTCCACGTGTTTGTGTCTCTGCCTGGCCTGTAGGGACTGTTCTTAGGTCACCTGTCTATCTTCCTTAACTCAGCCCTGGAGAAGTTTGGGTAGGGTCATGTGCCACAAAACCTGCCAGTGTAGGAAGTGAAGGCTCTGGCTCAAGCATATTGCTCTCGAAGGGAAAGTGAGAGGTCACATGTTCCTTAGATGGGACATTCTGTGTATTTTCAGTTTATAGATGGGAAATCTGATATATACGGTGCATCTTGCCCAGAGCCACACCTGGGATATGTCAGAGCCAATATTTCAAGCCAGCTCTGCCTTTCTTTTTATAAACCACACTGCTTCTACACTGTGTCTTCAGTTCCTCATCTGTAAAATAGGGTCATTAGTCTAGGTTGTCTCTAAGATGATGTTCCCTGCTAAAGTTCTTTAATTTAGGCCCAGACTTGGAATCCCAGTGCCTCCAGGGGCCACGCAGATGTTTGACGTATGTGAGGCAGAGGAGCAGAAGACTGTAGGGAGCAGGGGGACCAATGGTAATAACTGGAGGGTTTGAGAGATTCAGATTAAAACTGTAACGAAAGCGGTGGCCAAATAAGTAAATCTATGGAACCATCGGGTTTTGATGCTCAGATTTAGGTATTTCCCTGGAAATGTCAAGCTATGCAAACGTCAGCATGCAGCTCTGTTATTGTAATGCTTGTTGGCCCCTCAGCCGCTCTTATTCTCTATGAATTATAATCAGAGAGGGTGGAGCTTGGGAGGGTGTTCAGCTTAATATTCTTTTTCATACTTAAGCACATCACCTCGGTCCCCTTCCCCATCTGTGTGTGAATGTACCCCACCTTTGCAGCCTTTCTCTGGGGCATACTGTCCCCCTGCTGGACCATGTATTCCTTCCTAACAGGTGCAACACTGGGTTATCCTGAAAGCAGGATTCTGTACTAAAACTTGGATTTTAGTTAGTGCTTACCTTGAACTAGGTGTGTGAAACTGAACTCGGTGTTCAAAGTTGCGCTTTCCTTTCCCAACTGTATAGTGAAGGTGAGAGACTGTCAGTGATTTTCAGATTGAGTTTTCTGCAGGGTGAGTTCTCATTGGGGACCCCTTTGTGGGAGATGGGGACCAGTTGAGTGGGATCTTTATCTTACCTCCACCTGAGCAGGTTTGATAATCTCTTGGTTCTACTACTTACTGGTTGTATAATCTTGAGCAAGTTGCTTAACCTCTGCGTGACTCAGTTTTCTTCTCTGTAAAGTGGGAATAATAATAATACCTGTCTCTTAGAGTGGTTGGGGTACTTAAAGCAATCAATAAATATAAAGTGGTTAGGAGAGTATCTGACATTAGAAGGTCTGGTTGGTAGAATGAGGTCCCTTTCTCTTCCTGGAACCTGTGAATATGTCATTTTACTTGGCAAAAGGAGCTTTGGAGATCAGATTAAGTTAAAGGGCTTGGGGCAGTGAGATTATCCTGGGTTAGGATGGTGGGCCCACTGTAATCACAGTAGTCCTTGAAAGAGTCAGGGAAGATGTGTGATAGAAGCGGAGGCCAGAATGATGTGACTGGGGGCCGGGGGCTCTGAGCCAAGGAATTTGGGCATCCTCTGGAACCTGGAGAAGGGAAAGAAATGGATGTTCCCCTAGAGCCTCGCAGAGGAATGCCTCCCAGTGAGACCGACTTTGGCCTTTCGACCTCCAAGACTATAAGAATAAATCTGTGTTGTTTTTAAGCCATTAAGTTTGTGGTGATTAGTTATAGAAGCAGTGGGAAACAAATACTTGTCTGCTAACTTTTCTGTTTGCACCGTAAATAAGATTTTCTTTGAACAACTCTATCTGGGGCCAAAGACAGTTTGCAGGCTGGTAGGCCAGGTGATGGTCACGTGCCCTGCTCATCTGATGGCCTGAAGTGACTGGGATTCTCTCTGTACACAGAACCTAGCCTGCGTAGCCTCTGCACATTTGCTGAATGTGTGCAGAACACTTGAAGTTTGGAATAAAGTGTGGCGAAGATTGGGTGGTGGTCCCCAGTGTGGACCTGCCTATGGGATTCTCCGCAGTGTTCAGACCACCCCTTTCCTGCGTGTTGTTCGCAATGATTTTGGCTACCAGCATCTGGTTGTCTGTTAGCGCGTCTTGGGTCTTGTACTCCCGGTTTATGCGTTTGCTCCAAGGCATATGCGTCTTTGTGGACTCCTCTTATTTTCTTCTACCCCATAGATTTGTCAGTTCAGGTCTGGAATATTCTAGTGACTTTAGAAGCTGCTTTTTCTGTGAGTAAGAAGATCTCACTCTAAGCACACTGCAGTTAGGCTGGAATTGGAGTCAGAGCCAGGAATGCCTTTCTGTAACAGTTCCAGAGATGGGGCTGGCCCTTGAGCTGCTCCTAGAACAGCCTGTGATTTGGCCTTCAGGCCTCGGCTAGCCCAGTAATGCATTTTGGGCTCATGAGATGTTTGCATCATTTAAAAAATCTACAAAGTGAGTTATTTACTTTCTTATTTGACTCGTACAGAGAGGCCATCGTGCTATTCTTGGATATAGTGCCACCGCCAGTTGTGTGAATCTGGAAAAGAAGGAGGAAAATGTGAAGCCAGTTTACAGGCCTAGAGGAATTTTGTTTCATTGCCGAGTTAAGTTGGATTAACATCGGCATTATATCCTTGGCATGAATCTGGCATGAAAGATATTAAGTTCTTAGAGTCTGTACCCTGTTCCTCTCTAAATAAAATGTTGAAGAATTTTGGTACCTGTTTTGATATGCAGAAAGGGTGGCAGAGCTTCTCTTGGCAGAATGTTTGCATATTTGATAACCAGTTACTTAGGTCTCTACATGCAGAGGAATGTGAACATCTAGGTGCAGTTTGCCTCGTTGGAAAAAAAAAAGGCTAATTTAGAATCCACTATGGAGTGTGCAGTCTTGAATCTCAGACTTAATGAGTAAGAAAGATATATTTATTTGCTGTTTCATTCTTCTTAAGCCCAGAAGTGTAGAAGCTGCCACATCTCCTCAAGTGGCCCTGTTCGTGCTTTGCTCGATGGTATGGGAAGTTGCTGGAGTCGCAGGCTTTATCACCAGAGTGGGGCCTGCCATTTCCCTGGTTGTACCTCGTGCAGAAGGCAGCCTCGAAGTGTAGGAACGCTAGAGCAACCTGAACAGAGAGGCTTCCCATTCACCTCTTCTAACTGTCTGTATGTGTCTCAGAGTTCACAGTCCTAACTGAAAACTGTTAATGGGTGGATATTCTGGGTGGGGGGGAATGTTCTCACTTCTAAAATCAGCAAGGGTGAGCTGTAGCAATTTGGGCCAGCAACAGGCTGGAGGCTGTTCGAACCTGGATTGAAACTGTGGTCACATCTGTCCACGTGGTGCCCTATATCTCAAACCCACAAGGTCTCCAAAAGAACTCATCTCCCACACAGCTCTTAACCCTGGGAAGGGTTCTGTTGCCCGTGCATTCTTCCGTTTGTCTGCGGGTTGAAGATGTACAGGTTCTAGTCTGGGGGACTCTGAAGGGGCAGGTTCATTTGAAAGAGCACAGATCGCATGAATTCTTTACGTTTGCTGTGCTTGTTTGTACCTTCAAGGTACTTCATTCTCAGTGCTCTGGAATTAGTCGGCTGGAGAGGACCGGGGCATGGAGCCCTGTGTATGCGAATTTTCCCGTTAATTACAAATCTTTATTCGCACCGTTCTGATAACTGGGTGAGATCCGGGCAAAGGAATAACACCCCGTCTTCTGAAAGTTGGAATGATGTGTTGGAAAGGACATTGGGAGAAGCTTGAGGGTCTGGAGTTGATCCTTTGCCTGCAGAACTTATTACTAGCCGTCTGAAGTGGTCTGTGCCCTTGACCAAGTCACTGATCTATCTCTGAACTTAACCCATTTGTAAAAGAAGGTGACACCAATGCCTGCCCTCCTGGCTGATTAAGGAGTCGGTGAAGTAGTATCTGTAAGTCCGTTAGCACAGAGCAGGCACTCGTCACGGTATTCCCATCCAGCGGCCCCTCGCCATCTTCGCCCCAGTGGAGGAATGTGGCCAGCTTTTGTAACTTGAGAACTACAGACTGGTTGAGATTCACGTGCAGTGATACTGGAAAGACGAAACATTATCCTTCGCACAGAGCATCTTTGTGCTTGTTTGATGGACTGTACTAAATATGGTGAACCGTCTTACGATTTTTGTGTTATGTTTGAGAGGCAGAAGATAGCTGTGGAAGTATAAACTACATCGGAGAAGAAAATGAAAAGTGATGGAAATGTGATTAAATTTGTGATTCTTAAAAGGAATGGAGTTTGGTATGGTCAAATTTTTAAACAATAAAAATTTTGCGTAATGAACTCCAATAATACCAGAAGGAAGTCAACAGAAAAGAAGAACCATTTATTTTAAAATAAATTATTACTGTGACTGTAATACTTAGGACTTAATAAGAGAGAAAAGTGTGCTATTTACATAGGAAGAAATACATTAGCTGTGCAAATGAACCCAAATTTAAACTGCTATTGCAAACATTTTAAACTAAAATGAAATTAGGTACTATGAAATGCTAAAAAACTGGTGCCTTTAAGTTTTAACTTTCTAAAGAGCATCCTGCCTTGGCCATAGGAAACATGGTCTTTGTTTTATTTTATTTTTTAAAAATTTTATTTGGCAGAGAGAGTACAAACAGGGGGAGTGGCAGGCAGAGGGAGAGAGAGAAGCAGACTCCTCACCCAGCAGGATGCCTGTGCAGGACTCTAGGATCATGACCTGAGATGAAGGCAGATGCTTAATCCACTGAGCTACCCAGGCACCCCAAAACATGGTCTTTAAAGTATACCTCACCTGGTGATTTGGATAAAATACTGCAGGAAACAGTTCCAGAGGGGAAAAGTATGATTTATGCCAGTGTTTATATCTTATATGAATATTATATATAAAATGTGTTTATAAGTAAATATACATTAACAAAATGGAAAAACATAAAGTGATTCAAAATGATAAACCCACACACCAGTAATATCTGGACATAAATGCTTGAAATGCAGAAGGAAAATCCTGTTGCGGTCCCTGTTTCAGGGGTATAAGGAAGCACAAGACTGTTGGTTGTTGCCTCAGGGACTTGTCAGGATACTGTAGGGTGGGAAAACAGATGACGCTGAGTAAGTTGTGACTAAATAAGGTAGTTTCCGGTAGTCAGTACCATGAAGAAAAATAAAGCTGCTATAGGATAGAGGGGGATTTAGGGCTGGGGGGAAGGATGGTAGGGAGGAGGACTGAATGGGCTGAGCCATCAGGGTTATGAAGGAGGCAGCCCAGTGGGGGTGGGGAAGGAGTGTTACAGGTGGAGGGAGCAGCTTAAGGGTGTCAGAATAATTAGATGTTTGTTTGGATTACAGTAGAAACAAAGTTACTTTGGAATGGTCTAAATAGCTAGGTTCTATGGTTTAAAAATTTTTATTTTTAGGGGCGCCTGGGTGGCTCAGTGGGTTAAAGCCTCTGCCTTCGGCTCAGGTCATGGTCTCAGGATCCTGGGATCAAGCCCCACATTTGACTCTCTGCTCAGCGGGGAGCCTGCTTCCCCCTCTCCTTCTGCCTGCCTCTCTGCCTACTTGTGATATCTCTCTCTCTCTCTCTCTCACTCTCTCTCTCTCTCTGTCAAATAAATAAATAAAATCTTTAAAAAATTATTTTTAGTTATGAGATTATGGCAAAAATACAGAGATATACAAAGCAAATCTACATTGTAAACAAGAACCATAAAGCAAATATTTACAGACTTACCACTCGGTTATGAACTAAAATACCTTTAATTCCTTTGTCATTTTCTGTGTGTCTTGCTGTCCTTGGTCCCCAGTGGTAGGTACTGTATGACTTTTGAGGTAATGACTCACTTGCTTTTCTATAATTTCGTGACCTGTGTATGAAATTCAAAATAGAGTGTAGCTTGTTTTGAACTTTATATGAAAGAACCATACTGTTTGTATTTTTTTTGTGTGTGACTTCTTTCTGCCCAAGTTTTGAGAGTCATCTGTGTTGACATGTGAATTTATAGTTGTTTTTACCCTATAGTACATGGGTGTAATGTAATTTTTCAGTTCTATGCTTGATTGGTATTTGCTTTTTCCAGTGTTTGGCTATTATTGTGATTGTTCTGTTACAGATTTTCTGGTATATGTCTGCAAGTGCCCATGTGTTAAGAATTTATCTTGGAAATTACTTAGAAGGATAATTTCTGGGTTGTAGGATATCATAAAATTTACTAGAAAATGTCAAAGTACTTAAATAGTAAGTATTCCAATTTTTACTCTCTTTCTTTTTTTTAAA
The DNA here is from genome assembly GCF_020171115.1 of Neogale vison. Classification (NCBI taxonomy): domain Eukaryota; kingdom Metazoa; phylum Chordata; class Mammalia; order Carnivora; family Mustelidae; genus Neogale; species Neogale vison. Next base: position 145,385,975 of record NC_058101.1, on the reverse strand, counting down.
AAGATTTTATTTATTTATGTGAAAGAGAGACAGAGAGACACAGACAGCAAGAGCAGGAACACAAGCAGAGAGGTTGGAGAGGGAGAAGCAGGCTTCCTGCTGAGCAGGGAGACTGGGGCTCGATTCCAGGACCCTGGGATCATGACCTGGCCAGATGCAGATGCTTAACGACTGAGCTACCCAGATGCCCCCCAATTTTTACTCTAAACCAGCAATATGTAAGGATTTCTATTGTCCCACACAAAGGATTCCTCTAACACCTGGGCTTGCCAGACTAATTTTTGCCAGTCTGGTGAGTGTTAGTGAGGTATTGAGATTTTCATTTTTACTTACTGTCGCTAATGAATTTGAGCACCTTTTCATGTGGTTATAGGCCATTTAGATTTCTTTCAGTTCCTTTTGTGAAGGGCCTATTCAAGTGTTCTGTTCAATTTTTTATTGGAATTTCTGCCTCATTGATTTATAGCTGTTATTTATGCCTCCTGAGTATGTGCTTATCTTCACTCTTTTTATGTCTTAAAAATTTTTAAAGCTTAACACAAATTCCATTAATCTTTCTATGTTATCTATGGCTTTGTAACAAATCATTCCCAAACCTAGTGACTTAAAGAGCAGCCTTTTATTTATTTCGGTCTGGACTCGGCTTGTCTGGATGAGCTCCTGCATAGAGGGCAGGAAAGCTCTGCTTCTGTGGGCTGGCCATCTGACCACTGGGACAGTAAGTGGGGGACTGGGCCAGAGGTCTGATGAACCAGTGGGCTAGCTTGGGCATGTTGACATGGAAAGCAGAGGGTTCCAAGAGAGTTGAGCAGAGGTGTACAAAGTTTCCTTAGATGGAGGCTTTTAATTAGCACAGTGTCACTTCCACTACACCCTGTGGGCCATTAAGACCAGCCTAGATTCAAGGGGTGGGAAGAGAGACTCCCCCAATTGCTGGAGGGGTGGCAGAGTCACATCAAAAAGAGCAGTGTCTACATGGAGGGGTGGAGAATTGTCTCCATGCTTGTAGTCCATCACAATTTACCTTACGGTGTGTGCTTTTTTCCCATATGCCAAGGGTAAGTAATTATAATCCTATATTATCCTCTTAAAGTGTTGTGATTTAGCCTTTCACATTTATTTCTTCCATTCTCTATTTTAATGAGAGAAAGGATTTGAGCAGAGCAAGCAAAACATGAATTAGGTAGAGGGAGAAAGAAGTTTCAAAAAGCATGATAGTGAGGGGGTGTTGATAATAGGTGAGGTGATGCATGTGTGTGTGGGCAGGGGGTCATTGTGCCTTCTGCCCAATTTTGCTAGGAATTTAAAATTGATGTAAAAAATATAGTCTTCTGGAACACCCGGGTGGCTCAGTCAATTGAGCATCTGCCTTGGGCTTGGGTCATGATCCCAGAGTCCTGGGATCAAGTCCCACGTTGGGCTTCTTGTGTAGCAGGGAGCTTGCTTCTCCCTCTGCCTGTTTTGCCTGCTGCTCCCCCTGCCTATGCTCTCTCTCTCTGACAAATAAATGAATAAAATCTTAAAAAAAAAATACAGTTCTTTAAGAAAAACATTAAGAAACAAAACCAAGCCATGACAGTAGCTGAAAGAGCTGATGAACATGACTAGAAAGTTGGAGAAGTGAGAGAAAGCAGCTACTGCTGAGGGGTCACTGGAGTCACTGGGGGAGCCTTTGTACTTAATGATTGGATGTAAAGAGTTGGTAAAAGAAAAAAAAATCAGATACCATTTTCTAATGTAAAAATAAGAATCTTTTGCTTTTGTTCCTTGTTTAGTCAATGACTAAATAAAAAAGAAAATTGCTTCTACTATCTCATTAAAATAGTCCTCAGTGTTTTACATTCTTAGCTTCCCTTTCTTGTCAATATTTATTATTTGCATGAGTACTCTGACCAGCAGTTATGGATTGCATTTTATTTTTTTTCAACTTTTCAATTTTCTTGACATGAAACTTCAACACAATCTGTTGATATTCACAGTATTGAGACAGGAAGTGTAAGGAGTCCAGGAGTCACTGAGCAGCTTCTTAGAAAGTGCTTTAGACCAGTGGCAGGATTGTATCCTGGGCAGAGTATGGCTTTGTGCAAATAGCGCCTGAATAGAATCAAGCCTTTGCTATTGTAGTAACTGTGTAACTTTGTTTAAATTATTTAACATCTCTGAGCTTGTGCACCCCATTGTAAAATGAAGATAATCTTTATTTTGTATATGAGTATTGAATGAGATAAAATTACCTAACATGATCTATGGCCCATAAAAGAAATGTTACCCTATTTTAGAAATAGAGTCTTCCATTTTAAGGTTTTTTTTTTTCTTTGTATGTACTTCCTATTAATTTTTTTTGAGGAATAGTTGTGTTAGTATCAATATAGTAATTCAATATTTATATACATTATGATGTGATTGCCACAATAAGTCAGTTACCATCTGTCACCATGCAAAGTTATTATAGTTTTATTAACTATATTCCTTATGGTATACTTTACACCCCTGGGTGTTATTTATTTTATAATTGGAAGATGACACCTCTTAGTTCCCTTCCCTATTTCATCCATCCTCCCCAATCCCCTCCCTTCGAGTGACTGTTAGTTTGTTCTCTGTATCTGAATCTTTTTTCTGTTTTGCTTTTTGTTTGATTTGTATTTTTATTCCACATATAAATGAAATAGTGTGATATGTCTTTCTCGGACTTATTTCACTTAACATAATGCCCTCTAGTTCCCTCTGTGTTGTCGCAAATGGCAAGATTTCATTCCTTTTTATGGTTAAGTAATATTCCATTGTATATATAAACCACATCTTCATCTACTCATCTGTCGATGGACATTAAGGTTGCTTCTGTGTCTTGGCTATGGTAAATGAAACTGCAGTGTCATTTTATACTATTTTCTATTCATCTCCAGTTTAAAAAGAAAAAACGAGAACCTATAGGTCTTTTGCAGAATAAATTCTTCCTACCATTTAAGCTTGGCCTTTAGTTACCTCCATGCTGCTGTCTTCTATGAAAACTCTTTGATCCTCCTGGGTTTCTCTTGCTGGAGTTTGCCAGTCAGTTAAGGGCATCTGACTGGCTGACTTTGAGCTTTGATACTTTTATATTTGAAACCCTGGCATCCAGCCAGTTCTCATACAGCCCTGGGAGAAACCGTCAGGTGTGTGTGTTCCTAATCATAGCGTGAACTTTTGAATTGGGCAAGTTGTGACCTGAGTGCGCAGCAATAGGGAAAGAGCTTTGGGAAATGGGAACAATGTGGAGCAGTCACATCTCTGAGGAGGAAGAGGGTGGGGGAGGGAGTAAACATTTCTTCAGCACCTGTTCTGTGCCAGAGTCAAGAAGCAAAGACAGAAGCATCCCAGAGCGTGCCAGGTTGAGGGCAATGGGCCTTGGCAAAGGAGTTAGGTTGTGCCACCTCATAGATTGGGTGGAGAGCTCTACAGCTCCGGTGATCTTAGGAGGAATACATTTCTTCTAAATCTAGACTTAAAACAAAGCTCAGGTAACCATAAACTTTTTCTTTCTAGGTCTTTCAGCAGCCCAGCGGAAGTTTGCACATTCACTAAGAGACTTTAAATTTGAGTTTATTGGTGATGCAGAGACAGATGATGAACGCTGCATAGGTATGTAAAGGTGAGGTTTATGGTTTGCCTTCCTTTGCTTTGGCCACCAAATAATCATAACTTTCTTTTTGTAGATGCTTCCTTACGTGAATTTTCTAATTTTTTGAAGAATCTGGAAGAGCAGAGAGAAATTATGGTGAGTTGTGGGATATAAATTAGTAAATTCAACTTTAAGCAGGGAAAATCTGGGTTTAGAAGCTGGTTCTGATAGAAGTTTTTTAAGACCTTATTTATTTATTTGAGAGAGTGAGCAGGGGGAGGAACAGAAGGGGAAACAGAACTCCCTGCAGAGTGTGGAGCCTGACTATGACAGTTGGGGGCTCTGTCCCAGGACCCTGAGATCATGACCTGAGCTAAAATCAGAAGTCAGATGTTTAACCAACTGAGCCACCCAGGCGTCCCTCTGGTGGAAGTTTTGATGCATTTATCTCCAGATGAAGTAAAACTTAATAGTGGAAAGAGCCCTGGATGACAATTCAGGAGCCTGGATTTCTAGTTTCACAGTGGTGCTGACTGCAGTAAGGTCTTGGACAAGTTGTGGGACTTCTAGAACAAGGCCGTTTCTTTATCCATGAAATAGTGGTTTGGACTATAGCAGTGCTTTCTAGATTTTTGTTAGCAGTGGAGCCCTTTTGTTGAAATTGAGTCTCAGGCAGAACATTCATGTACCCAGAAGATGAAGGCAGAAAAGCTTATGTAGAGACAGAGGGAGAGCAGAGCGATGTTGGAGCCTGACTCGTAGTTTTGCAGATTTTTATGTTGTGTGATGGGGGAGAATTTGGGCCTGGTAGTCTTCAGAATCCCACTTTGCCTTGAGATTTGTGGTCATGGTAGTTCATCATACTAGCTCTCTCCACATGCCTGATGCTATGCTGAGTGCACTGAGGGGGTGATTTCATTTAACAAACACTCAGCAACAGATTTGGAGGGTATTGAATCATATTTTCTCACCATTTTTTTTTGAAGATTTTATTTATTTATTTGACAGATCACAAGTAGGCAGAGAGGCAGGCAGAGAGAGAGGAGGAAGCAGGCTCCCCGCTGAGCTGAGAGCCCGATGCGGGGCTTGATCCTAGGACCCCGGGATCATGACCTGAGCCAAAAGCAGAGGCTTTAATCCACGGAGCCACCCAGGCTCCCCTTTTCTCACCATTCTTAAAAACATCCCTCCTAATACCTGTTATTCAATAAAGATTCATAGTCGAATTGCCCCCAGATTATTATATACTATCTATTCTCACCGGTGTTTAGACTTTAAAAAGTGACAACTATTTTTTCTGTGTCCTTGAGAATGAGTACTAGCTAGAATTATGTTCAAGTGTAAGTGTATGAGTAGGTTCAGATGTGGTTGTAATAATAATACTGATTGTGATAGCCAAGATAGCCTTCACTCTGACTGGTACTGGCTTAAGCTGTGAATTTAGTATGTCATCTAATCCTCGAGTAAACCCTGTGATATAGATTCTGTTATTGCCCCTATTTTGCCATTGAGGAAACCGAAGGGTCGTGCCTTGCCCGAGATCACACGGCAGCTGAGGTGTAGAGACAGGCACTCTGAACCACCCGCCATTTTGGTCAGCTTCCTAGTTGTTGCAGTAATTAATCTTGCCGGGGGTGGTGGTGGTGGGATTTCCGTCTGGTTGAGTGGCAGGAGAGGAAGAAGAAGTGGGAGAGTATTGTTTTTTTTATTTAAAAATGATGGGGAGGGGCACCTGGGTGGTTCAGTGGGTTAGGCCTCTGCCCTCAGCTCAGGTCATGATCTTAGGGTCCTGGGATCGAGCCCGGCATCGGGCTCTCAGCTCAGTGGGGAGATTGCTTTCTCCTCCCTCTTGGCCTACTTGTGATCTCAGTCTGTCAAATAAATAAAATCTTAAAAAAAAAATAAATAAAAGTGATGGGGACATATGGCCTCTAAAAGCCCTAGTACATTTGCACTGTACCTTACTTCCTGACGTAACGTCCATGTATGGTAAATATTGTAGAGGGCACGTGAAGGTACTGTGGTCCCGTTAGGTTTTTTGGGCACAAACTGACCTATTCAGTGATTATTTGTGTGAACCCAAGTCATTGATTTTTAGCAGTTTAGGAAAGTCTAAATGTGATAGTGAATAAAAATTGTGCTATGACATTACCTGTCTACAACACAAAGTGGATGTGGGTGTGGTCTTAGTTTATCTGTATAGGTATCGGCTTTTTTGTTCTTAGCCCTCCTTGATACTTAATTGTACTTCTGGGATCCTCAGCATTCTGCACATGCACATTTGATCTGCTTCTGTGTTCCAGTTACTGTTTAGAATCTGAGCACACAGAGGCAAACTGAGCAAGGTCCCTCATGAAAGTTGTATCCTGGGAAGGGGAGGTGATAAATAAGCATATAATATAGGTCAGGCAGTGTTAAGTCCTACAGAACGAAATAATGTAGGGTTAGTAGTTAGAGTCAGGGAGTGGGGCGGGGTGTTATTTTATCTGGGGTGGTGAGGGGAGGTGCCGAGAACTGTGAGAGGCGTCCTGGCGTTAAAAGGAAGAGGGTTCTGGGAAGACTGGTGCCGGATTTTAGCTCCACTGAAATATTGTGTGACTACTTCCTGTCTTGATGTTCTGTTTTTGTCTCATGTTCCTTGAGATGAACGTGGTCTTAGCTCCAGGCTTTCTGTTTTTTTTTTTTTTAAAGATTTTATTTATTTATTTGTCAGAGAGAAATCACAAGTTGATGGAGAGGCAGGCAGAGAGAGAGAGAGGGAAGCAGGCTCCCTGCTGAGCAGAGAGCCCGATGTGGGACTCGATCCCAGGACCCTGAGATCATGACCCGAGCCGAAGGCAGCGGCTTAACCCACTGAGCCACCCAGGTGCCCCAGCTCCAGGCTTTCTGATCTCTATCAGACAAGCATGGTTCTCAGAGCTATTTGTAACTGGCATCTTGATTTAGTCTTCACCCATGATGGGGGTTGATGGGGTCTCTTAGATCGGGTGAGCATGGTGGGGCTGGGTTTCCAGTACAGGGTGGAAGTAGGAATAGGATGTTGTCTGCACAAGGTCATGAACCTCAGGGAGGGATGGGACAGTATGTTACCACCCATTTGGGGGAACAGCAACTCTTGCTGCATAGCCCTAAACTCTTCAAAGCCAGAAAGCAGTTTGGGGTGTGGGGGTAGGAGGGAGAAGCTATGACCAACCATAGAATTAAGACACCTAATGCCTTTTTCTTTCTTTTTTTCTTAAGCTTTTCAGTTTGGAAAACTTTGAGCATGCATGAAAAGTAGAGAGAAAGGGACGCCTGGATGGCTCAGTTGGTTAAGCAGCTGCCTTCAGCTCAGGTCATGATCCCAGCGTCCTGGGATCGAGTTCCACATTGGGCTCCTTGCTCGGCAGGGAGCCTGCTTCTCCCTCTGCCTCTGCCAGCCATTCTGTCTGCCTATGCTTGCTCTCTCTCCCCCTCTCTCTGACAAATAAATAAAGTCTTTAAAAAAAAAGAAGTAGAGAGAAAAATATAATTAAACTATGTGTGCTCAATATTTAGCTTCAGTTGGTTGCCACACAACCAATCTTATTTCTCCCATATGTCTTACTCCCTGTCCCAGTGAGTTTGACAGAAATCCCATTATCCTGTCGTTTCATCCATAAATACTCTACTACAGAGCTCTGAAAGGTAATTCTCTTTTTGCTCCATTGTATCCTCAACACACTTAAAGACAAGCAGTTAATTTCTTAATATTACAGAATTAGGCTGTATTCAGATTTTTCTGATACCCATTTACATCCACCTTTAGCAGTTGGTTTGTTTGAATCTGCCTCCAAACACATTGCATTTGATTGATAAGTTTCTTTATTTTTCAAAGAGTTTATTAATTTGAGAGAGAGACAGAAAAGAACGAGAGGGGAGGGGGGAATGGCAGAGGGAGAGGAAGAAGCAGGCTCCCCACTGAGCAGGGAGCCAAACGCTGGCTGGATCCCAGGACTCTGAGATCATGACCAGAGCCAATGGTAGATGCTTAACTGATTGAGCCACCCAGGTGCCCCTTGACTGATAAGTTTCTAAGTCTCTCTTAATCTGTAAGTTTTTCTTTCTCTTTTTTTCCTTTGAAAAGGATTCCTGATATTTTTTAATTCACTTTAAAATACCCTTAAAATAGTACTACTTCCTAAGTTATGGGTTAATAACAAAATAGTAAAAGCAAAAGAGTTTGATATTTAACCCATATTGCTGTTCTTTTGGTGTTTCTGTCTAATCTTGATCATCAGGTGTCACTTTTTCTAACCAAGAAAATTGCATCGAGTCATGGCTACCTTTGTTTTGTTTTAAATAGCTTTGAACACTTAGTAAAGAAAACTTGATGGTTTATTAGACACTAGCCTTAAACTTTGAATAAGATAAGATACCTCTGTCAGGAAGTGTTCAGTGTGGCTTTGGAGATTAGCTGGTAAAAGTGAATTAAAATCTTGGGACGCCTGGATGGCTCAGTTGGTTAAACGGCTGCCTTTGGCTCAGGTCATGATCCCAGCGTCCTGGGATCGAGTCCCACATCGGGATCCTTGCTTGGCAGGGAGCCTGCTTCTCCCACTGCCTCTGCCTGCCACTCTGTCTGCCTGTGCTTGCTCTCGCTTCTCTCTCTATGACAAATAATATAAATAAAATCTTAAAAACATAATAAAATAAATTCTATTCCACTAAGGGGCACCTGGGTGGTTCAGCTAGTTAAGCATCCAATGTACTCTTGGTTTCTGCTCAGATCCTGATCTCAGGGTCATGAGATTGAGACCTGCATTAGGCTCTGCACTCCCATGCTCTCTCTCTCTTAAATACATCTTTTTAAAATCATGTATTTACTTATCCTCTCAAGCCTTAAAAAAAAAAAAAAAAACCTCTATTCTACTATGTGTGATAACACAGGTATAGATGGGGTTGCATGAAGTGGAGAAGAGCTAAGTCTGTGCTTGTTAGGAAGGACTTTGTAGAAGAACTTGTGTTTGAGCTGGAGTTTGTGGAGCAGAGACAGCAGAGGAGGGCCTTCGTGTGGTTTAAGAAGTTCATACCTCCCCAAATTGTGACAAAGAGATGAGGAAGGTCTTTAAGTAGTTAAATGGGATCCAGTGTATTGTGAGAACTTTTTAAAAACTATTTTTTTACTTAAAATTACTACACATAGGGGTGCCTGGGTGGCTCAGCTGGTTGGGCATCTGACCCTCGATCTCAGCTCAGTTCTTGATCTTAAGGGTCATGAGTTCAAGCCCCACACTGGGTTCCATGCTGGGTGTGGTGGCTACTTAAAAAAAATGGATAAAGAGTACTGTGGTTATCAGTTCTGTCATTACAGTACCTCATTTTCATCTTTTATGTGACATAATGAAAAATCTACATTAAACACATGTTAAAGTTATTTCACACCAGCAGTACAGAGCCACATAAAAAAAGGAATGCAAAATGACAGCTGTAAAATAGAGGTAGAAATATTCTAAAATTGGTTCCAAGGTTTAACAAAATCTTAGTGGTCACTTAATCTTTAAAAGCAATCAGGGGCACCTGGGTGGTTCAGTTGGCTAAGTGTCCGATTCTTGACTTCAGCTTGGGTCTTGGTCTCCGGTTGTGAGTTCAGGCCCCACCTTGGGTTCCATGCTGAGCATGGAGCCTACTTTAAAACAAAAACAGGTAGTATTTTCTGAAGTCATAAATTAAGTGATGTTGTACCATAATAATTAGATATTCATAATTAAGACTGAGTCCTTGAAATGTGAAAAAATATTTTAAATCTAGTGTTTTAGAAGGCAAAGGCCAGTGTCAGAAAACTTTATAAAGCTTTCCATTTCTTAAATATATGTTAAAATAGGATGCTTGGCTTTAGGAATAAAGTCATCAGGGGCACCTGGGTGGCTCAGTGGGTTAAAGCCTCTGCCTTCGGCTCGGGTCATGATCTCAGGATCCTAGGATCAAGCCCCACATCGGGCTCTCTGCTCTGTGGGGAGTCTGCTCCCTCCTCTCTCTATGCCTGCCTCTCTGACTACTTGTGATCTCTGTCAAATAAATAAATAAAATATTAAAAAAAAAAGGAATAAAGTCATCAGACTAGAAGCTCAACAATAAGAAACAAGTTCTTCTTTGTTGGTTTTGAGCCGCACCACTCCCCCACAACGTGAGACTGATCTGTATCCCTCAATAGGCTTAGATATAAATAGTTCAACAAATACCGTGTGTTTCCTACATACCAAACACTGTGCTAGGTGTTTTAAAGACAAGGGCATAGTTTCTACCTTCATGTGGTTAGCTGTCCATTGGGAGAGACTGCTCAAAGCATGCTATGTGGTAACAGAGTTATCGGGGAATTCGGGGAAGGCATGTTGGGGACACCATTTCATACTTGAGTTGACAGGTAGACTGGAGTTATCCAAGTAAGAAAAGATAGAAGTGAAGCACTAGTTTCTTCCCTGTGAGGAAAACCAGTAGAATTTGGGAAACAGAGAGGCATCTGTTTGCATATTTCCCACCAGTGTCTGGCTCTGTGGCTATTAAAGCCAACTTTCTTGGGGAGGGAACTGGAAAGAAGACCAGTCTGGAAGTCAGAGTGTTTCCCCCAGCCCCTGCATGTAAGTCCAGTTTCTGTGAATGGATGTGTCATGCCCCTTAAAAGGCCAATATTGACTTTTTCAGGGTAGTGTTTTCAAGTGAGTAGTTTTTACTGATAATTTTCCTAGCCTTGACTGTGTAAGTGAGTAACCTGACTTGGGGAGCTTGGTACTATTTGTGGCCAGAATTGCTGAGCTCACTTCTGTGCGTGTTCTTTAAGGAAAGTACTGTGTGTTTCACAGCCAGAATTCTGGAGATGTTCTCTCTGGCATGGCGGGACGTGGCGTCCTTATCTGAGATGGGCAACTGTCCAAGAATTTAAGGACTTTGAAAATAGTGGCGCAGGGTGTGTGACGCTCTTCTAAAAGCCCTTCGTGCTGTATTTACTTCTCTACATGGGTTCTTTGATCATAACTTTTTTGTTTCTGTCCTTTTCCTAAACATGTTTCTGAGGATTGAGGAAAATCAGGACAGTTGTGAAAGACCCAGGGGTTGAGGAAATCTTCAGGGAAGAGGGGATGCCTGGAGAGAGAAGGCAGAGCTTGCCAGATGGTGCACAAAAGGCACTTGCCTCTCATCCCGAGGGGGCTGGGCGCCTGCTGGGCTGCCAAGCAGGGTGAAGCGCCAACAGCGTCTTACGCACCAGCTGCATCCCTTTTCCTCCTTGAGCAAGATGACCCTGTTGCTGTTAGGAATTTTGGTGTTACTTAATCTGTCTTTAGCGTTACTTACGAGTTCTTGAAATGTGATAAGTATCTCAGGCATTACATGCCATTGGGAAGATTGTGTCTTTAGCTTTATCTTATTTTTATAGTACATCTAATCTATTTTAAATAGTTCTCTTACGTACTCTTTAGGCTTCTGGGACCTCTTCCTCCTTTTCTTTTTTCTCTCTCCCATGTTTTTCTACACCACAGATTTCACTCTTGTGAAAAGTAGGGTAGGGAACACTTTCTGGGTGATTATGTCCCCTTAAAGAAGGCTCTGGGCTGAAATGTACCGAAGGCTTTTGTTAACCGTTTAGGTGGTTCCAGGCAAGACACAATGGCGTGTTTCCTCAGCAGTTGCCTACTTGTTTCACTCCTTTCTCATCGTTCTGTCATCCGGTCAAGTGTCTCACAGAGTGATGTGCTTAAGTGATTTCTGTATCTTTTAGGGTTTTTGATACAGACTTTTGCTCCAAACTTCTTATTTTCTTTTTTCAGAAATGTATCACAATATTGTTAAAATAACATGTTGGTTAAAATGAGCTTTTTGGGAGGAATTTTCATGCTGTCCTTTCATCAGTACACTCTAGGGCAGTGGTTCACAAGGCATGCTGGACATGCCAACTCCGGGGCCCCATCCTAGACCTACTGAATCAGGAACGCTGGGGTGCAGCCCCTCAGAGCCTTCCAGGTTATTGTAAAGCATGCTTAAATTGGAACCACTGGCTCAGGGTGCCAGTGAAGTCTCCCCTGGCATTCCTAACCTTGGAGCTAGAGCAGTCTGAAAGTTAGAAACGCTGTAAATTGCTTTTTGATGACTTTCTCTTTACCAGGAGGTTAAACTAGACTTTAAAAACCTAAGCTTGGGGTGCCTGGGTGGCTAAGTGGGTTGAGCCTCTGCCTTTGGCTCAGGTCATGGTCTCAGGGTCCTGGGATTGAGCCCTGCTTCGGGCTCTCTGCTCAGTGGGGAGCCTGCTTCCCCCTACCCATCTGTCTGCCTGTCTTCCTACTTGTGACTTCTCTATCAAATACACAAATAAAATATTTAAAAAAACAAAAAAAAACAAAAAAACCCTCTAAGCTTTCATGTGTCGTCTCCAAAGAATTTTGAACTATATCTAGTTTAATTTCATAGAACAGGTTTCTGCTGTTAGGAATTTCAGTGTTACTTAATTTGTGTTTAGCATTACTTATGAGTTCTTGTAATGTGGTAAGTACCTAAGGCATCATATGCCATTGGAAAAATTGTACCTTTAGTTTCATCTGATTAAAAATGTTATATTATATGTGGTACATCAAACCTGTTTTAATCAATTCTTTTACAGTTAAAGTGACTTTTTTTTTTTGCATGAAGTTCTGATGGAAAGCATATTCAGATGGGGAAAAATCCATCTTGAACTTATTTGTGAAAACTTTTCTCAGTTTAGTTGAAAAGTTGTCAATGACCTAACTTTATGAAGAATTTCACTCCTTGGAACTGACCCTTACAATTTGACAACATTATTATTATTATTATTTTTTCATATAAATCCCTTCTCCCCCACCCCCTCCTTGTAAACTCACTATAATTCAGTCAGATGCAGATGTCATTGTGAAATCTGTTTTCTAGGAAGATAGCTTTTGCCTGTTGGATTTTGATGAACCTAGAATCTTACAGAGGTTATAGTCTGAACTAACTCAAATCAGAATTCTAAAGTGAGTGAGGATGTTTTAAGAGGATTGGGCTCCTTGGTGGACCCCTTTCCGTGGAAGGCCTTGCTCATGACATGGTGTCGTATCTTGGTGACTCAGAGTCATCTGTGGTTTCGAAGCCTTGTCATCATCAGCTTCTACTTCCCTATTGAAACTTATGTTTCCTATATTTTATGTCCTTGGGCTCGCTCTCTGCTTCTGAGGAATCCGCTCTTCTGATAAACCAGTTACTACTGACATGAAAGAGCAAAGAGGACACAGGGACTCCCCCTCTCCCCCCCTCCCCCCACCAACCTCACACACACACCAACAACAGACACATGAATGTGACCAGCCCACTCATTTCATTGTCTTATGGAGAGGAGAGGAGTGTGGTTCCATTAATGGGAATTAAGTTCAGCTGAATCTACAGTTTCGTGAGAGACTATTTTTGTCAGATCCAGTTATGAAGTACTCAAAAGTATGGCCTTGGCTCCTAAAACAAAGAGCTGAGAGAGCACTTAGGGATTTTATTCTTAGGGATACACTTAGGGATAACCTTTTTATTTACCGAAAGAAAAAGAAGGGAAACCAGAACTCAGTGAGATGGAGTGATTTGATCCACATCACTTCACAAAACGAGTTGGTGACAGTGATGAAAAGAGAATCTCCTATCTCCTGGTAGCCCAAGGGCATTGTTCTTTGCCTTTAGCCCCTGGTAAGATTTACCAACCTTTTCTCCGCCATTAAACATGGTTGAAATGGAAATGTATCCTTATGGTTCCATTGGTAAGGCAGCAGTCTTGAAGAAATGTGAATTTTGTTATTTCTCCTGTCCTGTTTGGACATGTGTAAACCATCCCCTCTGCCAACATTTCAATCAACAAACCACTTGGCCACTTAAGGAAGAAATAGGAATTCTGATAGATGTTTGAAAACCTTTCAAGGCCTTTTAGTTAGGTCAAAGAAGTGCCAACATCAATAAATGCCTAAGGAGTGGGTGTTCTCATCTTGGTAGAAGATCCTGGGACCCATACCATAGTGGAGCAGCCCTTAAAGAAGTAATGTATCTCCAATATTCTTGATGGCACAGAGGAGAAAAAAATGTAGCAAAACTTGCTACTGGTGACAGAGATGAAAAGTGATTCAGAAGAGCATGAAAGGGACACATGATATAAATCTACCAAAGAGCTCTTTCAATAAATGTCAAGGTTCTGAGTATTCAATTTAGTCAAGATTTCATTAGCAGTATATGAAAAGGATATGAAAAGGATCATGATAGTATATGAAAAGGAGAAAAGTATATGAAAAGTGTATTTCAAAATAGTATATGAAAAATACTGTCAATATTATTATATTTTTATTTTTTGAGAGAAAGTGCTCATGAGTGGGGGGACGTGCAGAGGGAAAAGGAGAGAAAGAATCTTAAGTAGGCTCCACGTCCAACCCAGAGCCTGACATGGGGCTCAATTTCACAACCTTGAGATCATGACCGGAGCCAAAATCCAGAGTTGGACGCTTAACTGACTGAGCCACCCAGGTGCTGCTGGAGTGTCTTGTTATTAGTGTCATGTTGGATTGAATGAAATATAGAAATTCCTTGGTGATGGGGATTACGAGAGGCTCAGGGGTATACCAGTGGCCATGATAGTGTAGTGGAAGGAATATGGACTTTAGGGGCAATGGCAGATAGGCACCTCTCAGTTCTACCACTGCAGGGAGTCGAAGGGACCATTGGGCCCAGGGGCTATATGATTCCATCACTGCATTAGAATGAAGGCCATGCCTCCCACAGGCTGCCCCCAGCTAGTGACCGAGACAGCAGGGGTACAAAAGCAGCTCATTCCTGGGGACCCTGGAATCCTCTGACAGGAAGCCTTGGCTCAGTACTCCCCGATGACCTTGCTGAACTTTCCCTAAACTGCCTTGCAGTCTAACCCATGTCCCCGCAACCGTCTGACCTTCCTTCCCTCGCTGTCTCCTTCCCCGGGGTCAGACCTGCCTGCATCACTGTCTGACAGCTCTTCCAGCCTCCTCATGTTCTCTCACAGATGCTTCCCCTAATACATTTCTGGCATTTTTCATCTGGTTGTGATGTCTGCTTCATAGAGATGTGGTTTAATACACAAACAGACGGTTTTGAATGGAGATAATGTGTAGAGGAGCCTCAGCACAGGTATTCATGTTTCCTATGGTCCCCATCAGCAGGGAGTGTTGAATTTCTGTGGAAACTCTATTCTTCATGTTCTCTAAATTTGTAGGCAAATCTTATCTCATTTGTACACTAAATATTTTTGAATGCCTGTTAGGAGCTGGGTGATGTTCTAGCACCTGAGGATGCAGTAAGATGTTAGGTCCTTGTGGAGATGAGGCACTCAGCTGCTGACTGCTTAGTGGAAGAGGGAGCCTTTCTGCCTCCTGCACTCCTTTTCTGTCTCGGCCACTCCGATAGCCCAGGCACAGAAGGGCTGATGATTAGTCTCTTTGCCATTGATCAAGGGTTTAGGCGTTCTTTTCTGAACAGGTCTCCCCACCTTCCCCTCCTTCTCTCTGTCTTTCTCATATTTCCTTCATTCAATCATTTATGGCCTGATTTTTGAGGTTCCATTAGGTGCTATGCCTCTGATTTACACTGTTCACTTCAGAAATTAAAATATTCTCTGGAGGCCCCTGGGTGGCTCAGTCCATTAAGTAGCCACCTTCGGCTCAGGTCATGATCCTGGGGTCTTGGGATCAAGCCCTGCATCAGGCTCCCTACTCAGTGGGGAGTCTGCTTCTCCCACTCTGCTCCCTCTGCTTGTGTTCTCTCTCTTATTCTTTCTCTGTCAAATAAATACAATCTTTTTTTTTTTTTTAAGATTTTATTCATTTATTTGACAAAGATCACAAGTAGGTAGAGAGAGCAGGGGAAGCTGGCTCTCCACTGAGCAGAGAGCCCGATGTAGGGCTCGATCCCAGGACCCTAAGATCATGATCTGATCCGAAGGCAGAGGCTTTAACCCACTGAGACACCCGGGCACTCCTAAATAAAGTCTTTAAAAAAAAAAATGAAATGTTCTCTTATTAAAGCTAAAAAATAAAATTTTTAATTCTCTTGTGATACTTTTGCAGCTTTCTGTCAGGCTCCTCTTTCCCTCACTTTTGTGGAGTTTTATTGTTTCTCAGATTGTTCTGGCTGGGTATTTATTTAAAAAAAAAAAAAAAAAGAAGAAGCTAGATCCTTATTGTCCCTCATGCACAGAGGGAAAGAAGATCAAGGTTAACTCTCTTATTTAATGTCCTTATTAGGTTAATTTATTCATAATATACCCAGTCTTTGAAGATTCTCAGTTTTTCTTAAGAATAATAAAAAAACTTTATTGTTAGAGTCTATTTGATTTAAATAATTGGAGTAAAATTGCAACCTTTAACGAATGGCTTTCAAAACTGATGCAGGGCTTCCTTTTTATTTTTCCTTTCAAATAAACACGAAGATATTTGTTTGTAGAAAAGAGACATTAAGGGAAGCTTAAACTTTTGTGATGTAATGGCTTAGCTTTTTTGAGGGAAAGATTATGGCCAAATATTCAGGGAGGTAAGCCAGAGAAAAGAAATTGTCAGAACTTCAGCTCAAATCCTCTGGTTTTGTTAGGCTCTGTTTAGAGTTCAGGATTGAAAGTAGTCAAAAACTCTAGCAACTTTTTATTCTTGGACTTTCGGAAAGCAAAGATGTGGTGACTGATCTGGTGAAATTAGAATGTATATTTTATTAATTATAATTTCTAGCCTGTTAAATGGGACTGCTGTGGCCTAGAAGAATCTGGCATTCAAGAAACTATTTCCCAATAATTGGTTCTTAATTTTCAGGTTTAAACTCTATAGAATTAATTTATTGCACCTCTGTACCTATGTCCCAATTAGACCTTCGTATGGGGGTTTAAGATTCTCACCAAGTTGAGTTGGTAATTTGAGCTACCACTGCTCTAAAATTTAATTTTGTTTCCACCAGAAGGATTAGTTTAGCTTGAGCTGTGCTCATAAATAAAATAACATCCAGGGATTTGTTTGTAAGTTAAAATTGCTTCTAGTGTGGCATTCCCTTCCTTTTTTTTTTTTTTTTAAACACTTAACTGTGTTAAGTAGGTAGAGCAACTGTTACTCTTTTTTTAAAGTTGAGAATATTCAGGTAACAAAAGAGAATTGCTTTTTTACTCTGGTCTAGAACCAGTACTGGTGATTAGGACCAAGCCCAAATGAGAGAATATTGGCCTCTTGTCACTGTGACAAGGCTCTCATAGAACGACCAATTAAATGTTTTCATTTCTTCTTAGCATCAGAGTCTTTTACCTTCTTTCTCTTTATTATTTTAGCTCCTAGAAAAATAGGAGGGCTTTATTGTGCATTTTAATTTTCCTATTAGGACCCAAGTCTAGGTTGATGGGGGAAGGCTCAGTCCAGGGAGAGACTGGCTAGATGGAGAAAAAGAGAGATTGCAAAGGGTGAGTGTGGATGGGAAGTAATCTAATTCATCAAAAACGATCTGGTTTAATCAGGTTAAAAAACTTATTTAAGAATTGAAGTGATAGTGCTGCATTTTGACAATTGTTGAAAGGTCTGCAATTTAAACAAATGCCAATGCTCTGTTAGTCTAGATTCTCAGTTGCAAGCTCTAAGTCTTCTGAACAGAATGGGAATTAATTTAAAGAATACTTGGTAGTGCACCTGGGTGGCTCAGTCAGTTAAGCGTCTGCCTTCAGCTCAGGTCATGATCCCAGGGTCCTGGGATTGAGCCCTGCATCTGGCTCCCTGCTCCTCAGAGAGCCTGCCTTCCTTCTGCCTGCCTCTCTCTCTCTCATGAATAAATAAATAAAATCTTAAAAAATCATACATGGTAGCTTGCAGGATCTTTATCTGGTTCTGGGAACCAGGAATGATGGCCGGAGTTGCACTTGTAGAACCCAGTTTGGAGAAGAATGTCAGTACTGTTTGCTGCAGGGTGTGCACAACATGGCATGTCCCAACAGCACCGCTGCCCCTGCTGGTGATTGTGGAGCAGCTCCTTCTGGAAACGATGGCGCTGCCACCCACCAGAATCTCTGGTCACTAGTTTCTTGAAGTTCTAGCTTCCAAATCCAAGTCTGGGGTGGGAGCATCTCATTAGTGGAACTCTGGCCAGGTCCCACGACCTCACTACCAGGTGGCTGGGAAAACAAGAGTCTGTCATTTCCAGCTTTTATAGTGGAAGGTGGACTGTTCCTCATTTGGTAGAATTCTCAAACATAGGAAGGTGTTTTAAGTGTTGTGTATCCCAAAGGGCAGATATGCACTACCTATAATGTTTATGCCTGATTGTATGGCAACACTGTTTTCCTGTGAGAAGATTAAACAAAAAATGTTTTGGGATGGCTCAAATGGACACACTTGTAAATATGCCTATGTTTGTCTACTAGATAATCATATGCCTACTTTCATGTAGTTGATTATATATGTGGCAGTATTTTAAAATCAAATTTTCAAAAACATTTATTTATTTGTCAGAGAGAAAGTGTGCACATGTGTACACATGAGTAGGGGGAGGGGCAAAGGAAGAAGCCAGGAGTCTGACACAGGACTCTGTCCCAGGACCCTGGGATCATGACCTGAGCTGAAGGTGACTGAGCCACCCTGGTGTCCCTAAAATCAAATTATTGATGTATACTTTAAAATTTTTTTCCCCACTTCATAAAAAAGTTATTCCAAGTCTTGATCCCTTTTATGTTAGTATGTTTATCACTGATATATTCTGATTTTTTTTTTTTTTTTTTTTGGGCATACCTATCCAGAGTGTTTCATGGCCACACTTGTCTGAGTTCTTTGAGATATGGCACCTTTAAAAAAATTCCTTTCTGATGCTTTCATTGGACATTTTATCTTAAGCTACAGGTGCTCATCTGTAGCACATTTGGACAGTCTCTTTTACAGATTTTGTAATACAGATGTATTTTCATGACTTAATCACTCTTATTTCTTTTAAAGTGGTCTTTACAAAAGCACAGAACTCTTATAATTTGAGGTTTTCTCCAGAATAACTACGTCTCTTAAATTTCTTAGCTTCCTCTTGTTTTTGTGACCCAGACACTTTTGTGATCTGAAACTAGGTGTGGTGGTGGAATGGAGGCGGGGGGGGGGGTGTTTAAGGCTAAGATTCCTCTAAGAGTTCTTTGTTGATCAAAATAATGGAAAGCACACTCTTTAAGGAGACTGTAAGAATTCTTATATAGGGTTAAGTCCTTTTTTTCCCTGAGAGACAATTTTGGGAAGAATGTTTCTTATGTTCAGATATATATAATAGTTCCTTGACACCCTTTCTTGAGGTTCTGTTTCAAGAACAAAGTAAGAAACATATCTTTGATACATGGTTTCTTGCTGCTATTCTTGATAGGGGAGTTGGAAAGTAGAGTTTTCCCTTTAATGAAATGGGAAGTATCTGGAAGGTCATGGGAGAAAATAATGGAAATTCTCCTTTGCTCTCAGATTATGCATTCCTCTGGGGTCAAGAACACTTGGAATCCAGGCTTAAAATAACAAGAGCCATGGGGAACAGACATAATTCCTTCTGTTTCATTAGATTCAGTCTATCCTTGTTAGTACCGAGTGATTAGAAAGGCATGGTTTAGTACTTACATGGACTTATTCACTGTTTTATCGAGACTGAGGCGTGAAAAAAATGTTACTAAAGATCTCATACAATGTAGTTTCGCCTTTTTTCTGAATATGGGTTTCTAGGCCCAGGCCCCATTTTCTTTAGATTTAGAATCGGAACTTAGCCTTCGATCTCAAATGGGGAAACTCAAAGCAGCAGCAGAGTTTCTCTCCAAAGCAGAGTCTGATTTTGTGTTTGTCAGCCGTCCCTTGTCAACAGTTTTCCTGGTGACTGCTTCAACTATGGAGACAGGCAGAGATACTGCCCTACCTTTCCTTTTCTTTTTAGACATTTAAGTTCTCACCTCCAGGTACCTAATAAAAGGGATTTCAGACTTGAATAGTTGGAAAACTTTTAATTCCCCAGGCCGTTACAAAATACTCCTGTTCTTTTACTTTGAATTGTGAAGTGTTAATGGATTCTGTGATTGGCCATTCAACATTGAGATGTAGCTTGTGCTTCTGCTTCTCTGAACTCCCACAGAATCCTGGAGCTGGTTAAGACCCCAGAGGTCTCCCAGGCCAGCTGTCTCTCAGTGCAGGTCTTACTGAGCTCCTCTTGATGGCAATCCCAGAATCTGATCTATAGTGTTTCCCCATTAGACCAATTCCAATACCTCTGGTTTTCTTCTTAAACTGTTGTACCATTCTGGGCACATTCCTGCTTCACTCCAGTTAGAAAATCTCTCTTGAACCGCAGTACCCATGCTACTGAGATAGGACACAGGTGAATGATTGCCTTGTTTGTTTTGAACATATCCAGTGTATGTGTTCATTCTTTTTTAGGGCAACTTATGACTCCTTTGACTCACGCTGACTTCAGTTAACTCATTTTTAGGGACTAAAGCCCTTATTAAAACCTGCTATTAAATTCACATAAATTATTAAGATAGTTTTACACTTGAGGGGGATCTGGGTGGCTCAGTCATTAAGTGTCTGCCTTTAGCTCAGGTCATGATCCCAGGGTCCTCGGATCGAGCCCCCGCGTCTGTCTCCCTGCTCAGCGGGAAGCCGGCTTCTCCCTCTCCCACTCCTGCTTGTGTTCCCTCTCTTGCTGTTTCCTTCTGTCAACTAAATAAAATCTTTAAAAAAAAAATACAAAAACAGATCTTGCCTTTAAAAAAAAAAAAGATAGTTTTACACTTGAACAGTTGCCTGTTAGTATTGAAACCACTAGATTGCTTATCCCAGCTGAATTCTACAGCATCACTTTTGAATCCCTCTTTTCAGCCAGGCAGCTACTTGCACTGTGGTTTTCTCATCCAGCAGTCAATCTTACCTCCTAAATCTTGGTCCCCTTCAAATACTGTAAATGTATATTTAAAAAATATACAGTTGGTTGAGAGTAAGTAGCACATCTTTGGCCATGATACTTGAGATGATTCTCTAAGGCAGGGTTCGGCTAACTGGCTCCAGCCCTCCTTGCCTCCTGTATTTGTACATATAATTTTGCTGGACTCTAGCTCTGCTCATTCACTTACAGACTGTTTACAGCTGCTTTTGTGCAAATGGCAGAGCTGAGTGGTTGCAACCCAGCCTTTCGTAGAACAAGTTGGCCGACTCCTGCCCTAAGGTGAAAGCAACTGGTAAATGAACATGTTTTATGTTCATGTAGATGCATTCTGTTTCTAAGCAAGACTATCCAAAATCCCGTCTAAGGCTCATTAGTCACAGCTTTTTATGACTTCCTTTTGTGGCCTGTTCAAGTATTTTATGGGGAAATATATGGTTATATAAGATTATATGTGGATTCTAAAATCACAATCTGTGTTTTCTTTTTTCTTTTTCTCTTTAAATGACTTGATTGATTTCTAATCTACTAGTATTTGAACACTTTTGAATTGTTACTTCAGTTGTCTCTTTCAAATTGGGGTACTGTTTTCATAGTAATTTCCTTTAGGGTTTTAGGAGTAGTCCTTGACTCGGTATTCATTTTTCACTGGGGAAGAAGAGTCATATTTTGGCCTTAGAACATTTTAGTAACACTCATTACTAACAAATATTATATAATACTTCTGTGAAATTTATAAAAGGAACTGAGAGATTCCAAGGAGTCTCCAGTCTATTTTGAGAAAAAGAAGAAAACAATCCTCATTGCTCAACCAACATTGCCTTACTGAAGCATTTAGTCGCCACTCTGTTATTTTGTTCTTGAACAGAATACTTAACGTTCAGTTCAGAAGTTACATAACCAGGTTTTTTTAAAGGAAAAAAAAGAGATAATTTTAAATTTAATAACATTTCAATCAAAACATTTAATGAAAAAATTAGATATTGGAAAATTGGAAAAAACAGGTACTCCTTTCCTTATTCTGGAAATTTCTTTGTTAACCTGCAAACAGTAAGACAGAAATCCCTCATATTCTTTTCCTACACCAGTGTTAGACCTTGGGAGTCAGATATTGCATCAAATTAATTCTCCAAGTGAAGGACACACTTAATGACCTACAATTGCTCATGTGTAATCTTTGTGGCCTGGTCTTTTTAAAGGACATTTACTCCACCGTCTGGAGTTTTAGGGCTCACATTTCAAAAAGCCTTCACATGTCCATGTTATTAATGCCCACATCTAGCATTCACAGGGCATTTCCTATGTCCTACTCTGATGGCGAGCGGAGCCCATTGGATCTCTTCAGCTGTGTTAGTGACACCAGATTGCTTGCAGCTCTATGCCCTGAGATTTCCGTTTTCCCCTCCTTGTTACTCTTATTCTTTGCCTGAAGAGCTCCAGTGCCCTGTTTTGGGCTCAGGTCTGTTTTATCCCCTTCCAGAAGTCCTCCCTTACCCAGTCAGAGTCCCGTCTGTGCAGCTTGCCTGTGCAGTGTGATGCTGATAAGTTTATGTCTCCTGGAGATTCTCCTACCAGGGACGACCCTCATTGCTCACCTACTCCCTGCCTCACTAGAGAAAATCTCACAATGGGGGCCGATGGGTGTCTGCACAAATTCCTGCTTGCTTATCTCAAAGGGCCTGTAGGCCTGCCTGGAAATGTTCATGTTTCTCTAGGAAGTACCCTGCTCACTGTTTGTGGGGATTCTTTCCTTCATTCTCCTCTCTATGCAAACTTTTCTCCATGCCCAAACTCTCTTAGTAAGTGACCTTGCCTTGTACTTCATAGAAAAAAGAACCATCAGGTAGCAGTTCCCCAGCCTCTCTTCATATCTGCATGCTCATTTGTGCTGACACTCGTGTTCTCCTTACTTCCTGTTAACGAGGTGGGGAAGGAGCCCAACTCCTGTGACAGGGCAATACCCATGTGTGGACAGCATCTCATCTCCTCCCCACATTCGAGATTTTGAACCATCTTTTCTGGATTCTTCATGTGGGCATTTAGGTATTTTACTATCCTTGGGGTGTCTCCTGGAATCTCAGATTTAATGTAATGCCTTAGTGCTTGCTCCCAGTTGCTTTTCCTCAAAATTTTCCTACTTTACTACATAGTATTCTTGCGTATACTGTTGCTCATAGCAGGAATCTGGGAGTGATCCTGGAAACGCCCTCCTTTCCCACATTGTCTATCATTGGTTACTTTGATTCTACCTGCAAATATCTCTGAAAATGGTCTCCTCTCAATTTTTGTTATGAAAAATTTTTGTTATTCCAACCCCCATCCTCTATTGTATGTGCCATTCTAGAAGCCTCCTAGCAAGTCTTTCTCCTTCTAGTTTTCCTCACCTCTAATCTCTTTTTCTCAGAGAACCCTGAATAATCTTTAAAAGATCTAAATAATCATTGTTTTAGTGCCTTGCTTAAAACCCTCCAGTGGCTTTCATCATGCCCCAAATCAAAGAACACTTTCCCTGGACCGGCAGGGCCCTGCATGTTCCCATACCCTTGCCTTCACTCCTCTCTTTCCATCTACTTCTCTGTTCTTAATGCCCCCCACCCCCCAGCCATTTGCTAGTTACTATAATACACAAATTCCTAACCTTAAGCCTTTTGACCTCTTCTGGCTTCAGGCTGGAAATTGTTTCCCTTGCTCTCTGCACCCCTAATTCCTTCTCCTCTTTCAGATCTGAGCTTAAATGTCATTTCTTTGATGGAACTCCCTGCGTCTTTTTTTCCTTATAAATCCTCTAATATATTCCTCACCTTAGCCCTGCTTTTCTCCATAGGAAGGGATTCCTAGAATTTGCAGTTAGATGTTTACTTATGCATTCATGAGTGCCTCCTGTGTCTCCCGTGCTAGACAGTAACTTCCAGGAGGGCGGAAACTGGACTGATTTTGTTCATCATTGTGTCTTCAGAACCTGAGGCTGAATGCTCAGCAAATACTTGTTTCGTGAAATACAGGTTTATTGCAATGGCAGCTTGGAATGGGGAAGACCCCATCTGGTACTTTTAGGGCTCATACTTATATGATTTGGAATCTCTGCTCCTGTCTTCTGTGAACTTGAGTGGTTCCTAGCTCCTGTGTTCCCAGCATAGCTTGCTGGGCTGGCTTCTTTCTTGAGTGGGCCAGCCACCATGGAGGATGTATGTGTATATTTTATATGTAAGTTTATGTACGTGTGTATTTATATGTAGGTTTATGCAGGAACACGATGTGGAAGCTAGACAGTGACTCTGGTGCTCATAGAAATGTGCCTTACATTATTTTGAGAGGTTGTGTGTGAGCTGGGTCACTTTGGAAATGTACGGCAGACCCTCTCCTATCTGCTGGAGGTATTCTCTATTGTTCTGAGTGGTTGGGATTCCTGGCATGTGCTTTGTCCCTGCTCTCTTCTTTAGTGCAGAGGAGTTTCTGGTTTGCCATTGTTGTAGGTCACATGCTCAACAGTGTAGAGAGGATGAAATGAACCTAGTTTGAAAATGATCCCTTTCCCTTGACTAGTTGTTGCTCTTAATTCTTGTAGTTCACTGTTGCCCCAGCTCCTTGATACCTAAGTGACAAGTTGTCATGGTGGGAGTGAGTAGAACCTAGTTTCTGGCCCAAGGAAGAGAGTTCAACTTCTAGACATCTCAAGTAGGCACAGTCACTTTTTCGAGGATTCCCTGTCTCACCGTTCTAACGGTCTCTTTGGGAGAAGTGCTTACCTAATGAAACATTGCAAAGTTAAATTCAGAATCCTTTCCTTTCTTTCTTTTCTTTTTTTTTTTTTTAATTAGAAAAAAATGTGTTTGAAGATTTTATTTATTTGAGAGAGAGAGATGGGTTGCCTGGGTGGCTTAGTCCTTAAGCATCTGCCTTCAGTTCAGACCATTATCCCAGGGCCCTGGGATCAAGCCCTGCATCTTCTCTCTCTCCTTCCTGCTGTGTTCTCTCTCTCTCTCTCTCTGTCTCTCTCTCAAATAAATAATAAATAAAATAAAAAGAGAGCACAAGAGAACATGAGGGGAGTGAGGGGCAGAGGGAGAGGGAGAAGCAGAGGAGCCCAGCTCAGGGCAGGATCTCAGGAGCCTAGATCATGACCTGAGCCTGAGGTGAATGCTTATCCACTGAGCCACTCAGGCGCCCCAGAATCCTTTCCTTTTCTAAGTCACTTATTCTTTCTGTAATTTAAAGCGTGGATTTCTAGGGGACTTTTCTTAAAAAAATAAAATAAAATAAAATAAAGCAATGGCACATTGTTGTAGAGTATTTTGAGGTTTCCTTTTCTATCCTGGATGTTTTCGATATCCTGGAAATACATGGTGAGAAAGCCATTCTCCACCTGCATATTGTTAAATGCATTTTCCTTAGGTAGTTGTTCCCTCTTGTTTGGATTTTCAGCCTTGTTTGTTGTATATTCCGTCTTAAAATGAAAAGCCCCAAACCAGTCACTTTAAGAATGAGTCCTTGTGTGGCTCCTATCATGTAGGAGCTGTTTGCCAGCCCGCCCAATATTGACTTTGCTGTGAGCTGCAGTGACGGCTTTGCTGATAACACTGTAAACCCTCAAGAGGAATTTCAGTAAGACTGAGTGTATTTAAACTTGTAACACACAAACCTAGCCCTTCACATAATGTAGTCTGATAACTAATAAAGGAATGTAATTGACTTGTAAATTTCTGAGGAGGGGGAGGGAAAAAAAACTCAAACAGAAGTGTTCTGTTAATGAATGTGATAGACCCCTTTGTTGTTTAAAAACAACCCTCTTGCTATTTCCCTGAAGAAAGAGCTGTGTTGGGGCTGTGTTGCACATTTCACTGGCACTTTGCCCCACCTCCTCTTCCCTGAAAATATTTATGGAGATCTAGCGTGTTAATAAATTTAGAAGTGATTTAATGGCTGCATTGGCGGGGTGAGATAAGGTAGTTAAAATATGTTGTTCATTTTATTTCTGGGTGGGGTGGAAGAGGGAAATGAAATACTGATTTTTTTTTTCCCTTTTGGGAAACCTAATACTGTGTTCTTTTGTTATCGTTCTTGTCCTCTAGGCATTAAGTGTAACTGAAACCCTGATTAAACCCTTGGAAAAATTCAGAAAAGAACAACTTGGAGCAGTAAAGGTTTGTGTCTAATTTGAATGCACTTGTAAAGGGAAGACGGAGGGGCTGCTGCTGTTTCAGAGGAACAGCGTCAAGTGTACACTTTCTTCACATTTGGCAGCTTTAAAGGAGATGCTGGAGTGAACCATCTGTTGTTTTATGTTTCAATGTGCTTTTTGCCCTTTGGGCGATATGAAATTGTAAACAAAACCAAAACACCTGGGCAGGAGAGTAAAACCTTTAGTCCTCTCTGGCTACACCTTCCCGTAACAAGTTTTGAAAACATCCTTAACCAAAAGGCACACTCGCTCCCAGCAGAAACATCTTACCTCTGTAGGGAGTGCAGTGGCTTCCTTGAATGCCTCCGTTTTATGGAGAAGTGCAGCCGCATAGGAGGGTTCAAGATGAGAAACGCTGCTACACCTTGATGACACTGAAACTAGGAAGAGAATATTGGGTTATTGGGATGTAATTTCCTTCCATTGAGCACAAATTTATTGAGCTCCTGTTATGTGCCAGTATAGTTAGGTATCAGGGATTCAAGGATGAGTAACCCCGCAGCCTGTGCGCCAGGATCTGGGAGTTAGCCAGGATTGCGGGGAATAATGTGGTGACTTGACCATAGGGAGCCTGGGATATATGTAGCAACTTCTCAAGTTTGTGAACAGAGCTTTGAAATTATCCCAGAGAAATAATTTCCACCAGCCTTTCCTGAAGTTTATGTATTCACTTGAGGAACAAAAAGTAACATTCGTGTGTTGACTATTTTTGGCTTGGCCTGGAAGAGAATAACATCAATTTTAGGTAGGGAAGAGAGTTTTTGTATTTGTATTACCACCTCGCACCCCCATCCCCCAACATGGCTTGGGGATATGATTCTTTTTTTTTTTTCCTTTTTTTCCCCTTTATCTTCCTAAACAAAATATTAAAATCCTTTTGTACAGATACACATTGTGGCTTCAAGGGCTGTAGCTATACAGTTGGGCCCAAAGAGTTACCAGCATTTTCCTTGCTATTTATAGAATCAGTTCTCCTTTAAGTGACTTGTTAAAATATTAGACATTTCCTTTTGGTATAGTATTTACCATTTTTAGTGAAGGGCTGTGTTTTGACAGTGGTTGGTGGGGGTACCCTCCTCATCCCCTTCCTGGGATTGTTTGCTGAGCTGCACCAGGCTGACTGTGTCTTCTGGCTTTGCAGCAGGTCACTGGAGTTCTGCTTTCACACCTGTGACCTTGGGCGAGTAATTGGTTTTTGTTCCTAATCCGTAAAATGAGAGATCTGGGGATCTGACTGTCCCACTTTGTAGTTTATGATTCTGTTCTAAATCTTGAACATCTTGGTTCTTTCTTTTTTTATACTTCATTGGAACAGTGTCCATTTCTTATTTTTCGTATTTTTTTTAAAGATTTTATTTATTTGACAGAGAGAGATCACAAGTAGGCAGAGAGGAAGGCAGAGAGAGAGGAGGAAGCAGGCTCCCTGCTGAGCAGAGAGTCCGATGTGGGGCTCGATCCCAGGACCCTGAGATCATGACCTGAGCCGAAGGCAGCGGCTTAACCCACTGAGCCACCCAGGCGCCCCTTATTTTTCGTATTTTTGATTGAGTGAGGGTGGTGGTCAGTGAAGATGTATTATAGAAATGGAAAATGAATATGTCTTAGTTAATATATTTTCTTTTTATTTGCCATCTACCCTATGGGTTTTTTGTTGTTGTTGTTGTTGTTTGCCTGTTTTTTTTTTTAATTAATTTTTTTTTATTTTTTATAAATATATATTTTTATCCCCAGGGATACAGGTCTGTGAATCGCCAGGTTTACACACTTCACAGCACTCACCAAAGCACATACCCTCCCCAATGTCCATAACCCCACCCCCTTCTCCCAACCCCCCTCCCCCCAGCAACCCTCAGTTTGTTTTGTGAGATTAAGTGTCATTTATGGTTTGTCTCCCTCCCAATTTTTTTTTTTTAAAGATTTTATTTATTTATTTGACAGAGAGAGATCACAAGTAGGCAGAGAGGTAGGCAGAGAGAGAGAGAGAGAGAGAGAGAGGAGGAAGCAGGCTCCCCGCTGAGCAGAGAGTCCGATGCAGGGCTCGATCCCAGGACCCTGAGATCATGACCTGAGCCTAAGGCAGAGGCTTAACCCACTGAGCCACCCAGGCGCCCCTCCCTGTTTGTTTTTAAGTGGGCTCCATCCCCAGTGTGGGGCTTGAACTTGTAACCCTCCCAGACCATGCTGTACCAGCTGAGCCATCCAGGCAGCCCCCTACTGGGTTGCTATAAATTTCTGACCTGAGTTTTCTATTGATGGACAGCTCCTCCCTCTGAAACTTTCCCCATTCCTGATGCTGTACTTGTTCAAAGTACATCTTGTAGGTAGGATAGACTACCATATTAAAAGAAGAAGTTATTTTAGTCTATGCCTTGAGTTGTTTAGTGGCCAGATTCCATCCTGAAGTCTTTTTTTTTTTTTTAATTCCTTCATCGTTCTCCTGGCTTTAAGTTTATGAAGGATTTGTCCCATGTTCTTATTCTGTACAGTATGTATGTTGGCTTTCACATCATTGATATTATTTGAGGCAGCCAGTCCTTGTGGGTCATAGGGAGAAGCCCTTTTTTACTGACAGTTTTATATAATACAGAGTAAAGAAAGGTGATTTTGTAGGTGACACAGTGCTACATAAACACCTGTCTCTTTCATTAGATTGTTCAGTGTTTCAGAGAAAAGGCTGTGCTTTCCTTATTTTCTACTAGCCTCAATTCTGCCTTATTATATAAGGTATCTAATAAATAGCCTATTTTGATCATTCTAGGAGAACCTGGGGAGGGTTTGTCATCTGTATACTTGATTTTCTACATCTGTGCTTCCTAAATATTAAATCTTTTTTTTTAAACAGTTTATTAATTTATTTGTCAGAGAGAGAGAGAGAGAAAGTGCACAAGCAGACAGAGGCGGAGAGAGAAGCAGGCTCCCTGCCAAGCAAGGAGCCTGATGAGGGACTCGATCCCAGGACCCTGGGATCATGACCTGAGCCGAAGGCAGAGACTTAGCTGACTGAGCCACCCCGGCATCCCTTAAATCATGTTTTGACAAACATATTTTTATTTTCACCGGTTAACTGGAATACTTAAAAAAATGACTTAGGTTAAAAGTCTTTTTTTAAAAACAGAATAATGCTTTTTTTTTTTTTCTTTTCTTTTTTTGGTGGTGGGGATTAAAACAAAAAAAGCCTTTAAAAGTTGACCACAGCAGAGTGTTTAAAATATCCTTGTCAGAATGTTGATGTCTTTCTCTTCTCCTTCCCCACCTGGTGTGTCCTGCTGTCTGCCTGTTCAACTAGAGCTCTTTCTGTTCCTTTCAGTCTTGGTTTCTCCAGTTTCAAGGATCCCTGTGATGAATTTGAATTGTGGTTTTCATACTATCTAAACTGTTAGGTGGTTTTTGTAGGTTGGATTTTCTAAAGGCCCTGAGCTATTCTTTTCTACTGTTTGCCTTTACTTGGATTTGTTCTCCTTCTGTTTGGTTTGGGCTTATTCCTCTGTTCTTGGAGGTTCTGCAGATTTTCTTCCATGTTTGCCAGCTTCTCTCTGCTGGAAAATTTCCATTTCCTATTGCAGGACACCAGTCCTTCTGTGTTGTGTCATATGAGGTGACTCGTCAGAGTTCCCTCCAAGGCCTAGATCAGCTTTTACTTCCTCTGCAGCTCTTTCTCCTTCCTCGGGTTCTCACTTGTTCCCAGTGTCTGCATAGCACTATCCGTAGCCGCTGCCCATTAAATGCTGAATTAGCCACAGGAGACTAGTACAGGTACTGACCAATGCAGGAGCCTAGTCAGTTGTGTAAAATCTCCAAGAAGTACCCTAGCTTGTGAAGGCTTATGGTGGGAGAATTAAAAATTCCTCTTAGGCATTTGAGCAATCCAGTTATGACAACATGGCTTTAAGAAAGGGGCAGCATGCAAATATCAAATAGATGCAATCAAACTATATTGATAATAGAGCCTATTCAAATGCTGGGTTGGAAAGAGCTTATTACCATTTTATCCCATGGAGTAAAAAATTAACCCAAAGGGTTGAAACAGATGTTCATTTCATATATTATAACTGCCTCAGCCATTCACTGGCCCTCACACCAAATGCCTTTTGTATTTCTAAGAATGTATCTAATGACTAAATATTTAATAAAAGTTGATTGCCCAGGATTCTGTAAATGACTGCAAAATATGGGTAAAAAGCAAATCTACCTAAATAATCTCTCAAATTATGTTTGATAAAGCAGAAAAAAAATGCTGATTTAATTTAATTACATTTCTTTCATTTTAGTGATTACACACTTCCCAGGGCCTGTTACATGGCAGGAGGCACTGGGGTACAATTGTGAATTAAAACTGTGGCTGGTTGGCCTTCAAGAAATTGACAACTCTGGAGGGGAGATGCCAAATAGAAAAGCAATAAAAATACACTAAAAAGTGCCATAATTGGGGTGGGCATAGGTGCTCTGGAGCCTGCCCCCTGATCTTTGGAGTTCCAGGCACGTCTCTCAGGAAGACCTGACTCTTTCTCGTGTGAGTCCCACATCTGCCCCTTAGCTCGCTGTGCAATTCAGAGGGCATTACTTATGACTTCTAGCCCTCAATTTCCTGATCTTTAAAATGAGACGAATGACCCCTGCCTCGGGAGGCTTTTTTGTGAGGATGACATGAACATGATGATGTATTTCCCATGTCTAGAGTAGGGTCTGGCATACAGAGTCATGATTTATTTTATTGCTCCATTTACAGCTTGTGCTGCACCAACTTGCCAAACAAATTGCTCAGGTTTTTGTCCACTCTCCGCATGCCAGCTGCAGAGATAACATGCCCCATGTGACCCTTCTGGCCAAGTAGTGCTAAGGCAATGGGTAGGTGACTCTGGAGCGACTGCACGGGACCTCAGGGTGCCCGTCAGCTTTGTTGTTGTTGGTATCTCTGCAGCCATAGCTTCCCCCTTCTCTCCTCCTCCAATTGGTGATGGGTGTCTCCTGGGTGCGGCGTCAGTTGCTAGATACTGTGGGGAGAAAAGCCGAATTCTTATTTCTTTGAATAGGTTGACGGGACTTTACAGAAGGGGGGACTGTGGGGTTGGATCAGGCAAATAAAGTGTCAGGCAGGGATATAGGTGACACTTGGTTAGGACTTAAGGGGGGGGAGTGCTGTTTTTATGCCCCCAAATGGTAGAGGGGTGCCTCCTGGAAGAGGTGGCATTTCACCTGCACCTGCTGGAGGTTGGTAGATCAGAGGAGGAGGAGAATAGGGATGGCAAAACTCTGGTTGCTTGGATATCAGGATTCCATGTGAGAAGGTGTCCTGCTGGGTGTATTACCTGTGGGTGAATCTTGCTTCTTGAATGTGTGATATTACTCCTATTTTCTTATTTAAGTAAGGGAGGGGGAGTTGGAATCTCTGAGAAAGTAGCTAGTTCTCCAAACTAGGCATGCCTTATTATTTAACGTGTATTGTTGTAAAATAAGTCTTTCCATTTCCTCATCCTAGGAAATTTGTGCAATAACCAAAGCCTTTTAAAAAGATATCTGGGAACTTTAAAAACTTCCCCCCTTTCTTCTAAAACAAAAACCCCCCTTGGGCGCCTGGGTGGCTCAGTGGGTTGGGCCGCTGCCTTCGGCTCGGGTTGTGATCTCGGGGTCCTGGGATCGAGTCCCGCATCAGGCTCTCTGCTCAGCGGGGAGCCTGCTTTCCTCTCTCTCTCCCTGCCTGCCTCTCCATCTACTTGTGATTTCTCTCTGTCAAATAAATAAATAAATAAATCTTAAAAAAAAAAAAAAACAAAAAAACCCAAGTTCTAGTACCCTAAAGAAATGTGGACAATTCACACTAATATTCAAGTTTTTGTGAGTTCTTTATATGTTCTTTACTCATTTTTCAATGGGAATATTAAATGATTTTAGCAAAAAGATTGCTTACCTTAAGAATGTTTTATACATTAGGAATATTTGCTTCTTTTCTAATCTATTAATTGTCTCTTCTTCCTGCTTTGTGTTTGGCCTTTTAGCTTGTTTAGTGTGTGTGTGTGTGTGTGTGTGTGTGTGTGTGTGTTTAATATCTAGAAGTTCTTACGTCTTCTCCCATTTCTTTTTTGCTCAAAAAGTATGCCTCTGTTCTGAGATCTGATGAAACTGTTCTTTTTTATGGCTTCATTTTTTACTTGTGACTCTTTCAATCCATCTGGAATTAGTTTTCATATGACATGTGGTTCTCTGTTTCCATGTAGTTAACTAATTATATCAACACCATTGGCTGAAGAATATTTTTTTACCCGATGAATTATAATAAAATCATATATATATGTTTACTTCTAACATATTGAAGACACCTGATTACTTAAGTTTTATTTCATAGGTTTCTTTTTTATTTATTTTTTTTTTAAAGATTCTATTTATTTACTTGACAGACAGAGATCACAAGTAGGCAGAGAGTCAGGCAGAGAGAGAGGAGGAAGCAGGCTCCCCGCCAAGCAGAGACCCGATGCAGGGCTTGATCCCAGGAACCCGGGATCACGACCTGAGCTGAAGGCAGAGACCCCAACCCACTGAGCCACCCAGGTGCCCCTATTCATAGGTTTCTAATCTTCCTTTACCATTTATATAGCATAAAACTTACTTAGTTTTCCTGTTTTAAATCATTGCTCTTCTTTACTTTTTTTTGGGGGGGGATGGGTGGTTTTGTAACAGATTAGAAACTGACTTTCAGTGAGTCATATTTAACCTGTAAGCATAATTTTGCTTGGCTTACTCATGTGAAAGTGTAAAAACAAAACAAAAATAAACTGTTGGCACCATTTAAAAATCTTTGGATTTTTCAGCTGGTCCAGAAAAATCAGAGGACATGGTTTATATATTAGCCTATATTCCCACATGGTAAAAATCTGCTGGAGCCATGATATGGCCACCTTACCCTCTAGAATAGTTGTGGACGATCTGGTTTTCCATAGCCCCCACCTCTCCTACACTTGATCTTAGCCAAAAGGCCAAGAAGCGATTGCACCTCTCTTTAATGAGTTTTGTCTTGCTTCACTCCTTGTGCCTGAGTTCAGATACAAACTCATTGCACTGGCTCAGACTTACTTGAATTTGTACTGCTGTTTTTATAAAAGAAATTTTCATTATATTAGATTTGATCCTTCATAGAACCTTTTGTCATAAGTTACTTAATTTATTATATATCTATCTAGCTCCACTTTATATAAATTACAGATTTATATAAATTATAGATTTATATAAATATTTATATATTTATATATAATATATCTCTCTCCACATTTATATATATATATATCTCCACACACATCTATGTTACATATGTCAGCTCTAGCAGTGTGGACGAAAAAATGCTGTTCTTTACTGAGCGCTACTTGAACATAGTCCCTTTTAAAATTTGCATTATTTCGGGATGCCTGGGTGGCTCGTTTGAGCAGCTGCCTTCGGCTCAGGTCATGATCTCAGCATCCTGGGATCGAGTCCCATGTCGGGCTCCTTGCTCAGCAGGGAGCCTGCTTCTCCCTCTGCCTCTGCCTGCCTCTCTGTCTGCCTGTGCTCACTCTCTCTGACAAATAAATAAATAAAATCTTAAAAAAAAAATAAAATTTGCATTATTTTAGCACAAAAGCCACGTGAGCACAAGAAACAGCAACAGCATTGAGAGAAAATGCAAGAATAAATAATTAAGTCTTCAGGTTTAACAACAAAAACCGCACAACCGTACGGTGTGTGAACGAATGCATTTCCACTCTGTTGGTGGGAGGAATGTTATTTCTTGGCTGAATTCCTTCTTCACAAAGCCTTTGATACCCCCGCTTTCTTTCATTCTCAACTTTACCCACGTGTTAACTTACAAACCCTACAACTGCTGAGTGTGCTGGGTGTTTTGACTGCTGATTTTAGCATCACTGCTTCCTTTGTCCCATTCTGTGATTCACATGAAATCAAATGAGTAAAAATATTTTCAGTATTCCTGTGAAGGATGAATCTGCGCGGATAGCAAATGTGTTTTCCTATCAGATCCGGCTTAGCAGTCCTCTTGTGGTGAACGCAGGGGCGGGACTTCTCTTCCTGTTTTGTTTCCACTGGAGAAGGGGATGCCCAGCGAATGAACGCTGTGACGCTGGTGCAGTAGAAAGTGGCCTGGACCAGGATCTGTCTTCTCACACCTAACGCAGTGTGCATTCCTCCACATCAACTTTTTAAACTAGTGGAAGATTCTGAAATGACGGCCACATGTTTGTTTTACGTTATTTTTCTGTTAGTCACCAAAACAGTTGATGAAGAGTGTAGTAATA
The DNA here is from genome assembly GCF_020171115.1 of Neogale vison. Lineage (NCBI taxonomy): Eukaryota > Metazoa > Chordata > Mammalia > Carnivora > Mustelidae > Neogale > Neogale vison. The sequence continues at coordinate 145,352,017 of NC_058101.1, read as the reverse complement.
AAAAGCAGAAAACAGAGTAACCATGTATTAATAACTTAGGTTCTGTGTTGTTACTTTTTTTCCCCCCCTAAATTGTGCAGCTAGTTTGTAATTAAACTTGGAGTAGAAATGGGAAGAAATGTCTGTTCTGGAGACCGCCTGTCTTCCCTCAGTGTGGGATGAGGTCAGGGTCTCTAGATGAGCCCACATAGCAGTTTGTAGTTCCTTGTGGTGGGTTTAAAAAAAAAAAATGTGAAGAAATAGACTTTTCACACTTTGTTCAGTCGCTTTGCCTACCAGGAAAAAGATCATATCAGAAAAGATTATTTTTGCTTTAGAAGATAGAAGTTGGAAAAAGGGAAGGGAATGTTCCTTTCCAGGAGCCCTTGGAGAATTAGGGAGAATTTGAAGTTAATGGAAACATTTTGACAGTGTGAGGACATTCTGTGCTCTCATTGGTGCTCAGAAATGTTTACTGAAAATCCATTTAAGTTGGCAGGCAGTGTTAGGGAAGATAGTCTGTCTTTTCTGTATTTAACAATTAGGAGACTTGTTTTCTCAAAAACTTCTATAACAAAAGAAAAGCAAATGCTAATTCTAGGCAGTACTGGAGAAATGTTTGTAACGTCACACCACCGAGTCTCAGTATGAGGGTATCTGGTTACTTTACACCCTGTTGACCTAGTGATACATGTTCTGAATGATGTTATAGAAATCACTGTGAAGGTTTTGGAAAAAAGATGTTTCTGATCAGAGGGTCTTATTATTAAATTCACACTGGACAATTAAGGAAAATCTTTCCCAAGTTGTTTTTTCTTCCCCAATTGTGATGATGATTTTTTAAAAAAAAATCTAGACCAAAATGTAGTCAGTTTTAAGAGAATCCCATTTCTTTGCCAAAGTCTGCACAAGTTTTCTGTTTTAAGCCTGTGTTGTTCTTTTTATTATTTCTTTTAATGAGGGACAAGTGACATGGCTTTGCTTCTAAACACTAAGTGTAAGTGTTGAAAAATACCGTGCTCCATAAAAAGCCCATTAAAGGGAAAACAGAAAAGATAAGTGACTCTTCAGTCCTAACACTGTTTTGAGGATGAATAAGCAGTGGCCTGGGTATAGATCGATTTTTCAGATAACTTCATCACACTTAGTGGTACTTTATTTATTTTTAGATGCTAATCCTATTTTGAGCTTCTCAGCAGATAAACTGTATGTATGCATTTTCCCCCCTGTTTAATCATAGTTGTCTATGTGTTCTGACTTGTAGGAAGAAAAAAAGAAGTTTGACAAAGAGACGGAAAAGAACTATAGTCTAATTGATAAACATTTGAATTTATCAGCCAAAAAGAAAGACTCACATTTACAAGAGGTATTGTTTTTACTTTTCTGTTTATTTGTTTCTACATTTCAGTAAGGAGTGCATACCTTTTCTTTTTAAAATGTGCTTTTCTTTTGTAAACTTTTCATCTAGGATTATTAGGGATGAAAAAGAAAACGAATGGGTATCACCATGAATTAAGAAAAGAGTTCTTGTGGAACAAGACACAAAATAATGAATACATCTTACAGTGATTAATTCAGTAGAGATTCATAGTATTAACATTTTTGGTTCCGAATATATTTTCACAGGAACAATTTTATCTGGCATTACTGAAGAACAGATATATTATTTTCAGGAATAGATTCATTAATTGGCTTTCAAGATTTTTTGAAGAAATGAGTTGAATTTAATAAGCTCATCTACCATTTTGCTTTTATGTGAAGGCAGCATTAATCTTTTTTAACACTGAAGATTCAGGAGTTCAGCATCATTGGGAGGAGAGAATCTGTTTTACTTGTGTTAATAGACTTTTTTTTTCTTTTGGAGGGAGCCATGTGTAAGGAGAAAGGAATTTATATCTTATCTCTCATTTTCTCTGTCTTTCTCTTGTCTAAATTCTCTGGCACTTGTGTTTTCTCACTCACACACTTGAGTGGAACCTCAGTGGCTTGCAATTTGGAACATATGTTTTCATTAAAAATAATGGTGTTTTGCAGCTGTTGGGATCTTGACTCATTCCACAAAAGTGTGATATTTTTCTCATTTGTTTATTTTTAAACACACAAGGAATCTGGGCATAATATACACTAATTGAATTATCATAAAAATGACACAGCATTGGCTCCAGTATATTTAAATGCCAGATACGTAGTTGCACATCGTGTGTGTGTGTGGTCATTTTGACATTCCCCACATATCACATTTACTCTTTCCTTTTTAATAATTTTGACTGACATTTGGAAGGTGTTCGACAGTTTATAAAAGAGGAGGGCGGGGTCACCTGGGAGGCTCAGTCAGTTAAGTCTGCCATCGGCTCAGGTCAGGATCCCGGGACCCTGGGATTGAGTCCCCCATTAGGCTGCCTGCTCAGAAGGGAGTTGGCTTCTCCCTCTGCCCCTCCCCCACGTGTGTGTGTGTGTGTGTGTATGTGCGTGTATGTGCACGCACACACACAAGTACACGCTCTCTCTCACTTATACACTCTGAAATAAATAAAAAATCTTTAAAAGAAAAATAAGAGAAATGAGCTCTTATATTACTTATTCCATACTTAACAATTCTGTAGGTAGGTAGGGCCCCTTTTCTGCTTGGTCCATATTATGTAGAAAACCATACAGATGTTACAAACGTTCCATCATCTCCTCCCCTCTGTCCATTTTGAAATGACAGCTGTTGTTTTAATCAGCTCTCCTTATGCCAGTGGCTTTCTACCTGTCTTCTCCTCTTACCTTTCTTTTCAGGTATTCCGAAAGGATTTTTCCTTTAGAAAAAATTATTTTCTGTGCTACAAGTAAATTTCCATCTTCACTTCCTTCTCTGATTATGTATCTCGTTCGAGCTATTGCTCAGGCAAAATCTTTATAGCCATCCTTGGCCCTTTCTCTCCTACACCACATCTACGTTGTCAGCCCGTGTTTTCCTTAGTTTCAGGATATTCTCAGGATATAGCCACCTCTGACTCCTACCGTCATCATCCTGGCCCATGCCTCTGGTGTCCCTTATGCAGATTACTGTAATGACCTCTTAATTCATCTCCCTGCTAACACCAACGTATCCCTGTAGTTTACATTCTATACAGTGAGCAGGGTGAGCCTGTCTTTATGTTGCTTCTCTGCCCTAGGCCCTCCCTAATTAATGTCTCCAGAGGCCCAGGGCCCACCATCCTGTCCTCACATCCACGTGGGCTGCTTTGCCCTGACTGGCATGGGACAAGCCTACTCCATGCTCAGGTCCTTTGCTTTTGCTGTCCCTACTGCCCAATACGTTTCCAGCCTAGACTTACATGCTTTACTCTTCCACGTACTCTCAAATACTCTCCACTCAGAGTCCACTTTACTGGAGATGTCCCCGAACATCTTACTTTAAGGTGACCCTTGCCTTATGCCGCTTTGATTTTTTTCATACTCTTAGTCCCATTAGACATACTGTGTATTTGGTTGTTCCAAGGCTTCTTGCACTCGCTTGTAAGCTCCTTGAGGGCAGCAACATTGTTTTATTCAGTACTCTGTCCTTCATACCTAGAGCATTGCTAGTCAGGGTGGAGGCACTTAATAAATATTTACTGAATGAAGAAGGGTGAAGTGCTTGCTCAGTGAGCTGGGGCTTCACTAATTTCATCATTCCCCAGGATAATTAAACTCCAGATCAGAAATATGAAGAGACCTTCAAGATGAATAGTTTTAGTTGCATTTAAATTGTATATTCTGTCCTATCTTGACTGTATGTGCTTTACAAATGTGCAGATTCCCACTTATATCAGCTTTCTGTTGAAAGTGTGAAGGTTTAAGGTGGGGGGAATGCTTTTTAAAAGTAAAAGGTTAGTTTTGGATCTTCATTGATCTTGGCATTGGTGTATGTGTTCCTCATCTGCAGCGAACCGAGTTGAGGTGCTGGGGATGTTTATAAAGGTTGCTGAGAGTGGTACCAACAAAGGCATAGAAATTTGAATCATTCTTTCTCCTTGTTTCAAATGAAAATAACATAGGAGATAATGTCGCAGAGAGCAGGCTGGCTATTCAGTAATTCTGTTAGGACCATTACCTAAAACCTCCACATTTACTGGACATGATGTCATCTACTTCCATCCACATTCCTGAATTCCAACTAATATTTGCGCTAGAACAGGTATCAGAGATTTGAGAAAAATCTATTTCTGTTCATTTTTGAAGTATATTTTTTATTTTCTGAGCAGTCAAATTATTATATTTCAGTACATATGACTAGAGAAGTACATATTTTGACTACCCTTGCCTGAGATTAGTCTGTTCTCATATGTTACACATTTACAGCAGGAATGGCTGGAAATTAGATGATGATCAAATAGAAATTTGTTGAAAAAGTCACTTTTGCTTGGTATGGCAAAAAGTATAGTTTGAATGTGTGTTTTTCCACAGCACCCAGCAATTAACTCAGTTCTCACAGTCTACCTGGAGACTGCATCATTCCCAACAGGTTAAGGGCTCTGTCCCACAAGACAGTCCCTTTTTCAGATACCAGCTGCAAATCAAGGTTATCACCTGTGCTTCTGACCTACTGGCTCTAAATTCGATGTTCCCTCATCTCCCTCCTCCAGTTTGATTCATTTGCTAAGAGTGGCTCACAGAATCGAGATAAAACACTTATTTATATTTTCTGATTTATCATATAGAATAATATAAAAGGTAGAGATGAATAGCCACACAGGGTGGGGGCTGGAGGGTCCCGCCATTCAGGACCTTCTGAGGCTTTAGAAGCTTTGTGCTTTATTCCACACATAGCACGTTCACGATCTTGTGCAGCCACCACTACCTTCCATATCTGGAGCTCTTCTCATCTCCAAAGGCTGAAACTCTGTATCTGTTGAAGACTGCTTCCCCAGCTCCCTACCCCCAGCTCCTGATTACAGCCCTTCTGTTTCTGTCTCTATCAGTTTGTTCTACGTACCTTATAAAAGTGGAATCCTACAGTATTTATTCTTTTGTGACTTGCTTATTCCATTTAGCATAATGTTCTCAGGTTCATCCATGTTATAACATGTGCCCAAATTTCCTTCCTTTTTGAGGCTGTATAATATTATCTCTATATGTCACATTTTGTTAGCCATTTATCTGTCAGTGGGCACTTCGGTTGCTGCCGCTTTTCTTTTGTAAATAAAGCTGCTGTGAACAGGGTTATATAAATCTTTTAAGTTCCTCTTTTCAGTTTTTAAGAGTATATACCCAGAAATGGAATTGTTGCATCATGTGATAATCCTGTTTTTATTTTTTTTGGAGAGCTGCCATGCTGTTTTTCATAACAGCTGCGCCATTTTGCCTTCCCACCAACAGTGCACAGGGTTCCACTTTCTTCACATTGTCAATGACACTTCTTTTCTTTTTTTTTTAAGTTAGTTTTGTTTATTATTATTTTTTTTTGATAGGTATAAGGTGGTATCTTGTATTTTTATTTCCATAATACTTTGTGCTTTTGAGCATCTCTCTAGGTGCTAATTGCCATTTATATATACTCTTTGGAGAGATGTCTGGATAAATACTTTTAAAATTGGCCAACTTAGGAAACCTGTGATGCCTTGTAAGAGTGGTTTCTAGGATGGCCATTCTTGCTCTTCTGTTCCCCCATGGAACCCTGTTTCTCCCCCAGGTCCCTTCTAGTTGACAAAATAAGCTAGAACTCCCCCACCCCCACTCCCCGGAATAGTCTCTTGAGCATCGGTGTCTGTTTATTCCCAGAGGATGACACATTTTGAGGGCCTATGAGCAGGATTATCTATAGATGGGCTTCAAGCCCTGGCCTACTTTTTTTTTTTTTTAATCTTTTTAAAAAAATTAATTTATTTATTTTTAATAAACATATAACGTATTTTTATCCCCAGGGGTCCTGGCCTACTTTTTGAGAATCAGGTTCTTTTATGTTTCCTTTAATTGAAGTATGGTGGACACACAATGTTACATTAATTTCAGGTACAGCTATCAGTTGTCATCATAGAACACTGTTACAGTACTGTTGACAATATTCCCTAGGCTGTCCTTTCATCTCCATGACTCATTCCTGCCATACCCGGAAGCCTGTACCTCCTCCCTACTTCATGCATTTTGCCCATCCTCCCTCCCCCTCCCCTCTGGCAACCTGGCAACCATCAGTTCTCTATTTTAACGGGTCTGTTTTGCTTTTTTGTTCCTTAGGTTTTTTTTTTTGTTTTTTTTTTTAGGTTCCACAAATACGTGAAATCATGTAGTATTTATCTTTCTCTGGCTGACTTCACTTAGCATAACAGCCTCTGGGTGCATCCATGTTGTTGCCAGTGATTGCCGCCCCCCCTCCCCCCCTCCCCCATGCAAATCTCACTCTTTTTTTTGTGGCTGAATAATATTCCATAGTATGTATATGTACCACATCTTTATCCATTCATCTGTCAGTGGACACTTGGACTGCTTCCTGTCTTGGCTATTGTAAATAATGCTGCTGTAAGTCAGTCTTCTCAAAGTACTGTTCTTGTTTCCTTTGGGTTAATACCCAGAAGTGGAATTACTAGATCATATGGTATTTGAGAACCAGATTCTTGACATGGTACCCTAGCTCCCACTTCCTCACTGCCCGCCTTCAGTCATGAGTCCTGAGGTGACTAGATTTCCCAAGTAAACTGCATTCTTAGAGGGTTTGTCAATGGAAATAATGGTTATGTGATTTTGACTGTGTGTGTATGGTTCAACCTTGGGTATCAGTTGGGGTGGGGGTGAGTTTTTCATGAAGAGCCATACTATTTGAAGTTCACCCTTGGGGTCAATCTCATAAAGGGCAGGCGCTGGCAAACTTTTTCTACAGAGTTAGATAGTAAAAATTACTTTTTTTTTTTCTTTTTTTTTTTTTTGTAGGCAGTCAGGTTCCTGTTGCAGCTACTCAGTTTGGCTGCTCTAACAGGAAAGTAGCCATGGAAGAGATATGAACCAGTAGCTTGACTATGTTCCAGTACAACTTTATGTAGGAAAACAGGCTGGGGGCCATATTTGGCATGCAGCTTACAGCGTTGCGAACCTCTGATCAAGAGTTTCATTCCTCACCATCTCTGATTTAACCAGCTTCTGTTGCTTTACCACAGGCAGATATCCAAGTGGAGCAGAATCGGCAGCACTTTTATGAACTGTCTCTTGAATATGTATGTAAGCTTCAGGAAATCCAGGAAAGAAAGAAGTTTGAGTTTGTGGAGCCTGTAAGTATCACAGAAGGTTATTCCATTGTTAGATTTTTGTGATATAATAGAAACATTTTTCTTCCTGGATCGATTTTACCATTGCTGGGGGCCATTGTGCATACACATGAAGCGCAAAGCATCATAAATTAAAAAGGGTGAACACATCACCATGAAGTCGAGGAATCACCTTACAAATTCGTGGTTCTGTTTCTGTAGTGTAGTGGTTATCACGTTCGCCTCACACAAATTCGTGGTTCTCAGCCTTACTGGCACAGCAACATGTAGGGAATATTATTTCTCAAGGACTCGGCAGTCAGGTGCAATTTCGGCCACCCTATTGTAGGTCCGCCCTTTAAAGAAAAGTCCTGCGGCAAAAATGTCAGGTTGGGAGAGACAGTGGTGCTTTGATGGGTAATCTTCCCTTTGCTCGAGTTTGTTCAGAAGCAAGCACACCAGTCCAAATTTTGGTACTTTGAACAATTATCAGTAACAAATTATTTCTAACCCAAGTAAGTTATGGCAACCTAAATTAAGAACCAGCAGGTGAAGCATTTGAAACTATTTTGTCAGTTACTCTGGCTAATCTATAGACCTGTGTACAGACATGTGATTTGTGTTTGTGCTTATATGGATGTGTTCTAATAGCTTCAGTTCTTTATATATATATATATATGTATTTTTTTTTGTGTGTATATGTGTGTGTATAATGTTTATGGACACATGAATATATGTAAAGTGTAATTCATACTGTGGGTTTTAGTGAAAAAAACCCAAGAAACACTGGAATTCATGACTCTTAAGATTAATTTTAATGTAGGTGCTTTTGCCTATGATTTTTTCTTTTTTTTTTTTTAAGATTTTATTTTTCTTTTTAATTTATTTGACAGAGAGAGATCACAATAGAGAGAGAGGCAGGCAGAGAGAGAGGAGGAAGCAGGTTCCCTCCTGAGAGAGAGCCCGATGCGGGGCTCAATCCCAGGATCCTGGGATCATGAACTGAGCTGAAGGCAGAGGCTTTAACTCACTGAGCCTCCCAGGCGCCCCTGCCCATGATTTTTAAAAAAAGCTTTACTGAGATAGAATTTACATCCCATACAATTATTCATTCCATGTGTGATTTTGAGAAGCAAAAAAAACAACCACTAATGATAAACTTAAAATTGGCATTCATAGAAGCAGTGGTCTATTTAGATAATAGAATTAACTTTATTTCTTTATTTAAGATTTTATTTAATCAACAGAAACGGAGATAGTGACAGAGATAGGAGACAGAGCATGAAGCTGGGAGGGAAAGGAGAAGCAGGCTCCCCGCCAAACAGGGAGCCAGATGCAGGACTCAATCCCAGGAGTCTGGGATCATGACCTGAGCTGAAGGCTGACACTTAAGCGACTGAGCCACCCACACAGCCCTAGAATTAACCCATTTTAAACAGAGAAATTCATCTCCATAAAGCGTTCTTTTATGTGAAATACTAATGAAGACCTGCATTTATTGAGCATTTACAGTGCTCATTGTTCAAGTCGTTGTTCTAATACTTCACCACGCTCATGTGTTTATTCCACACACTAACTCCATAAGGAGATATTTTTTATGATCCCACTAAGCAAATAAGGAAAGAGAAGTACAGAAAGTTTCAGTAATTTGCTCAGCGTCTCATAACAGAGCTGAAGTTTGGGATTGACCCCTGCTGGCCACTTGACATTAGAGTCCCAGATTCCTAACTTGTGTAACACGACATTATGTGGAAATTGAATTTCAAAATTTCCCTAATTCTGACCCCAAATCACTTTTTCTCACTTTAAATTCACTCACATGTTGGGCAGAAGCAGGTGCCCTTTAATCAAGAGGGGTAGGTGAGGGTAGGTCAGAACTCAGAGCTTAATGATCACCCTGTCTCTACCTGTCTCTGCCCCAGTCTCTGAAGGTCCACAGACACCAGAGAGAGGTCACACTGCACTGAACGCCACTGGAGAGAGCCTCTAGCTCTTCGTTTCTGTGATTTCAATTTCATTGTAGATTATATTGACCTATGGTGATAAGATTTCAATTATTAATGACTGTAGAGATTCTCTTGACTGAAAGAACAATGGGTGATATAGAACTCCATTTCTCCAGTACACTGTACTCTCAAAGCTATCTAATGGCTCTCATTTTTAACGAAAAATCACAAACCTTTCATTTTGTAAAAGGACAAATTAATAAATAATATGTAGTTAGATTTAGTTGAATTCCAGTGACTTTTAAATTATCTTACTTCCAGTAGAATCATAGTGGGATGTGGGGGGCGAGGGAGGGCGCAATACATGACTGTTTCTATTCTTTTTTTCCCCTCCACCCTGAATTTTTTGTTTGTGCTAATGTCATTTTTCTCCCCTTTGTCTTAGATGCTGTCATTTTTTCAGGGAATGTTTACTTTCTATCATCAGGGCCATGAACTTGCCAAAGACTTCAATCACTACAAGATGGAACTACAGATCAACATTCAGAATGTAAGGAAATGAAAGCTTTCTAGTATAAGAGGATGTTTGAGACGTGTATTCTCATTTTGCTATATGCAAAGCCTTAAGCTAAGACCAGGCTGATCTGTTGGGTGTCGAGAAACTAAGGCTACGTTGCCACCTTCTGGTCAGTTCTCAGTGTAACAAACTGCTCTTCAATTAGGTGAGGCTCAGGAATTCTGCCACCTGGTGGCTCTTTTTTTAAAGATAGTCAATTTGTTTTAATGTATTTTTCTTGTCTAACTTTCAGGTAAGTCATTAGGTATACGTTTTTAATCAGGAGTCCCATAATTTATTTTTATTATTTTTTCCAGTTTTATTGATATGAATTCATATACATACATATACATGTATATGTTTCAGTTGTACAGTGTATTGATGTGACATACCTATTGCAAAATGATTACCACAGTGAGTTTAGTTTATGTTTACCACTTCATAGAGCTGAAGAAGAATTCTTTTCTAGTGATGAGAAATTTTAGGGTCTACTCTCTTAATAACTTTTAAAATATGTCCTAAAGCAGTGTTAACTGTCAGCATATTGCCTTCTGTAGGCCATATTGCCTTCTGTAGGGATAGTTGTAAGGGTAAACTTAGTTATAAAACTCTCAGTCTTTCGTGGAGAAAACAAACAAAGGAACACTCCACTTTACATGTAAGGCATTTCAGTTATTATGACCTCATTTCTATTACCTGCGTATCTTACTTGATTTTTAATCCCAAGTAGGCATCTGGTTCAAGAGGAATTTCTTCCCTGTGTTTATGCATACTCACTAATGTATTGAGTTCATGGTTCCTGTTGGTCTATATTATTTTCCTGGAAAATGTGTGTTTTCAGAGAAGTCTTGGATAAAGAGATTTAGAAGAGCAGTATCAAATAGTATAACATAGATGATATTGATCAGGAGGTGGTGGATGTTTTTCCTCTCAGCACTTAAGTTGACTTTGAAAGTGTCCTCATTGAAATTCTTTTCAGGTTATGTTTAGTATAATGTTAGACCTCATTAGAGAAAAAAAAAAAGTGAGTGAGTTTTGGGACAAGCACATTCTAGCTCATCCTGAAAGACAGATGAAGGATGGGACTCTGTGCCTGACTTTGAATTTAATCTCATCATAGAGACTGAGGAAGAATGGTTTTGTGTAGATTTTGGTTCTAAGTTTTTTGTTTAGTTCCCTACATTTGGGAGTGTAGATCAATCTCTTTCTCTCTCTCTCTTTTGGTAATTCAAGTATCATTTTGTATTTGTAGATTATTTGGATGTTGAGCTGGGTTAAATAACTAAAAGAATATCCACCCCCACTCACACCCCCCACTATCAGTGACTATAGTGGAACAGAATTCTAAAAAAACGTCAAAATGTATCTGTATGTATAGATTAGTTCTAATTTTAAAATTGTCTCTGTAGGTAGTAGAATAGTCTAATGTTGCTGCGATTTTTCAGAGTACTTTTGCGGAGAATGGAATGCAGTTTTGTAAAAAGAATGCAATATAGTTGGTTTAGAAGATTATACTCTCGATTATTTTTTCCTGTACCACCTGGCTGTATAACTTGTGGAAATTTACTTCTCCTGTCTGGATGTCATCTGTCAAATGCAGGGCTGGCCTGGATGAGAACCTTCGGGCAGAATGGGTTCCATAATTTTTGGGGCCAGTGTAAATGGGAAGGCAGGGTCCTTATTTAAAAATGAGGAATTTCAAGACTGTACCAGCAGAGTGTTAAACCAAGCATGTGACTTTCTGAGCACAAGGTCCTGTGTTGTTACACAGGCTATGTGCCCACGAAGCTGGCTCTGCCTCGGTGTCTGGGGTGAGGGGTGGGGTACGTCGTGTCTCCCGGGTGCTTCCATGAAACTATCCCTGCAGAGCTTGCTTGTGGATGGACGTAGTCTGTAACACTCCTGTGTAGTACAAGGGATATGGTTACCTTATTTGCACCAGAATGATTTTGAGAGATTAAATATTTCAGTGTAAATGAGCAATGCTTGGTCATGAAGTTTTAGAAGCAAAACCTAAAAATAAGCTACCCCTTAAAATGGTTCGGAAAATAACTTGGTTAACATCCTTACGACATTCTGAAGTTAACTTACACCTTTGGTAGCAGTCATTTCCCATAGAGAAATGGGCAAAGAATGGTTGGCTGGAGAATTTCTCTGTATCCTCTGCAATTCAAGGGTCCTCATCAGTAAATGGCCCTAAGAACTCTTCTCTAAATACTCACCTCTTTTATTCTGTGTCTAATGCTGCTCCCAGAACGCTTTCATCCAGAGCCTCCTCTTTCCACCTCACCTGCAGTTCTGAGAACACCTGGTCCAGGGGTCTCTGCTGTTTCTGTTTGTTCCTAGTTCATTCTTTTCCCTTCAGAAACGCCAACACCTTTGAAACGTGGGCCACTCCTTCCGTGGTACCTGCCCACTGTACCCGAGTGTTGCTGTGCTTTGGTCATTTCTTGGCCATTTTGCTCATTCCCTGAAGATACCAGCTTTTAGTGTAATAAAGGGAAAGGGCTGGCGGGATAGAAAAATACAGATTACAAAAATCCCAGTTCTATGTCTTTTTTTTAATGCAGTGTATATTTATCTATTAAGGAAGTAGACCCAAATATTAAAATCTTAACATTAACTATCTGTGCGCTCTAAAGATATGGATAATTTTGGTCAACTTTTAAGTATTTGTAGTAAAAAACAGCAAGATCCTTTTATAAAATCAGAAAAAAGGTAAAAGTTACTTAAAAATGAAAACAACCTAGTTTTCCCCATCTGGTTTCACCTTTTCTGTTGTAAAAATGGTAACACCTCTTTTATTTTTTTGAAAGCAGTTTATTCCTCTTCGACTTTCCATAATCCAGAGTAAAACATGAAAAGCAAAACCGCAAGATGGCTTTTAGAAAATAGATTTTCAAGAAAAATATAAGTTGCATCAAAATTGAAGTATATTTTAAAAAACTAAATTTAAACTTTTGTTATCTTTATCCCCAGAAGAATGTGGGGAAAGAGAAACTAGAATAGAATTCTTCCTAGAAGGAAATATAATTTGAGAAATCTTAGAATTCATGAAGAATCCCCAGAAGAGCCTAAGAATAGTTAAGATTTTAAGAATATGCCCAAATATTTTTGCTACAGTGTTGTGAGAAAAGTAGAACACTAAAACAATAAATTACTTTTTTTTTTTTTTAAGGGATTGGAAGTGATTGTGTAAAAATATGAAAGTGCTTATTTCTGAGGGATAGATTTATGGTCACTTTTAATCACTTTTAAACATTTTCTTTCTGCCCCCAAGGCAGGACTGTTTATGCTTCTTCTCTCTTCCTATTTTATAATGTTGTGGATTCGTTTTTATATTCTGAAAAAATTTTTAAAAGTATACTTTCGCTTACAATCAGCTTTACAACAATTAACTGTTAGTCTGGTATTGAAGATTTTCCTTTATCCTTTGACAGGGAATAACTGTCACTTTATGGTGACATTGTAATAGTCATTGTAGTATGTAGTAGTAATGTCGTCTACATTTATTTTGTTACTGTGGACCAGCTATTACCCATGTGCTTTATTTGGAATTTGCACATTTCGTCTTCATAGAAGTCCTATGATGTAGATTTTGTCATTCATATTTTACAGATGAGGACACTGAGGACAGTAACTTCCTGCTGTCCTACTGCTTTTGGGTCAGGTCCAGCATTGGAACTTGGGTGGACTCCAAGTGACCATGGTGGTTGGTTTCAGATTCTGTGCTGGGATATAAATGCATCTCTCATCGCATGTCTGGGCCTGTTAACATAGGAGCTGGGGAATGTATTGATATGGTCATCTGCTTGCCCAGACCTCAGCAATTTGTGGGTGACACAAGAGTCCCTTCAGTTGTAGAAACAAAGATTTAGGCCCCATGGGTGAATCTCCGTTCATCTCCACCTCTTACCAGTTCTAAACTGTTTCCCTCATCCCCATGGAAGGTATCTTATATGGGATTTAGACTCTATTACCTTTTCACCTGGGATCTGTTGCCTGCTGTTCCTTTTTCTGCCACCTCCTTCTGCATGGGGACGTTTGAGGGGAATATGGGGATTACAGTGAGGGTGCGTGTGTGTAGGGCCTTACCTCTTTTCTATTATGTTATTTTGCAAGGCTACTAAAGCAGGGCTGCATGGAACCCACCCTCATGGTTTACAGCTGTTTCATGAAACCTTTTTGTATTTTTTTGTTTTAAAGATTTTATTTATTTATTTGACAGACAGAGATCACAAGCAGGCAGAGAGGCAGGCAGAGAGAGAGGAGGAAGCAGGCTCCCTGCCGAGCAGAGAGCCCGATGCGGGGCTCGATCCCAGGACCCTGGGATCATGACCTGAGCTGAAGGCAGAGGCTTAACCCACTGAGCCACCCAGGCGCCCCGAAAGTTTCTTTTCTCACTGAGCAGGGAGCCCGCTGCAGGGCTCGATTCCAGGACCCTGGGATCATGATCTTAGCCAAAGGCAGATCCTTAACCACTGAGCCACCAAGGAACTCTCCTTTTTTGTATTTTTAATTATACTTTGCCTTCCTTTCCTCTCTGAATGAGGTCATGGGGCGAGGATGGGAAAACTTAAAATGGCTATCTGTGCTTGGAATCAGCCTTTTCCCTCTGCCTTGAAAGCTTTATTTCTGGGTATAACACTGTGTAAAGCTCCTTCTCTCTCACGTCTTCCTTTTTCCCTTACTATGGGAGTGAACCTATGTTAAGCCTGACTCACCAGGTTTCTAGACATACTCAAATGTGTCTGATTTCCAGCCTGGTCCTCAAATTGAATCCTCCTCCCAAAGAGGTGATGTAATAATATATTTAATTTATAAGCCTTAATTTAAGACTGGTTTATTTGGAAATATATTTAGGAAAGCATGCTAGGAAAGGAATTTCCTTTTCCTTTTTATTGACAATGGATAGCACAGACTATCTTAGAGGTTATTTTGAGGATTTAAAGCACCAAAAAGTATTTTCAGTTGTGCCAGCCACAGTGTAAACACTCTACTGGTCACTTCTGTACTGTTTCCAGTCTAACATTATTATTATTTGATGATAATATTTACCTGGAACTTAGAATTTCTGGCCATTCTATTATTTATATTCAAATTTTTAAAAATGTAGGGATACCTGGTGACTCAGTTGCTTAAATGTCTGCCTTTGGCTGAGGTCATGGTCCCAGGGTCCTGGGACTGAGTCCTGTCGGGCTCCCTGCTCCACGGGAAGTCAGCCTCTTCCTCTGACCCCCCCCCCATGCTCTCTCTCTCAAATAAATAAATAAAATATTTATAAAAAAATAAAAAATGCAATTTTCACTCTTATTCATAATTTACCTAAAATGGTAAAATCATTCTCCTCCCTCCCCAGTGCAGAGTCGTATGCATCTGAGAAAGTCGGACAGTAAGGCAGGTGGTACTCCATGGCGAGATCTGCAGCAGGCAAAGTGGGGATGATGGGGGTTGGGGAGGGTATAGAGGCAGCCTGCAGAAGAGGCAGCTGAAGTGTTTGGGAGATTGATTATATTGAGCAGATGTGTTAATTGAACAAGTAAGTAAATAGATTGAGAATAATGGGAGCTGGAGTTCTCACTCTCTGGAAAGAAATGTATCAGATCAGGAAGGGAGGGGTGCCTGGGTGGTTTAGTTAGGCTCCTGACTCTTGATTTTGGCTCAGGCCATGATCTCATGGTGAGCAGGGAGCCTGCTTCAGTCTGCTTGAGATTCTCTGTCTTCCTCTCCCTCTGCCCCTCCCCCTGCCTGTGTGTGCTCATGCACGTTCTCTCTCTCTCTCTCTCTCTCTCTCTCTCTCTCTGTCAAATAAATAAGCAAATCTTCCAAATTGGGAAGGGATAGGCTAGAAAGAAACTGGAGTATTGGATTGGGGTTATACTTGTTGGTGTGAACATGTGAGTTTTTTAGTATAGTGACATGTAGAAATGTATGTATGTAAAGGAAAACCCCACCTATCTTTGTGTACATATATATACATCTGTGTAGTTTTTCTGTCTGCCAAGAACACACAGATGTAGTGACACCCCTTTAACTGTGACACACTGTGACCAGATTTTGGTTTCTAAATACTACACTCCACTAAAAGGAACAAGAGATTCTAGGGGGAAAAAAATCATTGCTTCTAGGACCGGGACAGAAAAAGTATCAGACTCCTTTTGGGACCAGAAAGTAAGGAATTACACAATTAAGGGAGTGTCTCAAAAGATTCAAGATTTAGCTAGAAGGGACCCCTGCTGGTCCAATCCCAGGACAATTTGAGCATTACTATAAGTAATGAAAGTATTGGGTGCAACTCATGAGATTAACAGGAATGTCAACGTGTGTGCAAGTGTGTGCTTGTGTGTGTGTGTGCGTGCCAGCATCTGTACACACGGCATGCACGTATCTGTATCTGTGTGTATGTACAGGCATGCCTCACTCTGTTGTGCTCTGCTTTTTTAAGCTTCAAAGATCCTGTGGGGGGTGTTTTGTTTATTTGTTTTTGTTTTTTACAAATTGAAGGTCTACGGCAATCTATGTCACACAATGTTGTGTCATTTTTACAGTAGCAGTTGCTTACCTTGTGTGTCTGTCTCATATTTTGGTAATTCTCGTGATAATTCAGGCTTTTTCATTATTGTTACATTTGTGATCATGATCCATGTTCTTTGATGTTACTATTGTAATTGTTTTGGGGTGCCACAGACTGTGCCCGCATACGATAGTGAACGTAATCAGTGAATGTGTGTGTGTTCTGACTGCTCCACTGACCAGCTGTCCCACACCTACCCCCATCTTTCTCCCTCTGCTCAGGCTTCCCTGTTCTCTGAGACACAACAATATTGAGATTCGGCCTGTAAATAACCCTATATTGGCCTTTAAGTATTCAAGTGAAAGGAAGAGTCACACATTAAATCAAAAGCTAGAAGAAACTTTAGTGAGATAGACATGTCAAAAGCTCAGATAGGCTGAAACCTAGGCCTTTTGCCCCAAACAGTTAGCCAAGTTGTGAGTGCAAAGGAAAAATTCTTGAAGGAAATTAAAGGTGCTACTCCAGTGAACACACAGGTGCTAAGAAAGCAAAACACCCTTATTGCTGATATGGAGAGAGTTGGAGATGGAGAGAGTTGGAGCCGTCTGGATAGAAGATCAAACGAGCCACAACATTGCCTTAAGCCAAAGCCAAATCTAGAGCAAGGCTCTAATTCTCTTCAGTTCCGTGAAGGCTCAGAGAGGTGAGGAAGCTGCAGAAGAAAAGCTGGAAGAGATTGGTTCATGAGGTTTTAGGGAAGAAGCTGTCTTCCTAATGGAAGAGTGTGAGGCAAGTGGCGTGCGCTGATGGAGAAGACGCAGCAAGTAGTTCCATCCAGAAGCTCCAGCTAAGAAAATTCATGAAGGTGGCCTTGCTACACAGCAGGTTTCAATGTTGATAATGTTTGGCTTCAAAGCTTCAAGGGATGGGCTGACTCTCTTGTTAGAGGCTAATGTAGCTGATGACTTTAAGTTGAAGCCGGTGCTCATTCTGAAAATCGTAGAGCCCTTGTGCGTTAGACCGAATCTGCTCCACCTGTGCTCTGTGAATGGCATGAACAACAAGTTCTGGATGACAGCACATCTGTTAACGGCGTGCTTTACTGAATTTTCTAAGCCCACTGTTGCGAGCTAGATGCCACGAAGAACATTCGTGATTCACGGGAAGAGGTCAAAATATCAACATAAGTAGGAGATTGGAAGAAGCTGATTCCAACTCTCAAGGATGACTTTGAGGGGTTCAAGGCTTCAGTGGAGGCAGTAACTGCAGATGGGGTGGGAACAGCAAGAGAACCAGAATTAGAAGTAGAGCCTGAAGAAGGGACTGAGTTGCTACAATCTCATGATAAATCTAGAACAGATGAGTTGCTTTTTATGCATGAGCAAAGAAAACGGCTTCCTGAGATGGAAGCTACTGCTGGTGAAGATGCTGTGAAGGTTGGTTAAAATGACAACAAAGAAGTTAGAACATTCCGTAAATTTGATTGATAAAATAGCAGCATGATTTGAGAGGGTTGAGTCCAATTTGGAAAGAAGTTCTATCATGGGCAAAATGCTACCAAATATCATTGTTGTCTTATTTCAAAACATTGCCTCAGGGGCGCCTGGGTGGCTCAGTGGGTTAATAAGCCTCTGCCTTTGGCTCAGGTCATGATCTCGGGGTCCTAGGATCGAGCCCCACATCGGGCTCTCTGCTCTGCAGGGAGCCTGCTTCCTCCTCTCTGCCTAGATCTCTGCCTACTTGTGATCTCTCTCTGTCAAGTAAGTAAATAAATAAATCTTAAAAAAAAAAAAAATGGCCCAGCCACCCCAGCCTTCAGCAGCCACCACCCTGGTCAATCAGCAGCTGTCAGTATCAAAGCAAGATCCTCCACCAGCAAAATGATTATGACTGAAAGCTCAGATGATGGTTAGTGGTTTTTTTTTTTTTTTTTAAGCAAATAGCATTTTATATGTAAGATATGTACATTTTTAAGAAATAATTCAATTGTGCACTTAATAGACGACAGTATAGTGTAAACATAACTTTTATATATACTAGGAGACTCCAAAATTCATTTGACTTGCTTAATCACAATATTCACTCTATTGCAGTGACCTGGAACCAAACCTGCAATATCTCTAAAGTCTTTATATGTATAAATATTATACACACACGACACACATTCAGGAAGAAGTGAGGGTTGAGAGAAATCTAAGTAAAGTGACAAACGAGGCAAATAAATAAAATCAGGGTATAATTGGTATTAAAATGGGGACAAGAAATCCTGGAGGCATGAGAAATAGGAAGGGAAGGAGGGGACCGGCCATTAATAGAGGAGTCCCACCCTCCTTGCAATCCTGCGTTTTGTTCTAGTACATATATATATATATTTTCATACTCTCAGCTTGTGTTTAAAAAGTAAGCATCTTCAGATAAGTTTTCCACTTTGCAATCCACATTTATCAGACTCCCATTCCCCTAAAAAAAAATGTGTACCATTCTACCATTTTTCTGTTCTAGGACCCTTGGTAACCTCTTTCATTGTAGGGAGGAGAGGGGAGGGATTTCAATAAAAAAATTTTTTTATCTCCACTTCTTCACAATTTCGCATCAGCAGTTTTTTGGTGTTAATACAGTTATTTTAGAGTGTGGATAAAAGAAATGTCCAGAAACTTGGTGGTGCTGACTCATCATGCTTGCCTTGGTAATTTCGTCACTTCACCTTGCATGTATGTTTCCAGTGTGTCTGTGTGACAGAGATATTAGCACTCCAAGTCTCCTGGGTTTCAGAAATGTGATTTGTCTCTCCAGATTGTACATGAGATTCCTTCCCCCGCTCTCCTTTATCTGAGAAATGTCATTTCAAGTGCAACTACCATGACCTGCAAAAAATGACCTCATATTTATCAGTTGGCAGAGAAGAATTAACTTTTTTAGGTTCTGAGTACCTAATACTGCTGGTATAATACTAGTGAGTCAGATTGATTGTGCAAAGGAAAGACTTCCCAGATCTTTTATGACCTACTTTAAAAAAAAAAATCTAAGATTTAGTAATATTGTGGGATGTGGAGCTACGAATTCTTATGTTGAATAACAACAAGCATTCTTGGTGTTCAAAGTTTCAAGAGTAAAGAACCTTCAGTTACCTTAGCTTAGACTCCTCTATTAGCTATTCTACCCCTAATTTTTTTTCTTTTAACGGTAATCTTAACAAAGAGACACACTGGAAATGATGGGTATATTTCAAAAATTTTACAGAAAAATCCTACCAATTTAATTATAGTTATCCAGAGACTTAAAAATGTACATGGAAAAGGTCATATGAGAACTTAAAACTTACATTTTTTTTTTAAAATCTATTTCAGACACGGAATCGTTTTGAAGGAACAAGGTCAGAAGTGGAAGAGCTTATGAACAAAATAAGACAGAATCCCAAGGACCATAAACGAGCAAGTCAGTTCACGGCAGAAGGCTACTTGTATGTACAGGAAAAAAGTAAGAGGACCTCCAGCAGTGATAAATAACTAATGAAAAATTATTTTAAAACTCTTACTGTAATTACTCTTTTTTGGAACAGTTATTCCTACCACCTCCTTTGCCCCCTCTTGTCTTAGAAGGTATATTTTGTATTATGGGGGAAAACACATTCTTGCTCTAGGGAGAGGACAGTGAAATTAGGAACTCAAGGAGCACCCCACTTTCCAGATGCACCCTGGAATTCTGCATCACACTTGGCTAAAACTTGCTTATAAGGATGCCAAAACTTGGTGTAATGCTGAAAGCGAGGCGAGGTATTTTTCCTCCCTTCCCTTCATCCCTCACCGTCCTTATCACCTACGCACACACATATGCACATTCATATACATATGCACACCCTCCCCCTCCCACAGCCCTCCTTCTCCATGCTCAAGTCAACAGGGACATATTCCTCCTATTCCTTTACTTCAGTTCTTTCCACACTGATCTGAGATCATTTGTTCTTGCTAAAATTATCAGGGTGATTGCAGATGGCTATAAAAAATAGTCCTAGATGGCATTCTAACTTATCTCATGGAATTTTTAGTATTGTTGCTCTCAGTGGATATACGGTGTGTAAAGTGTCCTTATTTTGAAAATTAAGGCACCTAAAAATTCTTACAAACTTTTTGATAGTTCGGTCGTATTTTAACTGTTCAGCTTTTAAACTTTACTTCATTAACTGTAGAACCCGAGTACTGTTTAGTAGAAGGGAGGTGAATGCGAAAATGTTTCTGTATTTGCTGTTTTCCTGCCTTCCCACACCTGACTGTAGCCCAGCGCCCTTCAGTTTTCAGTAGTGTGGCTGATTTACAAGACTTTCCAACCGACCGCTGGAGTAGGAGAGCATGTACTCAGGGAAGAGCTGTGGGGTAGCTACGCTTCCAAGTGAGGTTAATGCATCTGTGGCCGGCACAGTGGGTCTTTTTCCATTTGTCCTTATTCAGTCTGGGCTTCCCACAGTCTTCAGGTCTCACAAAGAGGAGTTGCATGGCGAGTAGAACTTGGAATCTTTCTGATGCTTTAGCTTTTTAATCTCAGTTTGTTTTGAATTTGAAATAACTAAATTAATGTGTAGGTTGGAGACATAAGAAGGATAGAATTTTTGTATTATATGCCCTGATGAAAATTACAGGAGACTTTAATTTTTAGATTCATAACTGTTGTTCAACTTACTGTCTTTGAGAGGAAGTGGGCTGCGTCTAGTTGGAAGAACAGAATGAAAACATTAGGGGCAACATCTACTCTTATTAACTGCATGCCTGATACCTCGCTAAACTTTTTATACACCTTGTCTCATTTAATCCATTAAAAAACCCCTATGAAGTGCACAGTACTACTGTTACTCCATTACTATTATTACTCCATTTACCATTGAGAAAATGGAAGCACCGTTGAGACAATGGAGAGAATTTCCCCTAGATCACAGGTCCTGAATGCTGGAATTGTCAGTCTGTGTCACGCTATCTAGGATATTACCTGGAGTGTGGACAGCTGTGGAAAAGCCTATATGCTCGGGTCAGATGGGAGTCAGGAAAGGACAGTGGCTTAATGAATGGGAAGATGTTGGTATTAGGGACCAGAGACTCCAGTTTGAGGATAGGCTTTGTCATTTTTCGGGCATTTGGTCTAAGCTTAAATTCTTTAAAATTAAAGAGATAATAATGAACCATCCATTCATCCATTTTTCTTAGTATTTAGTGAAATATCTGCATAGTACATTCTGAACCATAGAATAGGATACAAATACTAGCTATTTGTAACACACACACCAGTGGTCCCTGGATTTTGGTCTTTGCACTCCTGATGACCTGAGGTGAGATTTACTATGGTCTAGGAACACCTTTCATTCCCCACTGCCCCCAAAACAATGTGAATGGCTAATTTTTAAAGCTCAGTGGATTCCTTTTGAATGAGTTCTTTTTTCCCTCCTAAGCTTGTCCTTCTTGATTTTTAGGTATAGAAATTTTGTTTGCAGGCAAAATGATGGTGATAAAAGGTGTTACTTTTTTTTTTTTTAATCTTTACTTGGTAAAAACACAACTGTCAACTTCTTTGGGGAGTTAATTTTGTTATGATTGGACTTTTACTGGTGTTTGAAACTCTGGATTGCTAGGTATTCCTGACACAGACCCCTGTCTTTCAAGAGCTCAGGTGGTGTTAAGACTGACTTTACAAGAGGTAAAAAGAGGTTCTGAGAATGTCCTGGTTGTATGTGAACAGCTCACCTCTCTATGCTTCCGTTTTCATTTTAAAGCTTACCTTTACCGTCGTTAGTAAGGACAGCTGCCTACCAAGGTGCTATAGTGAGTTTAACACTCTTGTAGATGCTGGACTAGATGCTTTTTCTCAGCATTGTGATTCTTTGATTGCATCATTTTGAGAGGCCAAAACCGAATCCAAACCCGTCACATACATTGAATGGAATACTTGAAACCCTTGTGAGATCTTAATACCTGGAAATAAACAAAAAATAAAGCTCACAGTGAAGAGATTTTTAGGTGTAAGATAATGGCCCAGTCTGGCAAACTGTTTGAAGAGTATGTCTTCAACTCATTGCTTTGTTGCTGAAAAGTATTGAATCTTCTCTCAAATAATCTCTTAGCCTTCTTATTTTCCCTACTTTTTTGCTTTTTAAATTGGAATCAACAGTGTTGCTGGTTTGTTTCTTTGAGCTTTATTAGTTGCTGCTTAATGGGTTTTTCCTCTTTAGTAATATATTTGAAACTCTGTGTATCTGCTTATTTATGAGGAAAAATGTAAAGTTCTACTTCTTGTTGAAGGGCCCGCTCCATTTGGTTCCAGTTGGGTCAAACACTACTGCATGTATCGGAAAGCTGCCAAGAAGTTCAACATAATCCCGTTTGAGCACAGATCTGGGGGAAAACTTGTAAGTATTTGTATACTAAGTATTTATATATTATGTGTTCTATATGAGAGGTAGTTTTTGAGGCTGACATTTTATTCATTGTTTTATTGGTTTTATTTCCTTGAGAGAGAGCATGATCAAAGAGGGGGCAGAAGCAGAGGGAGAAGCAGTCTCCCCACTGAGCAAGGACCCCGATGCGGGACTCCATCCCAGGATCCAGGGATCATGACCTGAGCCAAAGGCAGACGCTTAACCCACTGAGCCACCCAGAGTCCGAGGCTGACATTTTAATTGTGTTTATATTCTCTAATGATAAAGATATTATATTTTGATTTTAGGATTAAAATCTTTGTTTTCTTTCTAAATAAAGTAGGCCAGTGAACAACAATTCTTGTGGTTTTTGGATTGTATGTATGGGTTTTTATGGTCAGGACTAGAATCCTTTTATGTCACTGTTCTTGGAGGATAAAATGAACACCTATAATGAGCTTTCACAACTCAGTGTTCTGTCAGTATGGTATTTGCAAAGATCTGATATGCACATGTGTATTCACAGCCCTAAAACATTGTACAGTAGATAGTTTGTAGTGAATTTTGTTGTTTTACATTTAGACTTACAAAGTTCTCACTTAGGCCATTCCCAGTTAGTTAACTACTCCTCTCACAGAAATAAATTACAAAACAACACATGATAGCAAAAAGACCTCAGGGATTGCCTTTGTAGGGAAGATGATCGTTATTTGGTTTTAAGTAGAAATGGCACCTCATAGCAATAATTGATAGTCTGGAGGCAAAGCTCTTCCACCAATATTGAATACAATTGGTAACACATTAAAAAAAGGGGGAAGACATTGCTTGTTGGGTAGATGGGCATGATTTTGCTTGGGTGAATACAGAACTGACTCAGGTTCACTTCTGTTTACAGATACTTTGCTTCTTTGTGAAATATGTTTAAAGCAGCTTATAATACAGGCATAGTTTTTGTAATAATGAAATAGATGTAGAAAATCAAGGCCATGGAGAAGAAGAAGAAGTAAGGATATCACTCGTAAAGGCTGTTGGGCTTAAGATTGAGTATAAGGTTCCTGTCAGGACTAATTCAGGTGCTAATGCATGTCTGCTTAGTGATGTCTCTGTTTAACCATCACATAATAAAAAATACGCTTCAGAATAGAAGTGTATTTCAGAATGTCACATGACTGTGACATTTTGAATATTGGCATACTTGAATGTTTGTTTAATATTACTTGGAGATTCTCCTATTTTAGAAAATATAAAAATGTTCTAGAAGGAGGTACATGGGGTCTTAGAGTTTTTTCCTTAGAACCTGTGTTCCTGCATTGCTTCCATTATTTCTTTGGATGGTTTAGCGAG
The DNA here is from genome assembly GCF_020171115.1 of Neogale vison. Classification (NCBI taxonomy): domain Eukaryota; kingdom Metazoa; phylum Chordata; class Mammalia; order Carnivora; family Mustelidae; genus Neogale; species Neogale vison. Next base: position 145,328,082 of record NC_058101.1, on the reverse strand, counting down.
GTAAAACAGTGCCATATTAAAACAAATTAAATATGAATTCAGAGTGATCTTCTCTGGAAACAAAACCTGCATTGATTGAGTGGTTCTAGCTTCCTATGATCACAGTAGCTACTTGGCCTTTTGATACATAATACCTTTTAGGTAGATTCATATAGAATTGAAGTTTTTATAGGTCAAGAATGGTCACATATTGCCTATTTCATATGGTATCACATAGTATGAATTAAAAATTATTCCTTTTTAAAAAAGAGTGTAATAAAAGAATAGCAAATATTCTGGCATGGGGAAACTGTTGTTAATCTGTCTTTTAAAATTAGTGCTCACGAGGTCTGGTTTAGTGTTATTGTAATCAAAGCAAGATCTAGAAAACTTTAAGGAGAAGAGGATGACATAAATGATTAAAATTATAAATAGGGATGCCTGGATGGCTCAGTCAGTTAAGCATCTGCCTTTGGCTCAAGTCATGATCTCTGGGTCCTGAGATCTAGCCCCATGTTGGACCCCTGCTCAGCGGCCAGTCTGCTTCTCCCTCTCCCTCTGCCCCTTCCCCCACTCATGCTTTCTCTTTCTCTCGATCTCTCTCTCTCATATAAATAAAGTCTTAAAAAGAAAGATTATAAATAGTGTTTAAACAGATTTGTTTAAAAGAGAATAGGATAACTGGACTTAAAATCTTGAAACTTGAGGGGCGCCTGGGTGGCTCAGTGGGTTAAGCCTCTGCCTTCGTCTCAGGTTGTGATCCCAGGGTTCTGGGATTGAGCCCCACATTGGGCTCTCTGCTCAGCAGGGAGTCTGCTTCCTCCTCTCTCTGTGCCTGCCTCTCCATCTACTTGTGATCTCTGTCTGTCAAATAAATAAAATCTTTAAAAAAAAAAAAATCTCGAACCTTGGGGCACCCCCTCCTCAATATAGGGCTCTTTAGTGTGTCTATATTATAATTTTTGAGGATGTTTAAAATGATTTTTTGCAGGGAGATGGAGAGGTGTTCTTTTTGAAAGAATGTACCAAGAGGCATGCTGACTCTATTGACAGAAGATTTTGCTTCGATGTGGAAGCTGCTGACCGGTAACTTATTAGAATTCTTGCACTTAATGAAAGAGTACTATAAAAAATGATTTAAAAAACAGAGGTTAATTGAAACTGAGATTTCCTTGGCCTGAAAGAATTTTATCTTGTTACATTTCCAGGCTTTGTATTTATTTTGACCTGTTTAGTCTTCGTCTCTGTGTTTAGTTGTGGAGTGATAGCTTGGACTTGGCTGGAGTTTGAAGTCCTTCTAATAAGTAATTAAAAAATTACCTTGAAGCATTTCATTGTTGATCGAAGTCTAATTGTGGCACTGAAAGAATAATGAATGAAAGTGAGGAAGTGGGTGACAAAGCTGACGAGAGATGGTGGGTTGTTAATGCAGAGCAATATTCGTTTTTGTGTGTGGGAATGTTCGGTGTGTGTATTCTGTATGTGATGGAGGCTCATAGGCAAACTGTTTATTTAAAGACTGCTTCTCTTTTCCCTTGTATGACTTTCCGTTATTATAAAAGAATCTTTGCCAGCGAGGAAGGACTAAAAGAAAAAAAAAGAAAAAAATGTACTTCTGATAATATTACTTCTCTGGCATTTCTTTCTGTGTCCTCCTGTTCTACTAAGAAAAATCTTGGTACTCATAGAATATTTCTTTAGTAATGTCTGACAGTATGGTGGTTCCTTACCAGTGCTGGTTTTGGCAACACTGGTCTTTAGAGAAGGCTGTTTCTTAGTTGTATAACAAAAGTTTACAGTATGAAATTTCTGTAATAAAAGTTCATTTCATGTCAGGATCCATGAATACAAAAATAATTAAGGCTTCCTTGTCCCTCGGATGATGGAGCCTAGTGTATGGGTTGGATGCAGAGAGGGGAGAGCTATGCTTTCCTTTCCAATAAATGAACTGAAGAACACATACATAAAAAGCATGCCGCTAGGCACCATGATAAATTTGGCACCATCATGAGAAAGGTAGTTGAACAAGCATTTTGCCAAGACTGGAATAAAATGAAAGAGAATGTCATTGTGGAAGAGGTTCAATTTCAGGCCAATAAGGACGGGTTCAGAGACCTTAAGAAGAGTTTCAGGCTGTGCAGTACAACTTGAGCATCTGCGGGTGTCGACCTGTAGTGGGCATTTACTGAGTCCTAAGTGCCAGACAGTGCCAAGTGTTCTGAATTCGTCTGTGATTTATCTCATTGAGTCCTCACCACAGCCCTAATAGGCAGGTATCATCCTTCCCATTTTATGATTGGAATCTGGGCCACAGAGAGCTTAGGCCATTCTCCTAAGGGCATGGAGTTGGTAAGTGGAAGGGCAGGGATTTGAACTTCTGCATTCTGCCTCTGGAGCCCATTCTACCTCTCAGCCACTATACTATAAGTCTGAGTATCATCTGTAATTGTGACAGTCCCTGAATAACTGACAGAGGTGAGTCAGCAATGTTGCTACCAGAAAATGTAATGGGGTTAATCTGATTTGATTTGAAAGCAGGACACTTCTAGGGCTTTCATATATCATTCTAATAGAGCGTGTATTGTTTTTGCCTACCCCTGTATTTTCTCTAAGACTTGATCATGCCAAATGCACTTGGTCAACGATGATCCTAGATTGACCAGGGATTACTGGGGAGTTATTTTTGCCTATATGGGGTAATATTTTACAAATAGAGAAGGGGGCAGGAGATGTTAGAGGTGATCTAGTGGTTTTTAAACTGCTTTATAAGGTTTATAGACTTTTTGAATAAAATCTTACATTTATGTATATGTGAAACAAAAAAGAAAAGTCCCTTACTGAAGTAGGGTGAGGGGGCCTGGATCCTTACTTTTTCAGCTTCCTTCTTGTAGACATCTCTAATTTACTTCTGTTGATACCCAGAGCTGCTTTTTCAGAAATTGTGGCTGGGGGACCATTAATCTGGTCTAGATAGATGGTCGAAGAAAGGCATATAGAAGGTCTGACATCTAATTGATGACGGATGGATTATTTGGAGTCAGCTGGGATTGAGACTCCTAGGCAGAGTGGTTGGCTCATGTGAAGGTCTGGAGTCAAGGGAAGATGTGGTCCATTTGAGAGCCCCAGAGAGATCAGCAACACTGGAGCAGCCAGCCAGGAGGAGTAGGAGAAGAGGCTTGAGATGGGGTCAGGAGCCTGACATTGAGGTTTTTTAGTTCAGTCCATTAAATGGCATTTATTTTTTTCCAAACCCACTCTGGCAGAATAAAGCCTGCAGGCTGCAAGGACAGATGAAAGAGCCCTGTATTAGGGTTGGTAGCAGTGGGAATGGAAACTAAGGGATCCATCTGAGCGAGAAGTTTAGAGCTAAATTTAGAGACAAATTGAATGTTGGAGTATAGAGCAAAGGAGGGAAAGGTTTCTGGCTTAAACGACTAGGTAATGCCATTTACTAAGATGGAAAACCAAGGAGGCCCAAGGGTGGAAAACAATGAATTCAACTGTGGTCATGTTGAGTTAGATTGCTGTGGGTCATTCAGGAGGAAACCCAGTGGGAGACTGGGTATAGCATTGGCAGCTTTGGCAATATTGGACCCCCCATGGCTACACCATGCTCATTGCCCCAAATTTCTTGGACCTCTCCATCTTTAGCTATTGCTTTTTTTTTTTTTTTCCTTAAATTCCTAAGGCTATCTTTCCTTCCTTCCTTCTTATTCACATGGTTTCATTCTCAAAGTGAATCACTCCGCTGTCGGTATTTTTCTTTTTTCCTGTGTTTTGAGCTGCTTTTAGAATCTTTAGCTACTTAAATGGTTTGTTTCCAATTTTACTCCTTTTATAATTCTTGGTGATTTCAATACTGATTGAGATGATCCTTTTCAGCACTTTGCTTCTTGACTCCTGGAACTCCTCTCCTTCTCTCGTCTTGTCCTTTACCCAACCTCAGCCATTCACTCTCACTGTCATTGCTTAGGTCTTGACATTACAAGGACCAGTAACCACCTAAGAGTCTCAGCCACAAGGCTTTCTCTGTTTGGCACCACCTTTTGGGTTTCTCTGCTTCTTTCTTGGTAAGTATCCTTAGAGTCTCTCTCATCAGTTTAGCCTATTGTTACTCAGTTTCTTACACCTTCACTTCCTTTCTAACCTGGTTTTAATTTCATGGTCAGTCATTATAGTCACTCTTTTAAATATGCTCTATTGTCTTTCTCTTCCTTTATTAGATTTGCCAGAACAACCCCAACTATGCCTTCTCTCTTCCTAGAGAGACATATTTAACCGTGTTTCCCAGGATCACTTCAGATTCATGACCACTAGCCTCATGAGCCATTAATTCTAACTACTAATTGTGTTACATTTTCTGGTTCCTTCATTCTTCTCGTTGATGAATATTTCATATATTTCTCTTTCTGAGCCTCTGACACTGCCTCATTTCTGATAATTTTGTGTCCTATTTTGTTGTGAAAGTAGAAGCAATGAGAAGAGATCATCCACTGCCATAAACGCCCCCTCCATCACTGTGTCCAGACACCCTGCCTTCCCTTCATCTTTGTGCGAGCTGTGTTCCTGAGCCTCTCTGTTCACTTCTCTCTCATCCTATATTTCTGCTCCACAATACCACTGAAGCAGTCTTCTTTCTTGTTAACCTGCAGATGGCCTTTTCTACTGGATTATTCTCATCAGCACACAAAACACTTTTTTTCATTCATCTTGAAAAAAAAAAAAAGGCCACCACTATCACCAATGAAAGACCCTGTCTTGACCAGTCTTCCCTTTTGTCTGTTGCCCATTTCTCTCCTCTAATAAACAACAAAACTTCTTTGAAAGCTGTTGTATTAAGGTCTTATATTTTCTTCCTCCTATTCTCTTTTGAGCCGTCTTCCGGTCTGGCCTTTGTCTCTCCTCTCCACTGCAGTTGTGGAGTAGCTCCCCGCTGAGCAGAGAACCTGATGAGATGCTGGGCTTGATCCCAGAACCCTGGGATCATGACCTGAGCCGAAGGCAGAGGCTTTAACCCACTGAGCCACCCAGGCGCCCCTGTCTTTCCTCTTCTTTGCTAGCAGCAGCATCTGACATGGCCAGTCCCACTCTCTTCCACGACCTACTTGCTTCACTTCTAGAACATCATATCTGCCCAATCGTTTTTGATTCTTAGACTCATTTACAGCTAGCTGCTTTCCCAGACCTCTTGATGTTGGAGTTCTCTGATGTTCATCTTAGAGCTCTTTTCCTCATCCTCAACCTTATCTTGTCCAGCCTCATGGCTTTAAGTGCCATCCTTATGTTGGTAACTCCAACATTATCTCTACCTACATATTTTCCCTGAATTTCAGGTTCTTATCTGGCTGCCTACTCAGTATTCTCAGTATTGCTTCTGTGATGCATTTTGAACAGTGTGGAGGTGGGAAATCTTGTTTGTTTTGTAAATTTTCCCAGAATTCTTGGAACGAAAACAGTCCCTTTATAGGATCTAACATTTTATATAAGGCTATTCAGTCTTATGTAAATACTAATATCATAGAAATATTTTTTCAAAAATAATACATGTTTATTTTGTGTCTTTTTCCAAAGCTTTTTGGTTAACTTAGAAAATAACTTTCTTTATGTATGTGTCTCCTTGAGTCTCTAGGATTATGTTACTTTTGAGTTAAATTATTGACTCCTCTTGTATTTGCTTATTTCTTTATTTTTGAGCAGGAAACATCTATTCAGACTTGATGTTATCAAAGGATAGTATTTATGGGGCTGTTAGGTTTCTGCTACCAGCTCCCTGCCCCCTTGCCCACTTTTGAAACAAAATTTGGAGGGAGCGTGAGGGTACTTTGAGGTCACTTCCCTAATTCTGAGGTTTTGGAAGTTTATTAGTGAATGAGATAGGCTCTTCTCTTGTCTATTTCTCCAGTTCCTAGCCAAGTAGACTACTGGGAATTGTAAGGAATTTGTTCCTTGTCTATTAGATTATGAATTCCATGAGGGTAGAAACCCTGTTTTAGGATTACTTAGTACTGCAGTACCAAATGTAATGCTTTATATATGGTGGGCATTCACCAAATTTGTACTGAATTAAATGAAATTGAATTGTTGTTTAGAAGTGACAGAACTGGGATTAGATTCAATCAAGCAGCTGTCAGTCAGCTGTCCTTTTCTTCTGTACCATTGCTGCAGAGCTGTGAGCTCCAGTGGTTTTTTTGTTTTCGCTTTTTGTTTTGCTTAAAAAAATAAACTTAACCCATTATGGAGCAGGTGGGTATTGTAAATGGGTTTCTGATGGATTTTGTAGAGAATTCCTATTGGGTACTTTCCTATAGTTATTTCACAATTGATTGCATATGCTTAACATAAACATATTTTGTCATCTTTCCTGTTATCAATTTTTGCTGTTTTTTTTTTACTCCTTGGTTTGGAAAAACAGTAACATTTTGGCTAGAGGCAATGCTTTCAAAACTGCAGAATGGAGCCTGGGCTTGCATTTGATTTATGTAGCTATAAATCAAGAGCTTTCACTTAATTGTTGCACGAGTTGAGATCAAGTTTGATTGCATGTAACAGAAAAACTCAAAGTAAAATGGCTTAAACGTGCAAAAGTTTATTTGTTCCCATTTTTTGGAGAACCTAGAGGAGGTCAGATCAGGGTGGATATCATGCTTCTTGCTGCCAGATCTAGCTCCCCCTTGTGCGGGGCTTAACCTCCCAGTCACCTTAGGTCCAAGATCCCAGATTACACTTCTACAGCACTGTCTCTTGTAAGAACACTTTCTAGAGGTTGAACATAACACTTCTGATCACATAACAATGTGAATGGAGTTGTGTGGTTATACCTCATTGCAAGGGAGGCTGGGAAATGCTGAGTCAGGGAAGTTGCTGTCTTTTGTTTCCATACATCCATGTGCTCTTCTGATTTGGGGGGAATCTGTCACTGACAATGAGAGAATGGTTGGTGGTGAGGGTCCAATTAGCCACTGCTACTTTATCAATGTTAAATGGATCTGTGCTTCATTTTCCTCCTCTCGGCTCACCAAAAGTTTGCTTTGACTATTTCAGCTAAGAACATTTAGGAACATGTGCTGAGAAATCCATCCAAAATGTGAAAAGCCAGCCCACAGAATGGGAGAAATACTTGCAAATGGTATATCTGATAAGGAACTTGTATCCAGAATATATAAATAACTCTTATAACTCAATAATAAAAAGACAAGTAACCCAACTAAGAAATGGGTAAAAAAGTATTTGAATTAGACATTTTTTTTTTTTCAAAGAAAATGTACAAGTGGCTGGTAAGTACTTAAAAAGATACTTAACAGAGTTAGCCATTAGGGAAATCAAAACCACAGTGAGGGATTCCTGGCTGGCTCACTTGGTAGAGCATGTGATTCCTGATCTCGGGGTCATGAGTTCAAGACCTATATTGAGCATCGAGCCTACTTAAAAAAATAAATAAAAATAAATAAATAAACATATTAAAAAAAACAATGAGATACCACTTCACACCCACTAGGGTGGCTATAATTAAAAAATCAGATAATAACTAGTATTGGTGAAGAGTGGAGAAAATGGATCTCTCTCATACACTGGTAGTAGAAATTTAAGAGTGTAGCTGTTTGGAGAGGTTTGGCGTTCTTCAAAAAGTCAGTGGAGTATGTGACTCTTGATCTCAGGGTTCTGAGTTTGAGCCCCATATTGGGTGTAGAGATTACTTAAAAATAAAATCTTAAAAAAAATTAAACATGAAGCTATCACATGACCCAGAAATTCTGCTTCTAGTTATATATATATATATATATATATATATATATGAAATGAAAACCTATATCTTCATAAAAGTCTTGTACGTGTATGTTGATAGCAGCCTTATTCATAATAGCCAAAATGTAGAAACAGCTGAAATGTCTGTCAGCTGATGAGTGGGTAGATAAAATGTGCTATTCATACAATGAAATATGGTTTGGCAATATAAAGGAATGAAGACTAACATGTGCTATGATGTGGATGAACCTTGGAAACCACATGCTTAGTGAAATACGTGAGTCACAAGAGACTACATGTGATATGATTATATTTATATAAAACAGCCAGGATGGGCAGATTGTTAAAGGCAGAAAGTAGATTAGTGGTTGTCTAAGGCTGGGGGTTTTGAGGAAAATGGATACTAACTGCTAATGGGTATGGAATATTTTGGGGAGATGATGAAAATGTTCTAAAATTGATTTTGGTGATGGGTTATACAACTCTTAGAATATATTAAAACTGTTGAATTATATATTCTAGGTAAATTTGATAGTGTGAATTGTATTTCAGTAGAGCTTAAAAAAACACAGCTGCAAATCAGGACCATAAGTAAAGTAAGGCTTTTAAAATGATACAAACATTCAGTACCTCAGACCAGCCACATGCCAGATACCACGGGCTGCGAAATGATCATGTCACTCATTTCTCGGGGGAGAAGAGGATTTGGGGTGGCTAGTTTCTCCCTGGCAAGCTGTAGCGTGTCAGAAGATGCAGCTTTCTTCTCTAAAGGACGAAACACCATCCGTTCCTCCTGCCCCAACAATTTTGTTATATAAGGTGCTTTTGCTTCCTTTGCATGCTTATCACATGCCTCATTGTGCTGTGACCCCCACACATTTGCTTGATAAATAATTACCATTGTGCGAGGTTCTCCCACACATCACATTCAGGCGCTGCTTAAAGAAAATGCTTCCCATTTTACTCTCATTAATCTGACATTTCAGATATTCTGTTTGGTTTGGTTTTGCCTGATTCCTAGTATATTTGTCTTGAAGGGTGGCAAGATACTTGTTATGTTTTTAATTCACTCATTTATGTTTTCATGTGACAGTGTGTGGAGGCAGTGGCCTGAGTATCTGGAGCAATGAGCGTTTTTGCATGCTGCTATGCTGAAGACTTTATTTCACAGCTATGTGCATGGTACCATCTTGTTTGTCCCTTGAAAAGTGAGTTAAGAACAGGTTGCTTCCAGAAGCCCATGCAGTTGGGCTGAATAATAATGTTTCCATAGCACATTACCTGTGGTAGCATTTGTGAGTATTTTAGAGAGCATGTCATTCAGGTATCTAAACTATCATTGACTGTGTTTGGCACTTAGGAGGCAAGAATGAGAAACTAAAAGGCCTGACCTTGAGGGAATTCACAGGCCAAGAGCGTTTCAGAAGTCTGAGGTGCTTTAGGGACTGTGAAGCAGTAGAAGTGGGGTTGGCTGGGAAAGCTTGCTAGACAAATGGATGGTTAAATTGGATCTTCAAGATCTGGTAACAGTTTAGAAACTCAGAGGAAGGGTTGCCCACGGCAGAAGGAGTCATAGGAAGTCTTGAGAAAACATATTGAGATAATTCTTTAAGTCTAGTTCTCAACTGTGAGTGTTTGTGTCTGGAGACACTGAGATTGTCACTCCTAACATCTAGTGGATGGAGGCCAGCCCTGATGCTAAATATCCAGCACAAGACAGTCCTCCGCAACACAGTATCATCTGGTTCAATATATCCCTGTGTGGCTGTTGAAAAGCCCAGCTTTAAAGAGTTTGTAAAGGTAACAACCCCAACACATTTGTGGAATTGAAGGCAATTGTTGTTATTGTCATTGTTATTTTTAATGACTCTATTTATGGGATATATATTTCAGTTAAAAAAATATAACAGCTTAATTGGTTATAGTTCAGGGGATGAATAAAACCAGAATGTGAAGGGATCTGTCAGGGCTGATGCATCATTCAAGAATTCTTAGATTCTACTGTAGAGGGACTAGGAAAGGTAGTCATTTTAAAAGAATTTAGGTAGAGCTGATAGAAAATGAATTACATAGAATTAGAGACAGCATTTCTTGTCTATGAGCTTCTGTATTTTTCACAGTGTGTAAGATTTTGCCCTAAAGATGGTAGTTGGTAGTGGCATACTGAAATTTTATTATACTTTTAAAATTTTATTTTATTTAAATTCAGTTAATTAACATACAGTGTATTATTGGCTTCAGGGGTAGAATTTGGTGATTCATCAGTTGCATATAACACCAAGTGCTAATTACATCACATGTTCTCCTTAATGCCCATCACCCAGTTACCCCATTCCCCCACCCCACCTACCATACAGCAGTACTCAGTTTGTTTTCTGTGGTTAAGAGTCTCTTATGGTTTGTCTCCTTCTCTGATTTCATCTGGTTTTATTTTTCTCCCTTCCTCTATGCTACTCTTGTTTTGTTTCTTAAATTCCACCTATGAGTGAAATCATATGATAATTGTTGAAAGACACATTTTGTATTGGTTCCAGTTTTTAAATGGAAAACTAAATTTACATTAATATGAATTTGTTCTTGAAATACTTGCTGACAGACATTGAAATGTGGATCATAGTGCAGTTCTTAGCTTTTGTGGATAAAGTTGTAATGAACAATTGTATAGAAGTATGGACACATACTTTCATTTCTCTTGGATAATTACCTTGGAGTGAGAATGCTGGTGTGTGTGTGTACCTATATATTTATGTATATTTGGCTTTTTATGAAATTGACAGTTTTTTAGGGTAGTTTTCTCCTCCTGCCAACAATATATGAGAGTTCCAGTTGCTGTACCCCCTTACCAACCTTGGACAATGACAGTCTTTTTCTTTTTAGCTAATTATGGTTACTGATGTTGAATAATTTTTCATGTGCTTTTTCTATTTCTTCTGTTGTGAAGTGTCTATTCAAATATTTTGCTTATTTAAAAAATTATGTTGTTGATCTTTTTGTTATTGGATTGTAGGAATTATTTTAAATATTCTGGATACAAATCCTTCAACAGATATTAGTTACAAATATTTAATCTGGCTTGCCTATATTTTCTTAAGTGTTTTTTGATGAGAAGAACACCCTAATTTTGATAAAGTTGAATTTATAAATTATTTTTAAAGATTTTATTTATTAGAGAGAGTGCCACGTGTGAGTGGGGGTAGGGGCAGATGGGGAAGGAGAGGGAGAGAGAATCTGAAGCAGACTCTGATCTGACCTTGGAGCCTGACTCTGGGCTCAGTCTCACCACATGACCTAGCTGAAACCAAGAGTCAGAGACTCAGCTGAATGAGCTACCCAGGCACCCCTGAACTTTTCAGTTTTTTAAAAATATTATTGATAGAGCTCTTTGCTCTAAGAAATCTTTATACCAGTATTATGAAGATATTTTCCCATGTTTTCTTAGGAAAGTTGTAAATTCGTTTGCAACCTGTGAAGATTTCGGGTGGTGGTGTGATGTGTAGAGAGTGTTATTTATTTTTTCTTATGTAGGTATCCAGTATTTCTAGCACCATTCAATGAAAAGGACTTTGACGCCATTGAACTGTTTTGGCCTATTTGTCATAAATTATTTGACTATGTGTGTAGGTCTATTTCTAGATTCCCTGTCTGTTCCATTGATCTATTTGTCCTTTGCCAGTTTTACACCATCATTATTTCTGTAACTGTATAGTAAGTCTCAAAGCCAGTTGTGAGTCCTCTGTTATTTTATTTTTTTTTTAAAGATTTTATTTATTTAACAGAGAGAGATCGCAAGTAGGCAGAGAGGCAGGCAGAGAGAGAGAGGAGGAAGCAGGCCCCCTGCTGAGCAGAGAGCCCGATGCGGGACTCGATCCCAGGACCCTGAGATCATGACCTGAGCCGAAGGCAGTGGCTTAACCCACTGAGCCACCCAGGTGCCCCCCTCTGTTATTTTTCAAAATTGGTTGGCTATTGTAGATCCTTTGCATTTCCATATAAATTTTACAGTTTATTTCTACAAAAGCCTACAGTTCAATGTCACCAATACAGAGTTTTAATAATTTCTGAGTAATTACCATTTATTTAGTCTTTAATTTCTCTCAGTAATGTTTTATAGTATTTAATATAGGGGTATGAGCACCTTCATTTAATTTCTCTAAGTATTTTATGTTTCTAAATGTTATTTTTAAAGAATAAGTTATACTTTTCATTTTCCAAAGTACTGTTAATACATAAAAATGCACTTGGTTTTTGTGTCCTACAATATCGCTGAGTTGACTTATTTCTTCTTCAGATGTCTTCATGATTTTTTTATGTACACAATGGTATCATGTGTGAATAAAATAGCTTTCTTTTGGATTGAAGCTGTATGTGTTTTATTCCTTTACCTGTCTTATTGCAGGGCCAATACCTCTAATAAAATGATAAATGATATTGGAAATCTTAACCTTATTCCTGATCCTAGGGGAAAAGCATTTATTATTTCACTATAAAATATGATGTTAGCTGAAGATTGTTTGTAGATGCCTTTAACATGTTGAGGAAGTTTTTATCTATTCCCAGTTTTAATGATGAATAGATACTGATTTTGATCACATATTTGTTATTGTCTATCAAAATGATCATTGAATATTTTTCTTGAACCTGTTAATGGGTGAATTACATTGAATCTTCTAAGTTAAACTAACATTGCATTCCTGAGTTAACTGTACCTGGTCATGATGTATTAACCTCTTTATTGTCTGTTCATTTTGCTAATATTTGATTGAGGATACTTAAATGAGAAATTGGGTGTTATGTTCTTTTTTTGTAATGTCTGTGTCTGATTTTGATATCAGGGTTATGGTGGACTCAGAAAAGAATTGGGAAGTTTTCCATTCCCTTCTACTATTTAGAAATGTCTGTGTAATATGATATTATTGTCCCTTAAGTGTTTCAGAGAACTCACCTGTGAAGTCCTCTTGATCTGGCATTTTCTTTGTGGGAAATTTAAAAATTACAGGTAAAGTTTAGTGAGTAAAGAGGTGTTCAGATTATCTATTTTTCTTTTTTTGCTTAATTTTAAAAAATTTTTAAAATTTAATTTGTGTGTGTGTGTGTATGTGTGTTCCAAAATTCATTTTTATGCACCTCACCAGTGCTCCGTGCAGTACATGCCCTCCTGAATACCCACCACCAGGCTCACCCAACCTCCCACCTCCCTCCTCTCTAAAACCCTCAGTTTGTTTCTCAGAGTCCAATTTCTCATGGTTTGTCTCCCCCTCTGATTTCCCCCAACTCACTTCTCCTTCCCATCTCCCAATGTCCTCCGTGTTATTCCTTATGCTCCAGAAGTAAGTGAAACCATATGATAATTGGCTCTCTCTGCTTGACTTATTCACTGAGCATAATCTCCTCCAGTCCTGTCCATGTTGGTACAAAAGTTGGGTATTCATCCTTTGTGATGGAGGCATTATACTCTTTTGTATATATGGATCTTCTTTATCCATTCATCTGTTGAAGGGCATCTTGGCTCTTTCCACAGTTTGGTGATTGTGGCCATTGCTGAACATTGGGGTACAGATGGCCCTTCTTTTCACCACATCTGTATCTTTGGGGTAAATACCCAGTAGTGCAATTGCAGGGTCATAAGGTAGCTCTATTTTTAATTTCTTAAGGAATCTCCACATTGTTTTCCAGAGTGGCTGCACCAACTTGCATTCCCACAAACAGTGTAAGAGGGTTCCCCTTTCTCCACATCCTCTCCAAGACTTGCTGTTTACTGTCTTGTTGATTTTGGCCATTCTAACTGGTGCAAGGTGGTATTTCAATGTGGTTTTGATTTGAATCTCCCTGATGGCTAATGATGATGAACATTTTTTCACGTGTCTGTTAGCCATTTGCATGTCTACTTTGGGGAAGTGTCTGTTCATGTCTTCTGCCCATTTTTGACATGATTATCTGTTGTTTTGGGCGTTGAGTTTGAAGAGTTCTTTACAGATCTTGGATATCAGCCCTTTATCTGTAATGTCATTTGCAAATATCTTCTCCCATTGCATGGGTTGCCTCTTTGTTTTGTTGACTGTTTCCTTTGCTGTGCAGAAGCTTTTGATCTTGATGAAGTCCCAAAAGTTCAGTTTGGCTTTTGTTTCCTTTGCCTTTGGGGACATGTCTTGAAAGAAGTTGTGGTGGCTGATGTGAAAGAGCTTACTGCCTATGTTCTCTTCTAGGATTTTGATAGGTTCCTGCCTCATGTTGAAGTCTTTCATCCATTGGGAGTTTATCTTTGTGTGTGGTATAAAAGAACGGTTGAGTTTCATTCTTCTATACATAGCTGTCCAATTTTCCCAGCACTGTTTATTGAAGAGACTGTATTTTTTCCACTGTATATTTTTTCCTGCTTTGTTGAAGATTATTAGACCATAGAGTTGAGGGTCCATATCTGGGCTCTCTACTTTGTTCTGCTGGTCTATGTGTCTTATTTTTGTGCCAATACCATGCTGTCTTGGTGATCACAGCTTTGTAGTAAAGCTTGAAATCAGGCAAGGTGATGCCCCCAGTTTTTTTCTTTTTCAACATTTCCTTAGCATATAGGAAAGCAACTGATTTCTCTTCATTGATTTTGTATCCTGCCATATTACTGAATTGCTGTATGAGTTCTAGTAGTTTGGGAATGGAGTCTTTTGGGTTTTCCATATACAGTATTGTGTCATCTGCGAAGAGAGAGAGTTTAACTTTTTCTTTGCCAATTTTTTTTTAAATTTTATTTATTTATTTGACAGACAGAGATTACAAGTAGGCAGAGAGGCAGTCAGAGAGAGGAGGAAGCAGGCTCCCTGCTGAGCAGAGAGCCCGATGCGGGGCTCGATCCCAGGACCCTGGGATCGTGACCTGAGCTGAAGGCAGAGGCTTTAACCCACTGAGCCACCCAGGCGCCCCCTTCTTTGCCAATTTGAATACCCTTCATTTTTTTTGTTGCCTGATTGCTGTTGTTAGGACTTGTAGTGCTATATTGAACAGCAATGGTGAGAGTGGACATCCTTCTTGTGTTCCTGATCTCAAAGGGAAGGCTGTCAGCTTTTCTCCATTGAGGATGATATTTGCTGTGGGTTTTTCATAGATTATATGAAGTTGAGGAATGTTCCCTCTATCCCTATAGTTTGAAGAATTTTAATCAGGAACAGATGCTCTATCTTGTCAGATGCTTTTTCTGCATCAATTGAGAGGACCATGTGGTTCTTCTCTCTTCTCTTATTGATTTGTTCTATCGCATTGATTTGCAAATGTTGAACCACCCTTGCATCCCATGGATAAATCCCACTGGTCATGGCGGATAATCTTTTTAATGTACTGTGGATCCTATTACTTAGGATCTTGTTGAGGAGCTTGGCATCCATATT
The DNA here is from genome assembly GCF_020171115.1 of Neogale vison. Taxonomy (NCBI): domain Eukaryota; kingdom Metazoa; phylum Chordata; class Mammalia; order Carnivora; family Mustelidae; genus Neogale; species Neogale vison. The sequence continues at coordinate 145,312,987 of NC_058101.1, read as the reverse complement.
CATCAGGGATAGTGGTCTGAAATTCTCCTTTCTGATGGGGTCTTTGCCTGGTTTGGGGATCAGGTTAATACTGACTTCATAAAAAGAATCTGGAAGTTTTCCTTCTGTTCCTATTTTTGAAACAGCTTCAGGAGAATAGGTATTATTTCTTTGAATGTTTGGTAGAATTCTCCAGGGAATCCGTCAGGTCCCGGGCTCTTGTTTTTTGGGAGGTTTTTGATCACTGCTTATCTCGTTACTAGATGCTGGTCTATTCAGGTTGTCAATTTCTTCCTGATTCAGTTTTGGAAGTTTGTAGATTTCCAGGAATGCATTCATTTTGTCTAGGTTGCTTAACTTATTGGCATATAGCTGTTGATAATAATTTCTGATGATTGCTTCTATTTCCTTGGTGTTAGTCGTGATCTCTCCATTTTCATCATAATTTTGTTAATTTGGGTCCTCTCTCTTTTGGATTAGTTTGGCCAGTTGTTGATCTTTTCTTGTTAGCTTTTATAAATTGGGGTTTAAAAGAATTTATTTCCTTGAATAAAGGAAATATTGTCTCTGTTAACATGCCTTTCTTAGTAGTATTCATTTCTTACTACTTCATATCTGTAGGATCTGTAATGGTACTTCATTTTTTATCCTTGATATGGGAATTTTTGTTTCATTTTTTTGTGACGTCTTGTCTAGAGCTTTATCAGTTTTGTTAAATTGTTTTTTCAGATAACCCATATTGTTCATTTTATATTTCATTGGTTTCTGCTTTTATTTTTATTGTTTTATTTTACTTACTTTGGATTTAATTTGTCTTTCTTTTAATTGTTCCTTAAGATAAAAGTTTTGATTTTCTATTTTATTTTTGAATGTAGACTTCTTTTTTGAGAGAGCGCCTGTTGTGGGGGAGGGAAGGAGGGAGAGTCAGAATCTTAAGCAGACTCCACACCCAGCAGGGAGCCCCATGCAGGGCTCAGTCTCACAACCCTGGGATTATGACCTGAGCTGAAACCAAGAGTTAGACACATAACTGACTGAGCCCCCCAGGTGCACCTGAATGTAGACATTTAAATTTACAATTTTTCTTAAAAGATCTGCTTTACTTTGCATTCTACTGTTTTTTTTTCATCCTACAAACTTTTATGTTTTCGTTTTCATTGTAATTCAGTTGCAAATATATATATATATATATATATATATATATATATATATATATATTTTTTTTTTTTTAATGTGAATAGGACATAAATGTTGAATTTTAACCCAGGTGTTATTTGGGAATACGTTTTACAAGTTCCAAATGGTTGGTTTTTTTTCTGTGTGTACTATTAACTGTTTTTCTATTTTTTTTTTAAATTATTTTCTGTTTTTCCTTTATATTCTTTTGGTCAGAGAACATACTCTATTTTATCAGCACTTGGAAGTTAACTAGACTTGTTTCACTGTCCCAAAGGTGGTCTATTTAGTAAATGTTCTATGTGCACTTAAGAACAGTGAGTTTTCTGGTGTTGTTGGATATAGTATTCTCTAAATGTCATCTCGATCAAGTTAATGATAGTGTTGCTTGACTTCTATATTGTTTTGATTTTTAAATATTCTGTAAGTTACTAAACTAAGGGTGTTAAAATCTATGATTCGAATTTGCCAGTTTCCCTTTAATTTTGCCAATTTTTTTCATGTATTGAATATTTGAGATTTGAGCGTTGGTGCATTTTTATGGTTGTTACATCTTACTGATGAAATGACTCTTTTACTGGGATGCCTGGGTGGGTCGGTTGGTTAAGTGTCTGCCTTCAACTCAAATCATGACCCCAGATCTGGGAATCGAGACCCATGTTGGGCTCCCACTCATTGGGGAGTCTGCTTTTCTGTTGACTCCTCCTCCCAGTTCATGCTCTCTGTCTCTCTCAGAAAAAAAAGAAAGAAAGAAAGAAAGAAAGAAAGAAAGAAAGGACCCTTTTTATTATTATGAAATGTCTGTTCCTACTAATCTTTATTTTGAAATCTACCTTGATTGATATTGATGCAGCCATTTGTATATATATTTTTTTCTTTTTTCATCTTTTTCCTTTTACCTGTATGCCTTTATGTTTAAACTTTGTTTTTTATAAGTAGTTCGTTATTGAGTCCTGATTTTAAAAAACCTAGCCACTTAGTCTTTGCATTTTAGTCAAGGTTTCAGTTAATTTATGTATAATATAATTACCGATTGTATGGGTTTAAGTGCACCACCTTGTTGTTGTTGTTGTTTAAAGTAGGCCCCACACCCAGTGTGGAGCCCAGTGTGGGCCTTAACCTCACAAGATCTGAAACAAAATCTGAGCTGAGATAAAAAGTCAGACAATCAGTTGAGCCACCCAGATGCCCCTTCCTTTTGTTTTCTATTTGTCTTATTTTTCTTCTTCTCCTATTTTGCTTTCTTTTTAGTGAATTGAGTCTTTTAATATTCCATTTTCTATTTCTACTTATGCTTCTGTGTATGTACATTTTTAAATCTGTGTACACTATGAACACAATATACATTACTATTTTTACTTTATGAAATCAATAATTAGTAGTATTTAAAAAATTTGATGTTTTATTTGTGTATGTGATTATCTTTTTGAAAAAATACCAATATATTTATCCATTTTGATTTTGTTCGTTTCTTCCTATAGATCTGAGTTTCTATCTTGTGCCATTTCCCTTAATTTCCTTAGGCTAAGTTAATCTAAGCATTTCATATAATGCTGATCTGCTGAAGAATTCCTTCATGTTTCATCTGTCTGAAAATGTCTTTATTTTGCTTTCATTTTTGATAGATGTAGATTTCTAGATTAATAGCTCCCCCCCCAGCACTTCAAAGAAGTCATTCTGTTTTCTTCAGGCCTCCCATTTTTTTTTTATCATCATGATAAATCATCCATCTTTCTTATTATTCCCCTGTATGTCATCTTTTTGCTGCTCTTAAGAATTTTTTTTTTTTAAATGACCTGCATAGGTGTGGCTTTCTTTATTTTATCTTGCTTTGGGTTCATTGAAGTTCTTGGATATTTGGGTTTATATTTCACAGCAAGTTTAGAAAATCTAAGTCATTATTTCTTCAAATACTTCTCCATTTTCTCTTTCTTCAGTTTTTGGGATTCCAGTTATATTATCTCTGATCATTTGGTATTTGTTTTGGTTGTACCTGCAGTATTTTAATTTGTGGAAGTGACTGAGTGATGATGTGAACAGACTAATAGCACTGAAAGACCATTTATTAAGAGTTTCCAAGAGAACAGGGCATGCTATGCCACATAGGACCACATGGGGAATTCCAGGTTTTGGTCAGGAGAAAGGAGGGAGTGAGAAAAAATATCCCAGACCAGTCATTATTGGGATTTTCACAGAAAGGCAAGGCAGAGAAGGAGAAGCAATTTAGGACTGACTAGTTTGAATAATATTGGCAGGCTGTCTCCTCTAGGGATGGTTGTCCTGGGTGACTTAGGGCATAGAAAATAGTGCCTGGGTGGCTCAGTGGGTTAAGCCGCTGCCTTCGGCTCAGGTCATGATCTCAGGGTCCTGGGATCGAGTCCCGCATCGGGCTCTCTGCTCGGCAGGGAGCCTGCTTCCTCCTCTCTCTCTCTGCCTGCCTCTCTGCCTACTTGTAATCTCTCTCTGTCAAATAAATAAATAAAATCTTTAAAAAAAAAAAAAGAAAGAAAGAAAATAGTGCCTCCCTGAGTGTAAGTTAGATAAAGGAGATGGTTGCAGATACTGACTCCAGACTGGTTTTTTGCATATGAAAGGTACCCTCCTGAATTCTTCATGACTGTTTTTTATTTTCTATTTCTTGCATATCCATTTGTCTCTTTTTAGTAGTTTTCATTTCTTTGCTGAAATTCCCATCAGTTTATGCATGTTGCCCACCTTGTATGCTGGGTCCTTTATTTATTTAAGATTGTATTCATTTATTTTTTTAAGATTTTATTTATTTATTTGACAGAAATCACAAGTAGGCAGAGGGGATGGGGGTGGGGGAGAAGGCTCCCCGCCGAGCAGAGAGCCTGCCCCGGGGCTGGATCCCAGGACGCGGGGATCATGTCCCAAGCCAAAGGCAGAGGAGGCTTTAACCCACTGAGCCACCCAGGCGCCCCTGGATCCTTTAATGTACATATTGCCGTTCATAGGTTCAGTCTGATTTTTTCTTCCTCTAATCTCTGGGCTATTTCTGAGAGTCTGGTTCTTCTAACTGCTTTGTCTATGTTCGGTTACATTTTCTTCCTTCTTTGCATGCCTCATAATTTTTTGGTTGAAAGACAGCTATTGTAACAGAGCAGTAGAAAGAAAGTAAGTAATATTTATGACTGGGAAAGGATATGCCCTTTCTTCCGTGGGACTGCTAATGTGCAGGGCTGTCCCTTTAGTTGGCAGTTGAGCTGAGAATCTATGTTGTTACTTCATTTAGATTCTGTTTCTCAAGGGTCCATGTGACTTGAGAACACCATCAGACCTTCTCTGGAGGTTTTTCTGCTCTGCCCCTCATACTTAACACACAAACCTCAGGGGATGGGGGTGGGTCTCAGCTCTGCTCTCCTATTTCCTCCTGAGCACTTGATGAAGTCCCATGGGAGGGAATTGGAGGATGGGTTCAGACTCTCTTTGCATCCCGGTTTTATAGGGATTTGAAACCCTCACACTCACCCAAACTCTGCCTTTCAGACTCCAGTTCTACTGTTGCCCTCCTCTCTGCTGTCTTCCTCTTTGTCCTGTTGCTTCTCAAAGGATCAAAGTAGCTGTGTATACATGTGCGCGTGTTTTCTCTTTAAGAAAGAGCTTGTTGCTGTCTGCATTTTAGTTCATTAGGTTTTTGTTTTTGTTTTTTTTTTAAAGATTTTATTTATTTATTTGACAGAGAGAAATCACAAGTAGATGGAGAGGCAGGCAGAGAGAGAGAGAGAGGGAAGCAGCCTCCCTGCCAAGCAGAGAGCCCGATGCAGGACTCGATCCCAGGACCCTGAGATCATGACTTGAGCCGAAGGCAGCGGCTTAACCCACTGAGCCACCCAGGCGCCCCTAGGTTTTGTTTTTGCATCTTCAGTTCTGCAGTCTTCATTTGAACACTGATTTCATAGGTTCTCCATCCTTTTGTTGTTAGGAAAGAACTATGTTCTCTTACAACTTTCTGTGTTCTAAAGTAGCAGTTCTCTAATGATTAATGGTTTGAATTCACTTTTAGTAGAGGAAATAATCATACTTCTAACTATATCAATGCTTACTTCCTCTATTTGAAACTTTTTTTTTTTTGGGTGGACAGAAAAAAGAAGTTCTTATAAAGTTTTCACTGCTTAGTAAAATCATGCACCTTGCTTTGATCATTTCTGGAAAAATGTAAGATTCATAGGTTAGTACTAAAATTTTTCCCCCCAGGAATCTTTGTAAGAAACTGATTATGACAGCTATGTTTCTATAACTTTAGAAAGTGTTTGGTTTGGCTTTGGCACTTTCCCCTTCTCATAATAAAATTTAGTGCAGGACTTACAACATGCCAGTTGGTTTTTTCCTTTTCCTTTTCAACATTCGTCTTAGAAAAACATTAGAATATTCCTAATAGTTACCATTGTAAGTTTTGATAGCTGCTTCTTAGTTTGTTCTCTAGTTTGTTCTCTTAACTTCTCTATTTACAAAATCTCATTAATTGGCATCTCATAAATGTCTTGTGGATGTTTTTATTTCTTACATTTTCTTAATTTATAAGCTCATTGAGCTATCATATAGAATATAAGGAAAACAAAGGTCTTCCACATGCTTTGATTGAACTACAAAAAATGCAGTTGAAAGAGAATTAATAGATATGGGGTCAAATGTAGAATACAGATATAGGTCTCTAGACTGCTTCTCATGTGTGGGCCTCCGTAGTGTTCAATAGTGCAGAGTGATGCATATTTTCTTAACGAGTGAAGGAAAAAAGATGAATTGCTGATTTAAGAACAAGAACTTGCTTAACCTAAGCGTTTTTCTTCAGATTTCGATTCTCTACCTTGTGCTCTACAGATTTAACAGTTACGGTTTTAACAAAAGAAAGATAGACTATCTGGGCAAGTGGCGCTCTTTTCCCCCATTGGTTTTTTCTTTATGAAAATCACACTGTTCCTTTTGTATTTGCTAAGAATTTGTTTTGCTTACTGTGTGTGGTAAATTACTCAGAGCTTAGCACAATGCCTGGCACATATGAGGTTCTCAGATGTTAGTTTGGTTGAAATGAATTTTCTGATGAAGAAGAGAATGTTGTGTCTTCAGTGGACCACGTAGTACACGGTAGCAGTGTCAGCTCCAAGAACCAAAAATTACAACTGTGTCAGTTCTAGTTCCAGCTCCAGTGGCATCACTGATGTTACCGTAGCTTCTCCATGGAATGAAGATGCAATTGGGAATACTCTAGCACACTAGAATTTTCTGTTCTTTGCTATCCATATATTCACTGTGTCGTTCTATGCATCCAGTAAACTTCATGAATAAAACATGTCTTTATTTCAAAAACTTTATGGTTTGGTTTAACAGTGAGATGTTGTTAATATTGTAGTTTAAAATGTGTCCACTGTTTCCTAAAGTCTCATATTTGCAAAATGGTTTCCTAGCAATTGATTAGTAAAAGAAACTTGAGAAATTAAAAATATTTAAAGCATGCTTTATTTTTTACTTTTCCTACACTAGTGTTTTAGAGGTGAGGGCTGAGCCATGGGGGATGAGTGTGAGCCATCTCTGTGATAGGATGGGAACCCAGCTTTATGTAGTATTAGTGACTGATCCCTGTCTGTAATGTTACAAGTTGAAGTGTTCTGAACATGTGTACTGTGATGAATTAATTCTCAAAGGGGGAGTTGTTTTGAGTTACCGTGCTATTATTTGTCAAAATGCAAACAGGAATAGACTCCTCTCCTTGTAGGTGATACATTTCTATTTAATCTCTCATCTTTCAGTAAGTTAGTTTGTTTTTTGCTGTATTCCATGAAGGGCTCGGTGGCTCAAGTTTGAGTTATTGTCCTTGGAGACAAGGCATATAATAATACTTTGGTTTTTATGCATTGGGGTATTATACAGAAGTACTCTGGCTATTTCACTGGAAACCTGGCTGTTTCCACACCCCCCCACCCCCGCTTACTGTGCGATCTGTAATTCTAGTTCATGACTCTTTAGACTTTTCATCATTCAACACTTTTTTCTTGTGTTTCATGTTACCAGAACCAGTCATCGTTTCTCTTATTCAACATCTCTGTTTGCCCCTCTACATGAATATCCAACCATCTATGTGTAGTAAATGTTATTTCCCCTCACATATGCATGGAGAATCTTAGGGGGAAACAAAAAAATAAGTAGAAAACGTAGGAATCTCATCAGGCCTCAGTGTCTGTTTTGTTTTTGTTTTTTAGGGTAAAAGTATTAAGTCCTTATTTGCTACAGTTGTTTTGACTTTCATGGAAGCCCTTTACTATTTATTGTATTAAATATTTACTATTTATTTACTAGTTATTGGTGAAACATTGTAATCGACCTGTCCTTCACTGTTGATTTTGTTGTTGGTGGTGGCGCCTAGAGCATAGAGAAGTAGTCTCCTATTTCCAAGTTCCTGCATATTTTCCTTCATTTGTGCCTTTCCAACTCATCCCCTCATTCTGCTAACAAGCCTCTGAAGCCAGCTCTTGCCTGTCTTCAGTCCATTTCCACCCAGCATCTGAGTTCACATACACCTTCAATCGTGTTGTTCCCCTACTAAATACCTTTGGTGACATGTAGGATAAATCAGATCCTCTGCATAGCCAAGGATCCCTTTGCTTTCCCCTGTGCTCCTCTCCAGCTGGGTGGGAGGACAGTTGATGAGGCTGACCCAGCTCCTCCAAGGTATGTTCCTTCTCTTTTGTGTGCCTTCTTGGCTTGAGGGATAACTCTGGCCCTGGTTGCTCTGACATGGCCCATGTATCCTTAAGGCCTTAGGTTAAATGTCCCTTTCCCAAGGAAGCCTGACTTCCAGGGCTAGGTAAGATCTTTCTCTTTCTTAACCCCCTATAGCACTTTGAATGTTGAAATTTCCTCTGAGACTGGCAGCCGAATTAGCCACAGTCAAGTCTTCTTGACAACAATTGAACTCAGTCATGTCTTCTTGATAATGGAACATCGTTGAAGTTGAACACTTTTGTATTTGGGCATACATCTTCTGATGTCTTTATTACTCCCTCTTTTTCTCCTAGGTAGCTCACTTTCTGCAGGACTCTGTATAACTGTAATTAATAGATTATTTGTAAATTTTTTTTTTTTAACTTCTTCTTTCTCTCGTTAGACAGTAAGCCCTTTGTGGGTGGGAGGCCCAGCTCAGGGCCTAGCCCATGGTAAGGTATTCGATAAACAATGACCAGAGCTCCTGGCACAAGATCTAAAGCATAGTAAGCGCTCACTCGAAGTTTATTGAACTGAATGTAGACTCTGTGTCTTTCTGTGATAGAAGTTGACTTGTTTGGCCTTCTGTCCCATTTTCTCTGCTTATTTTGCCATTCCTGGACTAGAGAAGCTGTCTGCTTTCTATTATGTATTTGCTACTACATCTCATTTTACATTTTATATTTTTGTTCCCTTACTTACATACTAAATGTTTGAATACATCTCTGTTTTAGAGAGGTATCTAGATATTTTTCCTTCTTGACAAGAATGGAGCATTCTTGCAGACGTGAGACCCCCATATGTAAATATTGTTTTATCACTTAAAGAATGTAAAGAAAAACATTCGTGCCATCTGAAGTTTTCCCTCACAATTTTAATTAACTCCCTTGAGCCCAGTGTGGGTTACTAAGAATAAGGGCCAAAATCTTCACGTCCCAGTCAAGGAACTTCTTGAAACAGACTGGTTGTCTGGGCATCTTGCCTTGATTCTTGCTCCAAAAAGATGCTGTGTGTAGTAGAGCGGGAGGAGGTGGGACCTTGGGTCTGTACTGTGTGGTGCCAAGGTGATGGAAAAGTGGAATCACGACAAAAAAGTGTCGGGTAGACAATTAAAAGTCATTTTGCTATTTAGGGGTAGGGGAATGGTGATGATTTCCCCCCTCCCCCCCTACAAATTTCAGTCTGGAGAATATGGTTGTAGACAAGAGCCTATCAGTTGTAGCTATAGTTACTTTGTAGTGAACCCTAAGCAGATAACTTCTCTTGTGCTATATAAGGATCATGTGGGGGGAGAGCACAATGCCCGTGTGAGTGGGGGTGGGGAAGACGACTTACTCACATTTGGCTCGTTGCTTTTGGAGGACTTTTTACTTTACAGTACTTTATAAAAATTGCAGTGATGATTGAATTACAGTTGATTATTACTGCTTGCTTTACTTGAAAAAGATGATCCATTAGTTAAAAGTTGAGTTTCGAAATACTACCACAAGAGTGATAACTTTAAAAAGTATATTCCGTGTCCAACAGGAATTGATATTTACTTTTTTGTTTCAGCCATCAACTTTCATTTCTAGTTTTCTGTGTTTTGCCTTTTAATTCTTTGCCAGAAAAGTTCTTTTCTAATACTAATTCATAATATTTGAATCAAATATTCAAAATCTGTTTCATTCGAGAAACTGCCCCCAGGTGAAGAGGCATTATCAATGGCTTTTCTACCTAGTTATTTCTTCCTGGTATAAAGAGTTTTTCTGGCTGAATCTTTGAACAAATTGAACTAAGAGAGATAATTTGGCCCAGAGGACCAACACAGGGCTCTAAAAAAAAATGAAGGAAACACCAAATGGTGAACAGTCTGCCTTCTTGAACATAGAATTGGGATGGGGTGGAAAATGATTATTCTGGTTTTACACTCTATCCGTGCCTGGGTAACACTAAGCATGTATCTCTTTTATAAGTAAAATTTAGTCATCGCTAGCACTTCACACCCATTATGATGGCTACTTTAAAAAAAAAAGAGAGAGATAATAACATAACAAGTGTTGGTGAGGCTGTGGAGAAATTAGAAGCCTTATGCACTGTCAGTGGGAAGGCACAATAGCTCAGCTCCTGTGGAAAAGGTGTGGCAGTTTCTGGAAAAATTAAAAACAGAATTACCATTGAGCCAGTGGGAGGCAAAATTATTTCTCCCTACCCTTCTGTACTCCAAATATGTGGGTTTTACCATACCCAGCAAGTCTCCAGTTCTCTGCAGAGACTGAATATCCTAAAGCTTAACTGAATTTTGGCACTACCTCAAGTTAATGAAGACGTTTCAGAGTAAGAGCTCACTTATAAATTGGGGGTTTCATATCTTGGGTTTGATGATTTTCTAGAACAGCTCTCCTAGAACTCGGGAAGACTGTTAACTTCTGCCAATTTATGATGAAGGATTTTCTAATGGAAATAAATGAACAGCCAGATGAAGAGATACCTAAGGCAAGGTATAGGGGAAGGGGCTTGGAGCATCCATGTCCTCTCTGGACATGCTACCCTCCTAGTGCCTCCACGTTTTCACTACCCTGGAAGCTCTCTGATACTTGCAGTATTTTATAGAATCTTCATTGTGTAGGAATGGTTGATTGACTCATTGGCCATTGGTGATTGAACTCAATCTCCAGCACCTTCCCCCATCTGGGAGGGGTGTTGGGGAGTGGGGCTAAAAGTTCCAATCTTCTAGTCACACATTTCCCCAGGCAACCAGCCCCCATGCTGAGGCTGTCCTGAAGCTCCCAGCTCTGTTATCTCATTAGTATATAAAATGACGTTTACTTTGGAGATTCCAAGAGTATTAGGAGCTTTGTTCCAGGAAACAGAGTCAGAGACCAAATGTGTTATTTCTTTCACACCCAGTAATTCCACTTCTGGCTATATCCCTACAAGAACTGACAGGTGAGAGATTTGAGATATTTGTACACCTATGCTAACAACAGCATTGCTTAGAATAGCCAAAAGGTTGAAGCAACCCAGGTGTCCATGGACAAGTGAGTGGATAAGCAAAACGCAGTGCATACGCACCAAGGAATATTCCTCAACCTTAAAAAGGAAGGAAATTCTGACACATGCTACAACATGGATGAAAATGGAGGATATCAGAATAAGTGAAACAAGCAAGTTACAAAAAGGAAAACACGGCATAATTCCATTTAGAAGGGTTACCTAGGAGTGACCCAAGTCATAGAGACAGAAAGTAGAAGGGGGCGTGTCAGGGGCTGGGCAGGAAGGGAAAGGGGCATGGTTTCATGGGTTCAGAGTTTCAGTCTTACAAGATGAAGGGTTCTGGGGTTTGGATTCCTGTTAAAGTGAGCATACGCAACACAGCCGTACTGTGCAGTTAAAAATGGTTAAGACGGTACATGTACGTTATGTGTCTTCTGTCGCAATTAAACACTCACCCCTGCTTCCTCCCCACAATAAAACATGAGGAGGTGGAAAAGAGGTTTGTTTTACCAGCTCCGGGCTCACCTGCCACATTCCTGGTGTCTTTCAGGCCCGGCGCTGCTCTGACCATGCAGGCGTTCTCCGAAGAGGAACGGAAGCAGTGGTTGGAAGCTCTGGGTGGAAAAGAAGCTGTAAGAACCCTCACTGGCAGAATTGTAGTCCACTTCCTTCAACGTTGACTTGTATTCCTTTTTATGGGATTTTTGCTTTATGGTATTGGGAAAAAAAGTTCCCCCCTGACGCTGGTGTTTTGAGTCCTCTTGAAAGCGTTCTGCGTTCCAGTTGTTTACCTGGAGGTCGCAGCCGCCCACGCAGGACCTGTGTGTCCCTAGATTTTACTTTTGATTTTTCTTGACTTTGCCATTCAGATTTGCTGTGCTTGAGGGAGTCGTGAAAATGCTCATTTTTTTTTTTTTCCTTTCTTACCTGACAGTTCTTTGGGTGATGAATTCAATAAATTCTTGAGTTCATTTTGATCTCAGTGGAGACACAACAGTAAATATGGGGCAATGAGCGACTGCTGTAGTTATTTTGCTTGATTTAACAGTTTCTGGTTCAGGCTCATTGTTTAGGGTATGCAGGAGCAGGTAGCCTTAGTGAACGTACCTCGTGCGATTGGTGTGAAGAATAAATTAAAGGTCGTGGTAGAGATCCAGAGGCACACAAACTCAGTCTGTTTGCGACTTCATTCAAGCACAGCTTTCGTTTCAGTGGCCCCTTTTGTTTCAGGGGCCTTTGGGAATTGAGAATTTGATAGATCACCTATTGAACTGGAGACTTAGAATAATTATAGAAAACACCATAGAACCAATTTAAATAAACTCTGCTGAAAGTATTATGACTCTAAGTAAACTGCCGTGCAGGTAATGAGGTGGGCTTAATTAGAAAGCATTTGTCATCTTACCCTTTAAAGAAAGGGAAGAGTGCCTTGCAACGTGAAAGAGGGGTCATATATAGGAGAAGGAGAAGTGTCAGAATAGAGTTGGGAAACTGGCAAAAGATAATGTTATCTGATGGTCACAGACATGTTGGTTGAAGTATAGGGTATGGGGGCTGGGGAGCTGGGCCACAGTGTGTGTGGCAGTCCAGGTTCAGTGTTTGAAAAATGAAAAACCAAAGTATATGTGTTAAAAATACATGCTATAAAGGAGAATATATCATGCTTGAGAAAACAAAAATGTAGTAATTCAATTTGCCTATTATTTTATTGTATTTGACCTACATTTAGCCTCCATAGTTTTATTTCTGTCTTGTCCTTGAGGTTTTTAGCTAGGAATCAGTAGTATTTACAGCATTTCTGGTTACTGAGATCCACAACACATTATACTGATCCTCTCTAGAAAAGGCAATGCAGTGACTAGGACTTCTCTCCCCAGAGATTCAAGAAGTGCTTTGGAAAGTGACTTTGGGTAGCATAAAGATCACATGACTAAGTCTTTGAGAAATAAATCTGTTGTCAAAGGCAGTGTAACCTTGAAGACATATATAACCTCTCTTTTAGAGCAAAGAAACAAGTAATTAATTTGAGATACACAGACAAAGGCAAATCTGCAGAAAGAAAATATTTAGCTATATATTTATGTGAGGACACTTAAGGTTGCTTCCCCCCCCCCCCCAGGTGTTACATATGTCTTGCAAATAATGGGTCAGGGCTGAAGTTCTTAGAGGCAGCCTGGAATTAGCACGTAGCTATTTCAGATATAGTCATTTAAATTATGAGCAAGAGTCATCTCTTAAGGAAATACCAGATTTTAGTAACAGTGGTGAAAAAAATGAGCTTCATCTTATGGCTTAGAATGCAGCAGTTCCTTTATCATTCTGTACCTATAAGCTTGAGCATTTGAAATTTACATAAACTTCCAATGAGTTCCTAAAGAGTCATAGCTCCTTCATCTTAACTTTTGCTACTGTAAGAGACGAAGTTGACTCAGAGATGCCCTTTATTGTTACTTATCTTAGTATTTGAGCACATTAGTATACAATTAACCAGTATTGATGTGGGTTTTTTTTTTTTTTTTTGCATAGTCCTAGGAATGCTTACTTGAAGACTTTATATTAATGTGTTAAAAATACTGTTTTCCTTTTTTCTCTTTTACTAGCTGTTACACAGTTTTAATAGAGCCATCATCCCAAGACCAGAAGGAAGTAAGTGTTAATTCATGCAAAGGACCATTTGTTCCCCTTTTTCACGAGTTCGTTCTTTTTCATTACTGATGTCAGACTGTTGCTAAGTGCTCATTACCCTCTCTAAGCTAGTCCTCCAAATAATATATGGATTCTCTTTGACCTACTGGTGACCAACCCAGATTTGCCTGGGCTGCTGTAATCCTCATTAGTCTTTTTCTCTTTTCCATCTCTGACTTTTTTTTTCTTCTCTTTCTCTACAAAACCCAAAATGCTTCCTCCACAACCTACTTTGTTATTTATTCTCATAGCTGTAAATAAACATGTAGCAGTTTCAGGGATGCACCTTCCAGCTTCCTAAATTATAAGCTCCCTTGGAGCTGTTCATCAGGTCCCCTGTTTGCAACCCCCTCACCCTGACCCTTGATATTTTTTTATCCTTTAAGTGTGAGTATGGACTATATAAGTAGCAAATCACTGCACTTTAGAAAATAACAGCAATCAAACAAATTCAGATATTCTAGGACATTGATCTTCACATGTGTTGTATGAGCTTGAGGAACATACAGCCTAGCTCTCTGATACAGATTTTTACAGGGATGAAACAAAAATATTATCAGAGTTCTTGGATTCTTTGTAAATTTACTTTGGATATTTTTGGAGAAATTAAGGCTGTGTTTATCACATGTGTACAGTTTGGAAACTCTATGTTCTCTAACACACTATTTCAAAATTACCATGGTATGTGTTTCATTTGAGCCAGTGCTTGAGTAAAAGACATCTCGAGCCTACCATTGAAAATTGCCGGTTGTAAACCTACTTGAAGTGCTTTCTTACCCTCTTCTCTTCCTCCCTCCCCGTCTTTTTCCTCTTCTTCTTTCCTCCTTCCATTCCTTATCTCCTTCCCCCTTTCCTTTCTGATTTTTTTTAATAGAGAAATAATAACATGCACTTTTTTGAAAAATAGTTTTGCTAAACATTTCATAAGATGTTGTGAAGAGTGGATCCTTAAACAGTAAACCACTGCTCAATTGTTCTCCTTAAAGTACTCTTCAACCTTAGCATTTAAACCTGAACAGTTTATATTCATGGATTGTTTGTGCTATCGCCTCTGAGAGACAAGCGTTAATATTAGTGTTCCCTCGTTCTAAATAGACTCATGTATTCACTTCTCTGATTTCATTTTTGAAACAAGAAACATCTTTTATTAGGATACTCCAATGTGCCAGCCTAATCACAGGCAAGCATCTATATTAGAAAAAAAAAAGGAGGAAATTTTAAAAAATAATTTTTTCTGCTACATGCATCATTTGTTTTAAATTCATTGTGAAAATAATAAAATAATAAACACTTAGAACATGGCGTGAAATGTGAAATTCTTTTTCAAGCTTATGGCCCAAATAATACCTTCTTTTCCTCCAAATAATAATCTTAGAAGTGCTGAAAAAAAATTTTTAAAAGATTTTATTTATTTGAGGGAGAGAGAGCATGACCCTGGGGTGGGGAGGGGCAGAGGGAGAAGTAGGTTCTCTCGTAGGGCTCTACCTCAGGACCCCGAGGTCTTGACTTAAGCTGAAGGTAGCCACTTCACTAACCGAGCCACCTAGGTACCCCTAAAAATCTTTTTCTTTAGGTGTAAGAAAAAAAAAAAAAAGCTTTGTGTTATTTTTCTGTCAAGTATTTTACTTCACTTATATATAACTCAAAAAAAAAAAAAAAATCCCGAGGTGGTGGTAGAATTGTGGCAAAATGTATCTTAATCACCTTTAGATAGATTCCCCCTAAAGATTTGTACCACATTCTTTTCCACTGTTTAAAATAAGTTATATTTATTAATATAGAAATTATTTTATATTATAAATTGATAAATAATTGGTAATAGATGTCCTAATATTCCAGTAAGTGCTTCTCTAAATATATGAAATTCTCATTTACATTATTTAAACAGGGAACACACGGCCTTTAGCTTTTTTTAATAGTGAAATAAAAATTAAATTGGATTTAAATAATTTTTTCTATTTTTGTAAAGAAGAGAAAGGTAAATAATTCATTGTGCCCTTAATATTTTATAACTGTATTTCTTTTAGGTGCACAGTTGGATAAGATGGGATTCACAATTCTCAGAAAATGTATCAGTGCAGTTGAAACACGAGGTAACATGATTGAATCATTTTATTCATGAAAGGCTATAGGTATGTAAAATCTAAGAGTCATTTAAAATGCCTGTTGCATGGTTGAGTGTAGCATGGAATACATCAATGCAAAATGTACATTCTGGTCGTCAGAAATTGAGCTGTCCTTTTATCATGACAGGTTAGGATTTTCCTTTCTGTTTACTTTTATATTTCTACCTCTCCCCACCCCCATGGAGACTTGAAGTCAGAGCTGAAATGAGCAGCATTTGAAGAATCAGCAGTGCTGGACAGCCAATCTGAATCACTTTTTGTTCACTATTAAGTTAGTCTCACCTTCCACTGTCTTGTTGGCCTCCTAAAAAGTCTGTTTCATCCAAGTGTCCTTTACATGAAAAAGAATTCACGACTTTGTAGAAATTGGTGACTTTCGATAAATGTACTGTTTTGTACCTGCCACAATACATAAGTAACAATCATAGAAGACTTCTAGCTTTCCTCCCCTCCCCCATTCCTTTGTGCCCCTTTGTAGTCAATCCCCACTACTTGCTTGGCCCTTGGCAACCACTGAACTGCTTTCTATCACTTTAGTTCTTCCTTTTTAAAATTTGTATTTCATATATAATATAAATATAAATTTATATATTTATATTTCATATAAATGGAATTGTAATGTATAGTCTTTTGTCTATAGCATAATGCTTTTGAGTCTTATCTCTTTGGGTGTAACCCTAGCTCCTCTCTTTTTATTGCTAGGCTTGATTTCATTACATGGATCTACCATAATTTGTTCACTCATTTGCCCATTGAGAAATACTTAGATTCCTTCCATTTTAAATTTAAGGAACACTATTCCCTCCCCTTACCAGAAACTTTCTCTTTGTAGTTCCTCAAAAAAACAGGGCCCTTGCACTTTGCAGGCATGGTAGCAGACCTCGAAGGAATGAAATATTGAACATTACAAAATAGGCTCCTTCGGGAGGTCGAGTTTCTCTTTGTTTAGAGACCTAGTGAAGTATGGATAAATGGATATTTAATTCACTCTCACATATTGCATATCCCAGTCCTGCCTTGGCTGACTCTGTGGGTTGAGGCATTGCCTTTATACTTTCTTTCAAAACAAGGTCTTTGTGGTAAAGCCAGGTGCCTGCCATGTCTGAAATGAGAGTGTCAGAGGACAGAAGACAACCAGCCACTTTATGATTTGGGGATTTGCCCATCGATAGTAAAAGCCCAAGCCACAGATTGCCTTTTCTCCTGTGTTCTCCTAGAGTGGCAATTTGGGCTGGAACAGATTTTCCTTCATTTCAGCCTGCCCTCAAGTTGAGCTGACAGATTTCTTCATTTTTCTAGTGCTTCACACATTTCCAAAATTTAGATAAAAATACTGTGATTTTCATATCTCTCACTTCATCATTCATGGTTCTCTTTCCCCTGAGCTCCTGAAATGAAGCACCTTAATTGTATCACTTGTGTGCTTATTATTTTGATAAATTATGTTCCTTTCCCAAAGGATATGTTTTATATTTACTGGCTTCTGCCTGAACTGATTAAACTCTACCTTGAATGCTTTCTGATTGGTAGGTGTGGCTTTATGGAGAGTTATATATGTCGAATGGAATATATACATACTAGAATCCGAACTGAATATGTTTTTATTGTAAATTTATGATTATTGGATTTTTTAGCAGAAGAATGAGTCTACACAATTTTTTTTAAAGATTTTATTTATTTGAGAGAGAGAGTGTGGAGGGCAGGCAGAGGGACAGACAGACTCCCTATTGAGCAGGAAGCCCAGCTCAGGGCTCAATCCCAGGACCCTGAGATCATTACCTGAGCTGAAGACAGACACTTAGCTGGCTGAGCCACCCAGGTGCCCCAAGTTTACACAATTTAATTTAGATTTTCTCACTTAAAAATAACAAAGAGCGTATGTTTTTCCTTTTCAAATCTTTTGTTCTTAAAGGTCTTCCATTACTGAATGGAGTCTTTTGCTTTTAATGGAATATTAGGCTAATAACAGTGTTAGAAGAATCAATGGTCAGATTATATTATTAAAAGTGATGAGAAACATGGTAGAATCTTTGAGGCTTTTATCCTAAAATTTAAGTTTCTTAAAGGAGTATTGCTCTTAATGATTTCCTCCAAATCAGTTATCATGGCTGTTGATTTTTTTTTTTTTTAATACTACAGGTATGGTTGCCTACTTTTTTTCATCAGAATAAAGTAGTTATCGATGTCCTGTAATAAGAAGCACACAAGTCCCCATGGCTTAAAACAGCAAGACTTATTTCTCACTCAAGCATTGGTAGGAGGGCTTTGCTCATCACCAGTACCTTGGCTTATGGGTTCCTGGTTGCCTTTGCAAACCAATCAAATTAAAGTTTCCTGGTTGCCGTGCCAGAGGGAAATGTTTCTGGAGGGTTTTGGGCCAGCAAGTAGAATGGTTTGGCCTTCAGGCGAGTTACATTCACTTACAGCTAATTGGCCAATAGAAGCCTTATGGCCCCACTCGACCCCAAAGAGTTTGGGTTGAACTAACTCTCCGGAGGAGACTCTGGAAAACACACAGAGAGCTGGAAATATTTGGTAAATAGCATTAATGACAACTGTGTATTTTGTGGACCTACATGCCTAAAGATCAGGGGCATTTCATGAAATCTGACTGAAAAATTATTTCTAGTCACTGCTTTTAGTGTTTTAAACATGAGTATCATTATTGAAAACTACCATTTCATGTATTTGGATTAAAACCATTTGTGTGCCTTTTTCCCTAATATGTTCTTATAAAGATGACTTTTGGCACTTTAATTATTACTTAATTGTGACATCACTGAAATATTTGGAAAGCATCAAATAAATGTCTAAAATTGGCTGTGGTCCTCAGTATCCCAAGAAGAGGTAACATTTTTAGTGTACTGACGTATTTTTGACAACAGATATAGTATATATGACACTAAGATAATATGTATTGCACTAGCATGGTACCAGTACATGGCACTGATTTGTAATCTGTGTAGACATGAACAATATATACTGTCATATGCAGATATTCACATCTTGGTCTGAGTGGGGCTCTTTAGCAGTTACTCTGCTTTTGAGATAAGAAGAAACTTGTTTCACTACAATATCAGCCTCAGTTAACAAATCATACTCATCATTGCCATAGAGTTGTTTGCTCATGAAGTTCAGGGGTATGTGGGAGTCAGATGACCTGATCTTTCGGCCATTTACTAAATATTTGTAAATGCTCTGTACTGGCTCTTCATGGATTCAGACCAACTGACTACTGCTAGGAAATTACTGCTTACGTATACCAAGCTGAAGGCCTTCCTAAAGCCATGATCCCCAAATATTGATGCACATTGGAATCATCTTGGCTCCTCAAAAAATAGGACCTCTCACCCCACTCCCCCACCCCACCTTATCAGTCTGACTTCATTGTTATGTGGTATGAACTGGGAAGTGGGATTTTTAAAAAAAAAAAAAGTTCTCCAGGTGATTCTTCTATGTAGCAAGGTTTGGGAGCCACTGTCTTAATGGAAGGGTTGCTTGTTTGTTGGAGAAATGGTGTGCACGATTATTATCTTTATGGTTATAGTATCCTGCCATGTGGAGAACTTTTCTTTTAACTTCTTAAAAATAACCCAGCCTAAATCCAAACAAACAGTGAAAACAGAAAAGTTCTGAAAAAATAGGGCAGTGTTCTTTTCCTTCCCTCAGTTAACAGGTGACCTATCACAGTTAAATCCTAGATCTAACATGAAGCCAATCAGCTAACCAGTATTTACTTATTGAGCAGTCACAGTATATACATAGCTTTGTTCTAGTCCTTTAGGATACATATTAAAGGTAAGTTACATATGATACTGGATACATTAATAATAAACATAGAGATTTGTAATATAAATATACCACGCGATAAAATTAAAGTGTTAATGTTTGCAAGAATTGAGAATTTGAATGTATATTGATAGATTGCAGTGTATTTTTTTTAAAGATTTTATTTATTTATTTTAAAGAGATCACAAGTAGGCAGAGAGGCAGGCAGAGAGAGAGAGGAGGAAGCAGGCTCCTCGCTGAGCAGAGAGCCTGATGTGGGGCTCGATCCCAGGCCCCCGAGATCATGACCTGAGCCGAAGGCAGAGGCTCAACCCACTGAGCCACCCAGGCGCCCCAGATTGCAGTGTATTTGATGTTAATTGAGGACTGTGTTTTGAAATAGGTTTCCTTAGATTTAAAGAATTAGGAAGGTATATTTTGGCATTTAGAGACACCTCTGCAAAGATGTGGAGACGGAGTATGACAGGAACAAGGAAAATTTGATGGGAAAGGAAGCATGAAGAAACAGTATAAAGGCAGGTACTCAAGCATTTGAATTTAATTGTGAAAGAACTGGTTAAGTCCTAGAGGGTGGTGGATAGCAGAGTAGGAGGCTTTAAGGTAAATTTGGAAACTAGTCTTGGTAGGAACCTGCGGGATGACTGAGTGCAGAGGAGCCCCAGAATTCTGCCTAGGTTGGAGGACCCGGCAGGGCAGGCAGCTGATTCGGGATGGGAGATTTGGCAGTGGGGTCAGATAGCATGGAGGCACCCCAGCGATTTAGCAGATGAAGTAGGGGTCACATTTCACACTTCGTTATACGTAGAGGATCAGAGTTCTGCAAGGCATTTCACCTTCAGATTTTAGTTTGGAAAACAGAGGATATCAAGAAAACTCCATGACAGACTTGTTGTCATGTATCAAGATTACCAATGGTGCTTCTTAAAAATGCAGATTCCTGGGCTCAGTCAGTTGCATTGAACTGTAATCACTGGTAGCTGGGCCTCTGCTGTAGAGAATGTAAGTTCCAATAAGAACAGTTGAAGGGAAACAGGAATTTTCTCACCTTCTGCTTTTAGGAGGTAGGTAGACGGAGCCATAATGGTTTCCTGAGAGAGTGGAGTTTTTGAGGGCCCTGGGTCATGGATCCATGTAGCTTTGGGGATTATGAGTGTGAGTCTAGCAGATGTAGGGTAGAACCTCCATCCTAAACTGTGCAATTGAGAGAAGAAATAAGAAAGTGGCTCGACGTAGCCAAGTCTCACTCAGAAGCCAAGGGCATTTCAGATTTCCAGCATGTTGTAGATGGATCCAAGGCAAATTCTGACGTGTTCATGGTGCCTGCTGTTCACTGATCATGTGCTTCCCTGCAGCCCCTTTACCTGCTGTTCTATATGATGCCTAGTTTCTGGTGCCCTGTAGTAGTTTGTTCCTTTGTGGGAAAACACCTGGTTATTCTCAAGCTGTTTTACACCACCTTTCCTCCATTGTGTCTAGGTTGAAAG
The DNA here is from genome assembly GCF_020171115.1 of Neogale vison. Classification (NCBI taxonomy): domain Eukaryota; kingdom Metazoa; phylum Chordata; class Mammalia; order Carnivora; family Mustelidae; genus Neogale; species Neogale vison. The sequence continues at coordinate 145,292,055 of NC_058101.1, read as the reverse complement.
CCATGTAGCCACCACGTCTCTGCCATCTGATGATGGAGAATATGATGGGCTCATTTGCCCTGTCCCTACCCCCCAACCCACCCCCAGCCTCTGAATCACCACTGACTCAGGGCTTCCCTGGGGACTCAGCACATAAGCTGCATTCTGAAGGACAAGGGGGAATTAGCCAGGTGCACAAGTGTGGGGTGTCGGGAAGGATTTTGGTGGGCAGGGTTGAAGTGTAGATGTTTGACAGAGCGTGATGCATCTGGGACCTGGGGGTCACAGGCGAGACCCGAGGAAGAGAGGTGCTTGGATTGCTCTGCAGAAGGTATGCACCTCTGTTGGCTGGTAAGAGTGGTCAGGTTTACACTCTAAAATGATGCAGTAAGGTAGGCATTTTGGAAAGATTCTTAACCCTTTGGACCCTTAGTCTCTAGAAGAATGTGACTAAGAAGTTCATTCACACTGTCTACCCACACCCACATTTGTGAGGATTAGAGCTAACTTTTGTATATAGTAGATATTCATTAAGTGTGTTTTAATGTTTTCCATTCTCCCTTGAAGAACTTCCCTCATGAAAAGGAAGTTCCTCATTTGGCACTTATATTGTCTGATATTGTTAATTATATTTGATCTATTTATTTTGTTTCTGGAACTTTATGGTTTCCTTGGAGTGAAAAAGAAAATCTTGTTCTTTGCTTGCTTTTCTCATCTCTGCATATAGTCTGTGTCTTACATACATAGAACTCAGTAAGCAGTTGTGTTTGCTTGAGTCTTCAGAGATTTAACTAATGCCACATTAGAAAATTATGTGTTCCAGCAGTTGGTAAAATTATTGGAAGGACTTTTTCTTCTATATGTGGTTAGAATTAGTACTTTTGAATAACATGTAGGATTGGTTTTCATTCCTTTGTGAATTTATGTCAGCATCTCTTGGAATTACTGGTAATACTTTAGACATAGAAAGATATGTCACGTTGCATGTTGAAGCATTTTATGATTTCAGAGCTTGGAGAGTAATTACACGACTTTCTTATGTAAATTACTCCCATTCCTATGAAGGGACCAACTCCCACGACCAGTATGTTGACTTTCTCTGGAACTGCACACCATCTCGTTTTTCAGGTGCGTGCATTCATTGTAAAATACACAAAAACAAAGTAAGACTCTTGCTTAAAAACTTCCTCTGGTTGCTGTTTTTTAAATAATCATCATGATTTAAAACTAAATTTGTATGCTACTTTTGTTTATGAAGTTTCTCTTAAAAAAATCTTCCATATGTGAATAATTTGAATATTCACTTTAATTTCTAGAGTATGGCATTAAAATGTCGGTCTAGGCAAGCTGTCAGTTATCCAGTTCAGCACTGTAACAAGCTGTGAATTCATGGGGTAGAAGGAGAAAGCCGCGTCTAAGATGTGTCAGTCTTTGATTTGTCGTATGTAAAAGTGAATTTCTCTTTCTTTGAGAAACAGAGTTTTAGGTTTTTGGAAAATCTTTTTGAAGTCAGCCTGAGGGTTTTTCCACTTCTGGAGCACCCCTGGAATTGTCTGGGGTCTGGAGAATGGGCCTGGTAGAAGATGAGGCTGTATAACTTTAGTATTAGTCTTTGTGGGAGGGAAGATGCCCAGAGTGAACTTGCAACATATTTTACCATGATTGCACACTAATCTTAAATTGCCAAGGGCAAATTATATGCAAAATGAAGAAAATAAAGAACAGCTGTCCCCAGAAAATTTACAGCAAGCAAACTTGAGTTTCTCGCTCACTGTCTCTTTTTTAATCATAATGGGTGTGAGATGGGAGTGGGTGGATAACAGAGGACAGTCTTATGTGGGAGGGAACCAGAGAGTCTTGTGGTGTCTGCAGAAATGCAAATGCAAAACTGAAATACTAAATTCAGGCGAGTCAGGATTATTCATTTTCTTAATTAGTAATCTTATTTAAGAACAAATAAGCTTCCAAAGCTATTAGTTTCCAAATGAGTGGTTGCATAAAGTTAATAGGGAAAAATGGTTAAACTGTCTTGCTACAGAGTAGGCGTGCTAGGTTCTCTGGGTTTGGTTCAGATCCTGATGAGGTCCATGGCATATTACTGCAAGGCTCTGTCAACACTTTTAGCATAGTCCTAAAGGGCATGAGCTCAAAGGTCATTCTTGATTCAAATATCTTTCAGCACTTGTTAGCTCTGCAACCATGGCGGGTTAGACTCCCTGTGACCTGGTTTTATCATGTGTCACCTGGATAATGGTGGCATCTCCTTTGCGGGTAGGTGGTGAGAATGAAAAAGGAACTTGGGACGTTGGCTCACATGGAGTGCTCTGTAAATCTGAGTCACTTGTTTAGAGCTATATCTGCGAATAGAGGCCAATCACAATTAAGTAGTTCCATTATTGATTCAAGGCTCTGGGACTCTGGGAGCACTGAGGAACTTAGTTTAGTTCACCTTTTTTTTTTTTTTTTTAAATAGTAATTTACATAGGGAAATAAATCACTTACATTCACTTTAGTAATTTTATGTGGTGCTTGTAACAAGCAGTAACAGTAACTGCTTTGGCTTTCAATCTCCTGTTCCTAGGGTCTTGTGGACCCTTGAGTGAGAAGGTGGCTGGGAGGCAGTGAAGAAAGGAAAGAGCCTCAGGAAGAAGACCATGGCTTTTAGATTACCTCAGGCTCCCCCCTTCCCCACCGCTCCCCTTAAAAGAGAGACTGCCCAGAGTTGGCCAAAACTGGTTGAGTCCCTGAGGTCGCAGCTGCTCTGAGGTGGAGAGACAGATGGCAGCAGCGAGACACCTTTAGGGCTTTCCTGATGTTCTGCTCTGTGTAAAGAAGGGAGGAAACAGAGTCTTGCAAAAAATAATAGCCAACTTCTGCCTTGAGTTTGAGTCTCTTTTCTGATACACGTAAGTAAAATTTTTTGATGCCTTAAGCTTAAGCTGCATGAGTGAGTTTGAAAATAAAATGTATTTATTTTTTATTTAGCTGTTCCATCCATTCCAGTTTATTTGATACTTATGTATTCGTGGGCATGCATGTGTTAGATGGGATTCTTTTGGGGTGTTTCCTACAGGAAAAATATTGGAAGAGAAAAATGGTGGTGATATGCTTCCTTTTCTTTTTTATTTTATTTTATTTTATTTTATTTTATTTATTTGACAGAGAGAGATTACAAGTAGGCAGAGAGGCAGGCAGAGAGAGAGAGAGAGAGAGAGGAGGAAGCAGGCTCCCTGCTGAGCAGAGAGCCCGATGCGGGACTCGATCCCAGGACCCTGAGACCATGACCTGAGCCGAAGGCAGCGGCTTAACCCACTGAGCCACCCAGGCGCCCTATGCTTCCTTTTCTTAAAGATTATCTTCAATCTAGTTTCAAGGCAGTGAAGGCCCTGATTTTATGCTTTCATGTGAACAAGCTATTTTGCAGTTTCATGGTTGCTAGTAGAAAGCTCAAGACTTCTGGATCAGAGATGAAGGATAGTTTATCACTCTCAGTAGCCAGAGTAGTAAATTTTGTGTTGGTCCCTGATTCCCAAGGGCACTGTGGAGAGGGTCATATTATAAGAGCAAAAAGCCTCTGAACTTGGGAAACTTGAGTCTTTTATTATGGCCAGCAAGCATGCTTGCCCTTTGTTCTAGATGGAGACACTATCTATATTTTCTAAGGTTGCAGGCAAACCTGTTGTTTGTTCCAGAGGGAGATGGTGGAACAGATGGTGTTCACCTGCCTTGGGGTATTGCTGGCAGAGGGGGTGGATGGGTATAATGTGACAAAGATGCTTCATGAATAGTCGAGGCCAGAGTGTGGCAGATCCCAAGGGCTGTGCTGCATGCTTGCCTGGGCTCTATAGGCAGTGGTGAGATGACAGATTTGAGCGGGAGTGTATTCACATCTTTCAGTGGGAAGAAGTAGATTTAATGGGAGTCAGCTGGGATGGCGGGGATGGCAGGCGGGATGCCTGGTTGGATTTTAGAAATAATCCACAAAAGAACTGATGGAGGTTTAACTGAGGGCGTCGGCCATGGAAAGAAGGATGGATAGGACGAGAGACTTGGCAGAAAAACAAAATCTGATGACATGTTGGCTGTAGAAGGTAGGGAAAAGGGAAGGTAAACTGTAAGTTTTCCAGCCAAGGTAGGTGGAAGACACATTTAGCCAAGACAGAGAATGCAGGAGGAGCAGTAGGTTTGAGAGGAATAAAGGGATTGGGATTGGTTTCTGGTACGAATTCAAGGCGCCTGTGACATTTCTATCAGAAATAAAATGAAGGCGACAGAAGAGATGGTGGGCATGATTTTCAGAGAGGTGAAGCTTTGAGTGTCATAAAGTCATGCCAGGTGGATGGTGAGGGAAGAAGACAAGAGGGCAAAAGGCAGAATCTTTGGGGGATCTTTGCATTTAGAGAGTATGAAGAAAAAAAGAATACTTAAGGAACACAGCATAGTCACGGGTCAGAGAAGGAACCCAAGACGATGTGGTATAAAGGAATCTAGAAGAGGGGCAGTTCCAAAGAAGAGAAAGTCATACCATATCTATGTCAATCAACTGCTCTAGCAAGTTCAGGCAGGAAGAAGACCAAGAAAAAAACCACTGGGTGAAGAGTTGGGAGGCAAGAAGCTAGAGAGTAGCCAGGCTGGACAGGTTGTACTTCTTACAAGAACCCTATGAGATAATATTTCTCCATTTTACGTGAGCACCTGAAGCCAAGAGGTATGATTTTACTTGTGTTTAAGCTCAGCTAGAAAGCATTAGACGGCAACTCAAACCCAAGGCTGAGTTTTTAGTGCTGATGCTCTCAACATCGATGAACATGAGGAGATGGAGACTCTGAAGCCTGATTTCCTAAGGATGCTGGAGATAAATGGAAGAATACAGACACATTTTTATTTTTTAAATATTTTATTTATTTGACAGAGAGATGGTGAGAGAGTACAAGCAGGGGGAGCAGAAGAGGGAGAGGGAGAAGCAGGCTCTCCACTAGGGAGAGACCCCAATGTGGGGCTCAATCCCAGGACCCTGAGATCATGACCTGAGTGGAAGGCAGACACTGAACTGACTCAGCCACCCAGATGCCCCTAGACAAATTTTTAAAGAATAGAGGAAGTTTGAAACTGTAGACAGCAGAAGAGGGGAGCAGGGAGGTTTAAGTGTCAGTCTCCGAAGTGCTCATCCAGATTTGAGGTGAAGCCATTCTAAAGTGATGCCTTCTTGTTTCCTTACCAGCTCCATCATGGACTTCTGAAGGGGCATCATCAGCCCAAGAAAGATTTATCCCCTTTGCCTAGAACCCTTGCAGCACCTTGGAAAGTCTCTTAGTGGAAGACATAATATCAATGTGGAATCTGCATCTGACACTATTTAAAGCCCTAATAATAAATGGCATTTTGTTTTCCAAGTATTTCATGTACCGTAGCTCACCCAATGCCTACAAAACTCAGTAGGTGGTTGAGGAGATGGAGCTTGTTTATTAGGCTCAAGTGCAAATGAGGATCTGAGGCTTGGAATATCTTAAGGGTCAACCTGTCATAGTTCGCACAACTAGAAAGTGGCAGAGCTGGGATCTGGATCTTCATCTCTTGCCTCGAAGACAGAATTATCCTGTGGCAGTAGAGTAAGGTGAGAGGAAGGTAGGAGGGGAGGCCAGTTCTGCCAGGTGGCCCAGGGACTGTGGGACACTCCTTTCCCCAGGACTTACACTGTGAGGAGACATGGAAGGACACATTGAATGAGTTGTAGCTAGATCTGTCAGATCTGGAACAGCAAACCGTCAGACCTCTGGGGAGAGTTCGGGACCCCAAGTATTACTAATGAAAGAGGAAACTTCCTGTTAGTTTGTGGTTTCTTCCCAGCCCTGCTGGAGGTGCCCTGTCCACTGGTTTGGGTGTTTGTGCAAGGAATAGCAGCAAGTCTAGGGGTTGTCTGAAGCAAAAATGCTTTTCCTCACGTGGGCTAGGAACTAGAAATGAGCCTGGCCACATGGAATACTAGGAATGTATATTCTGTTCTGGCCCTAATATCCATGTAGCAGCTAATAAACAAAATACCCTTTGTACTTAGGCTTGGATTTGAAAGGATGAATCTTAGAGTCAAGCCTGTATGTGTCTGAAGAGTCCTGAAGTGATCATTGCTTCCAAAAATATTGGCGTGGATTTGGAATTAGATATTTGCCTTGCACTTTGCCCATACTCATGGCTTCTGCTGGGATGGGATGCAGTAATGGAAGTGGATGTTGTCGCCCGCCTCAGTGGGCACCGTGGCCCTTGCGCGGTGAGCTGTCGGGTTTCTGAGCTCGGTCCAGGGTTAGTTTAGGCATGGGAATACCATGTGAATGAAATCACAATAACTTTCCTCAAAGTCCTTGCTGGTGGAGAGGCTATCCAACACAGTGCAGAAGTGGATTTATCTGAAAAGAGTGTGTGGAGGCCCCTGAGAGTGAAACCCCGACTTCAGTCGTTTCCCCCGCAGACAGTGGCTGTCTGTCTGTATTGTTTCTCTGTCTGCAGCCCACATCATTGTCCTATCAGGGAGAAATTCCAAATGTGATCAGTGAATAGGAATTTCATATTTCCATGAGCCCATTCATACTGAATAAACTTTGACCCTCTTCTCAACCTGTGCTTTATGGTATAAAAGTAGGCTATAGACGACACACCTCAGGCAGGGCAACGTGTGTATGTATTGTGGCTTGTACCTAGCTGTTCTGATACTGATTTTGAATTTTATTCTCAACTAACGCTTGTGATGAGTGGTTGGTATGTGAGGCTCATGCACACGCTTTATACATGTTGTCTCCTTTCATTTCCAGGACAACCCCATGCGACCATTAACCTCATTTTTCAGAAAAAGAATCTGAGACACAGAATGAGCAACTTACCAGGTTGTACAATGGGGGTAGTGGTACAGTTGGAAGTTTCCAGGACGTCAGCAACCTTAACTCATAATAATTTTCATCTTACAAACTTAAGCTCAACACACTTGTGTTTCCTGATTATGCTTTTTTTTTTTTTTTTTTTTAAATGAGGGAACCAAGATCTAGAAAGCTTAAAATGTTATCAGCTGTAGTCAGTCTTCTCTTTCAGGGCTTAAAATCTGTTTCTTACCCTTTTTGTAGTATTTAATTCTTTGTACGTGTTAAAAACCATGCATAATTCTTCCAAAGTTTAAGAGTTCTAGAATTCTAGAAATCCAGTCTTTTAAATTGATGATGTTGAATGGTATGTCCCTTTGGTGGCCTAGAGCAGATGATTCTTGGTTCTGCCTGCTTATACTTAAAAATAATTTAATAAAATGTGTGTTTTTGACAGAACCTTGAAGTATTATGAATTGTCCTGTATCTTGGAAGGGCATCTTTGTGTACGAAGCTGTTTATTATTATGTAACCCAGTTATGTGGATAGCCTGGAAAGTACTTACTAGATTTGTGCAGCCATGTAAATAGAGTGTGTATTGGGGATTAGTTATAAATAGATGTAAGGGACACATTATCAGTTTTTTGTAACTCACTGATGACCTGAAGCACTATTCACGAGCCTCCTCCTTGCTAATTTTGGGGTCACCTTTATAGCGTATCATTCTTAGCCTTGTTGCTGGGTCATTTCCTCACGAGTTTTTCCTAATCACTTTACCTGCCGTGCTTTTTTCCTTTTATTTTCAAGAGTCTCTCAAGGTTAGTTAATATTTATTATATATAATTATAAAACATACTTCCAACTATGATTAATATTTATATATGCATACAATTATATGTTTGTTCATTACGTAGCCCAAAGGGGAATTCATCTTTGTGGCACTGGGGGACATGTAGACCTACATTTATATTTATGCGTGCGTGTGTGCGTGCATGTGTGTATGCTTTATTAATGATGGCATGTGGCAGGCTTTTGATGTAATTTCTGTGAATGTGAGCCTGGATATTAATGACCTTTCATTAAGGTCATTGACCCTGTTGTCAGCTAGCACAAATGCAAATAAATGACTCAGTCCTTCCACAAATATTGATCAATTCCCTCATTCCATGCCAGGCACTCCGCTCATTACTATATGAGAACTGAATGAATGTCAGTTGATAGACCCATAACATATGGTCATTTATTTCTGTAGAATCATACACTTGGAAAATTCTTTTTAATAATTTTGTGCCTGTTATCATCAAAAGTATTTAGAGTTCCACTTTGAGTCTTACTTTTTATACATCTGTTACATCTTTTTCTACTAACAAATAACCTTTTCTGTCCCTTTTTATTTTTTGTCCTTATCACTTTATAGATCAACCATCAACTTTTCATTTATTTTTATTTTTTAAAAAAATTTATTTATTTATTTATTTGACAGAGAGATCACAAGTAGGCAGAGAGAGAGAGGGGGAAGCAGGCTCTCTGCCGAGCAGAGAGGCCAATGTGGGGCTCAATCCCAGTACCCTGAGACCATGACCTGAGCTGAAGGCAGAGGCTCTAACCCACTGAGCCACGCAGGTGCCCCAATCATCAATTTTTTAGTCATTTATCCAGTTTATCCATGAATTTATCCTGTTCATTTTTTAAATGTATACCATGTGCTGAGGATCCTGCAAGTTATTAAGAATCTTGGGTTACCAGGTGTGGAATCTGCTCCTGAAGCCAGAAAAGGAAAGGAAAGACAAGACTTTATGGCTGTGTTGGTCCCAAGTTGACCTCTCTTTAATTTTAGTTCTCTTCTAAATTTTACCTGATCTTCACTTTATTCTACCTTGTGCTTAAAATACAGTAAGTACACAATGTTTTATGAAATTGATAAGAATTTAAATGTTATATAATTTCTAGTCTGTTTTCTTCTCACTTATTTCCCGTTTCTCCTTCCTTTCATTCTGGTCTTTGTTGACCTATCCTCTGTGTGTGCATGCGTATTTTAATTATCTGTCTTCTGTCTTCTGCTTCCTTTACTCTAAATGCCACTTCCTGTTTTCTTCTTACTCAATACATTTATTTGCCAGTTGCAGCCACTCCAGCCTTTTCCCCCACCTCTGTTGTTTAACTGAACTTACCCACCTTCTTTGGGTTTCTTTTCCTTCTGCATCTAATTCTTTTATTGTCCCAGAGCATCTTACTTTTTTGCTTCTCCAGCCCACCTACCACGGCCTCGGTGTGCCCCCTGGTGTTGGGTAGTTCTGTCAGGAGTTTTATAGAATAGAGTAGACTCTAGTTCAGGCAGCATCATCTGGGCTCGGAGAGGAAAGCTGTTGGGCAGAGATGATGATGAAATCTGACTCATTTCCACTTATTAACTTTCTCCTCAAGAAAGATGTGGCTGGTGCTCAGTGACAGGACTGTGTGAGATTGGAGGAGACAGGTGTGGGAAGGAAGACACATTCGATTTCACCTTGTCCATTTTGCCCAGGGACAGCTGTCAGCAGGTGCTCATGATGGTAATGGAGAGCACTTACCCTTTCTTTACTTCTGATCAGAAACAATCTTATTTATTAAAAGAAAAAAACTTAGGGTCTATAACATTTTGATCAGGTGACAAATTTTTGTCCAAAGTTAGAAAGTCTTGTAGTAATGACATCAGAGAATGTTGATATCCTGAAAAGATTGTAATAACTTGGGTATTTTAAGTGTTTAGTTCCTAATTGCAGGGTCTGTTTTAGACCAAGTCCAATCTATCTCAGTAGTTCCAAGTTAATTTCAAGTCAAATCACCTTGGCCATGTCTCTTCTTTACTCAACCATTCTCTGCAAGGCACCATGAAAGCTATTAAAAACAAAAACCAAGATTGACCTAGTATCTTTCCATGTCTCTGTGTATTTGGAAAGTGAAGGTAGAACACATGTATGAAAATCATGAGGCTGGATGTGTTTTAGGAAGGTATTGTAGACAGTATATAACATCTCCAGTTGGGTTGTGTGTGGAAATTACCTTTAACATGCTTAATTAGGACTATTTACACTGAGTGGGGGAAAATACAGACATAAATAATCTGATATCAGGTCAAGCCTTCAGATTTTTATTTTAGGAATTACAAATAAGAGATTGTGGGCTTGTTTTAAAATGTAATCAGGTGTTAAGAGGAATTCATTATGAGTCCCGTTCAGAGAAAGGGAATGTCACTGTTGGCTGGTGGTAGGGAAGGTGGGACTTTATCTGTTTTTTTTTTTTTAAATTTCCAATTTATTTATTTTCAGAAAAACAGTATTCATTATTTTTTCACCACACCCAGTGCTCCATGCAAGCCGTGCCCTCTATAATACCCACCACCTGGTACCCCAACCTCCCACCCCCGTCCCCCCACCACTTCAAACCCCTCAGACTGTTTTTCAGAGTCCATAGTCTCTCATGGTTCACCTCCCCTTCCAATTTACCCAAAGGCATATACCCTCCCCAATGTCCATAACCCTACCCCCCTTCTCCCAACCCCCCTCCCCCCAGCAACCCACAGTTTGTTTCGTGAGATTAAGAGTCACTTATGGTTTGTCTCCCTCCCTATCCCATCTTGTTTCATGGATTCTTCTCCTACCCACTTAAGCCCCCACTTTATCTGGTTTTGAAGGTCTGGATGGGACTTCATTTTGCTCACTGTTGAATCTTGGGCAGCTAGAACAGCACTTGGCATGTATTTGATGAATAAATACTTGACAGATGAGTAATTTGTGAAGAGAAAGGGAAGAACATTTCTGTTAGATGAGCCCTCTGCCTCAGGAAGGAATGAATTTAGTTTCTCTGGGTGATAATCTGTGGTCTGCTCTGAAGAAGGTGAATAGTTCATGATAAATGTGGGTAGGTGAGGTAGGGCCCATGTTAGTATTTATGTGTTTATGCCTTGCCTACTTGTTCTGGAATCGAGACTTGATCTGATGGCTTACTCTTTTTTTTTGATGGCTTACTCCTAAACAGGGATGGAAGAGAACTTAGATAATAAAAATTGTTTGAAAAACAAAAAAATTGATGATGTTCAGAATGAATTATGGTGATGTGTGCTTCCCTGCAAGGATGCCTTAATAAATGTATGTGTATAAAATTCAAGACTGTGTTGAAGGAGCAGAGATTAGTCTGAAGTTTGAAGAAATTGTGCACACTGACCTATTGAATTTGGAAAGTGACAAAGAGGAAGCAGAGAAAATTTCAAAACTCTAATACTTGGTGATTAGACATAGTGACTTCTTTGTCTGAAAGGGGAAAATGTGGAAGAGAAGCCAGAGAGACTGTGTGATAAACTCACTCATGGCACTTGGCATATTGATTGGTTTATATTCTTCAAATGTATTTATTTGTTGTCTTTTATAAGATGTGTGTGTTCATAGATAAAAAGTATGTTCCAATTTTCTTAATCCAGAGCTTTTCAGGACATTGTAACAAAAACGAAAATCCTACATGATTTGAGTGTGTGTATGTGTGTTTTACAGGCTGTTTCCAAGCTGCTTTGATATAAGGTTTATTTAAATTTCACCTTAAAAGAGTAGAAACTGTGTTGAGTTGCATCAATTCCCCCTTGCACCTTTCATTATGCATTAGCAATTAACTCAGCTTCTCTCAGGTTGATGAATTTGAACTTGATCAATTATCTGATAGTAACTACCAGCACAGAGTGATGATTATTGCTGAAGTAACATTCTTATTTCATTTCTCTATGTATCTCAGGCCCTTCTCAAAGACACACGTTTGTTTGACTGCAGAATATGACTTACTCTTTTGGCTTCTGGCACTGAGGTCAAATTATTTTAGGTTTCTTAAATAGAGGTGTATTGAGGAAACAAATCCTCTGGTATTTTAAACTCTCTGGACATGGCCTTCTGGCCTCTAGGAGAAGGAAGGAATGAAGCCCAGTCTTTTCTCTTGTAGCGGGCTCAAACTCTGAGCTTTGTGTTTCTGGACAATTTCCTTTCCTTTTTATCAACTCCTGGCAGGGTTGACCTGAATTTTTCTCTCTCTTGGAGTCTGTGAGCCTCCCCATCAGGAAGATGCCTCTCTGCTGCTTTGATTCTTTAGCGTTCAAAGCACCTTTAGAACAGATATGTGTAGACTGAAAGGCTAGCCTTTGCTCTTCTGGTTTTTTGAGCTCTTCGGAGATAATTGAGAGAGAAGGTGTATGTGTTTGCTTGGACTGCTGTAGTGAAGTACCACAGACTAGGTGGCTTAAACAATAGACATTTATTTTCTCAGAATTCTTGGGGCTAGAAATCAGAGGTCCATGTGTCAGCAGGGTTGCTTTCTTCTGAGGGCCCCTCTTCTTGATTTGTGGATGATTTATCTTCTTCCTGTGTCTTCACATTGTCTTCTCCTCTGTGTGTGTGTGTGTGTATGTCCCAACTTCTTATAGGAACATTGGTCCTATTGGTTTAGGGTCTACCCTAATGACCTAATTTTAACTTAATTACATCTTTTAAAGACTTTATTTCCAAACAGTGAAATTCTGAGGTAGTGAGGGTTATAGAATTTGGGGGGATGCAAAATTTTGCCTATAATAGACAAGTAGGACATTTGAGAAGCTTGAAAGATAATTAAGGAGAAATATATGAAAGGCAAAATAGAGAAAAGGAAAATAAAGACTTGTTTTCTTGCAAGGAATAATAAAAGCATGTATGTGTGCCATGTGTTAGAACTGACAGTATGTGTGTTAATATCGTCACAATATCCTCCCACCGTAACACAAGGTGCAAGATGCTATCCTTGATCTCAGATACCTTATCAAGACTCAGAGCTAAGTCTCCCGTCTTGCCCAAGGTCTCAGAGCTTAGGAGTGATTGAGCCTTGACTGGAATCCTTCCATACCAGAATCTGTCTGGTATTCTATTCATCACCCATGCAGGGAGGCAAAAAGAAAGTAAGCTTGCTTGGGCAAATTCCATGGCCTTTTGGGTGGTGTTTTGTTTTGGAAACTTGGAGGATTAGAGGCATCATCTTCCTTTCAGCCAGTTGTGTTCTTGTTAGTGTTAACATTGGTGGTGCAGACCGCAAACACAGGGAGCAAGCTGTAATTCTTTTGAGAAATAAAGGTAAGTCTTGTTTTTTTGAAAGTCATTTTATTATGCAAGGTTTCAAGCATAAAAACAGTAGAGAGTGGTACAGTCAACTCTTGTATTCCTAGTACTCAGGCTCAACAGTTATAAAGGTCTTACTAAAATGGCTTCATCTGTCCCTTCTTTGCTCTTAAAGGAAATCTCAGATAGGTTCCTTTCACACTTTTGGTATGTACCTTAAAAAAAAAAAAGGGACATTTTCTGAGCTAATCTTCATGTCACTCAGACTTTCCTGATTGCCTCAAAAATGCCCTTTTACAAGTTGGTTTATTCAAATCAGAATCCAAATGTGCCATGTATTCAATATACTAAATTTTGTCGGACAGTACATTTTCTTGCCTTTACTTCTTGTCTGTTGTGCAAAGAGATACTTTGTATCTCCTGGCTCTGCAGAGAGAGAATGCTGTGACTTGATTTATTCCAATGTACACTTTGTAGTAATGTTCCTTGGAAGTTTCAGAGCTCCTCTCTGGTCAGAGCATATAACAGCTCTTAAAAACAAAAACAAAAACAGTTCTGCCTTAGTTTTGAATGCATTTCCATGGTCTTAAAGAATCATGCAGATAATGATTTCTTTCTGTATACTAATTAACACCGTGCTATTCTTAAAAGGCTAAAACTTCTCAAGAAAAACGTCCAGAATAAGTAAACATAATAAACATGAAAGTTACAATGCATCTTTACAGAATGCATTGGTACACATGAGTACTACTTAAGGAACTTCTTTCATTAACATTGACTCATTACATTTTGTCCACATGGAACATTGTTTTTATGAGATTATTTTCCAACCATAACTCATGAATACCAAGCTGCTAAAACAAGTTGGTAAACACTTGCTTTTGTCAAACGTTATTTTTATAGTCAACAGGAATGCTGCTAATGTGAGTTAGCAAAGATTCTGAATGCAATTGTTTGTTGCCAGCTTTTAAACTATGACAGTCTTGCATTTTGCTAACAACTTTGTCTCTCCCAATAGGTATAAATGACCAAGGATTGTACAGAGTTGTGGGGGTGAGTTCAAAGGTCCAGAGACTTCTCAGTATGTTGATGGGTATGCCTCTTTTCTAATCATTTTCCATGCATTATTTATTTATGTTCATTGACTTCACCACTTAATTTTTCATAGTAATGTGCAGCATACTTGTGAATCCATTCTGTTCTTGTCCTGCCTGGATGAGCTTTCTCCTGAGCAGAGATAGCTGATGCAGAGAAGTAGATAAGTGTTCGCCTCAGCACAGATTATCTACTCCCTCTTTACTGATTAAGAAATGGTATGGGGAGGGGGGTGTGGAAAAAGAACGCAGGCTCATGGCTGAAGGTCTTCTTGTGCTTGCTTCTCAGAGGAGAGTAGCAGGCAGGCCTCTGCGATTTGCAGGGCTTCCAAATTGCCTGTCCAGAGTCTTGACAGTACATTTGGTTGGACAAGACCACTGGGACTCACTCATTTTTATGTTGCTTCCAAAACTGTCACTTGACAGCAAGGATCTGATTCTCTGGGATTCATTGGTATTCACAGTGGCTTGTTTGTAGTTTGCACCAGGCTCTTCTCCAGAACCATGCCTGCTCCATCTGTGCTGATAACACAGTGTTCTTTGGCATCGCAGGCTAGAGGAAGCCAGAAAGTGAATTCATTTCATTACCCCAGACATTACGTGAATGACAAAGCGCTTTTACATTACACGCTGCTGTCATTTCAGTGCCACCTATAAGGGGCCCCACTTCTCTCCCCACCCCAAAGCAGGCTGCCTCTTGAGGAACGATGATAAGTCATCAGGCTTGAGGGCCTGCTTGTCAAACCAATCTGTCATTTTGACCTTGCTAAATATTAATTAACTTGATATCTCACTTTAATTAATCAATATTAACAATGCCCTTAGGTATGCTGTCAATGCATCTAAACCTGTCTGCATCTTAAAGCATTGTAGGGAAGACTCAGTTTTCGGAAGCATAAACCAAGATGAATCAAATCAACTGACATGTTGCAGATAGGATTGCTTGTTTGGCTGTATTTGAATTAAAGATTTAATAAGCAATAACCTTTTTTTAGCTATTAACCGCAGGAAAAATTGCCCGTCATCAGTTGGAGAGCTGTCTTAGAATACATTCGCTTTCATGAGCTGTTTTCATTTTCTGCCTCTCTGGTTTAACTTGGGTGTGTAATTTTGGCAGTCATATTTTCCTTTTTACCATTAGTGAGCTCCAAATTAAATAGACTCAGGTTGCCAGTGGTTCAGTAGCAGCTGGAAGAATTTAATGGGACTCCAGCATCTGCTTTTAGTTAATTTTAAAATTAGAAACACTTCTCTCATTTCCAAGATGGTGTAATAATGATTAGAATTGGAAGACTGTTGGTATCAGAAGGGGATATTTTGGCTGAAAGGCACACTTTGGCAGTAAATTGGTCACAAGGATCCTAGCATTATTTTTATTATCTTGTTCATGTTCAAGGGAAGTTCAAACAAGGGTGTCTCTGTGGTCACACTGAAGTGTTAAGCTGTCTCAAAAGTTGTTCTTAATCTCATAAAATCCCACTTGATCTGCATCCCTGAACTAAGGTGGTAGTTTCCTCTGCTCATGGGAAATGTCTCTAGATAATCCTGAACTGGCGAGGTGTTTTAAAATACCTAAACCCTCAAAAATTCATGACCTGGAAAATGGTTTTCACTTTCCATGAGACTCAAGAGCAGAGAAGTCGGGGATACAAGCGTGATACAACCCAATTTCAGCTACTCACAAAGAAAATGCTGTGTTTTCACAAGAAGTAATTCTTTAGGAAGTTGAAGAATTGATGAGAGGGAAAGATAATGACTTGTTATCTCCTTATGGGGGGGAGGGGGGTGGGCGGGGGGGTGCTACAGAGTAGAAATTTTTTTTTTAACTTAATCCATAGATAATTCCTAGTATGAATTTAAAACTGCCAGTCACAAACCTTGCATTTTTATTAGGATTAATACCACTTTCTTGTTGCTTTGTTACCAACTCAAACTTTAAGCTCTTAACAGAATAGACATTAACTGTATCCTAATTTAAAATTCCTTTAAGAGATCTCTTTCCATCAAAAGAAAAGAAAATCTATCTTGATTCACTAAGTGTTCAAAACATATAATTTATACCTCTTCCACAAAAAGGGATTTTAGAGTTTCTGCATATCTGTGTATACCCTGTCCCCTGGACATTCTTTGTTTCCATCTTTGCTTACCTCCCTGTGTTGTTCCAGGGCTCTGTATCTTAAAGAGAAAAAAAAAAAAAAAATTGGATGAGTTCACCAGAGTTTTAGCTTTGCTCTTTTAAACGAATTCATAATTCCTCCCCTCTAGAGGAGTTAGTTCTAATGATTTTACTGCCCATTGTGGTACTAGGCAGTTATTATTATTTATTTTTTAGGTTACCATTTCTCTAGGTAATGCTTATTTCAAATGTGAATTTTTCCAAAGTACAATTTCTATGTAATACTTTTGTTCTTTGTAGAGACAAGAAATTAATTTTTTAGTATTTGAGGAAAAATTCCAAGACATTTACTATTTTTTGACAACTTCCATTTACTTGGTTTCTTTAGTTTTGGAGAGCTAATTATTTACTTGGATGTTTTTCTGTTATTGCCAGTTTCTATGTAACATATTTGTATATTGTTTGAAATGTTTTAAGTATATTAGTACGCTTGTGTAAATGTGATAATTTCTAAAGAAAGGATGCATGCTTAGTATCTTGCATGCTTTCTTCACCTGTCTTGTTTTTTGGTGTGTTTTCACTCCTGGTATTTAAGATTAAAATAAGAAGTGTTTCTTTCCATTCTTTTCCTCTCCCATCTTCTCTCCACACCCCCTTTTCCTCCACCCCATTTTTCTCTCTTCTTGTCTGCCAACCAGAAATCCTAATGACAGTGGACCATACAGAGTCCTCTAAATAGGCCTGTCATCTCTACTCCTCCCGGTCAGGTCCTGGTGATGGGTGTTGTTTGTCTTCTCAGTCGTCTTCCATTCTGGGAGCAGAAGGCAGAAGTCTGCTACATTTCCTGGACCAACCTCCTTAAGTTAAAAAAACAAAACAAAACAAAACAAAAAACAACCCAAGTGAACAATTGTCTTCATTCCCTTTCCAGGTGTTTTTCTTTCCTTCACCTTTTGCTCTAACAGAGGGCATGCACAGACATAGTTTTGTAAAAGTTGTTTGTTTAAATAGAAGCTTGGAGCACTTGGGGAGGGAAGGGAGAAATATCAGATGAGGTGTCTTTGGGTGAGTCATGGATTTTTAGTAAATGGGGTGAGAATATAACAGATTAATTACAATAGCTATTGGTAGGAATGAACTGAGATGGGTTAGAACTGTCAGTATTCTTCCCACCTCCCCACTGAAGAATGAAAACCTCAGAGCAGGGTGGGGAAATGGTGAGAAAAATGGGGTGGTAGCTTATGTGTGGTGGTGAATTTGGTGATTATTTTAAATTTAACTTGCAAAACAGGCTGGATGATTTTATCTTTAGACACAGAAGCATAGAAAACAAGAAATAAAACTAATTTAGAAGTTTTACTGTATAAAATATTACCTTGTTTATTTGTAGGACAACTTTTTTTATATAGATTGGAGGGAAAAAGTAATGTAGGTGAAAAAAATTCTGATTTTGATTATAAAGAATGTCCTCAAAATTCATTCAATCAGCGTGCTCCGTCAAGTACTTTAAAGTGGGGCCCAAGTCAATATTCACAAGGGTGTCAGCACTTTGTATTTAGGTGGGGCCAAAAATTTCCAGTTTCAAAAAAAAAGAACACTGGTTACATAATTATGAAACATTAGCCCAAATAAAAAGTCAACTATTTGTATCTGTGCTTGTTAGAGTTTTAACTAATCCCTAAGGGTGTTGTCCCTTGGTCAGAAAGGAAGCAAAATTCCTTCCTTGTTTAAAATAGAACATATATTCTGATATGAACACTCAGGTGCATTTGTAAGTTTGAATCCCAAATAAGTTATTAGCAAATGTACCTGGTCCCAGTGCCTCCACTGATTGTAAAGAACTGCTAGGGATGATTGAGTTATTTGAAAACAGTGAAAATTTAATAGAGGATTAGTACCATGGGCACTGTGTAGTCATTAGCTTCTGATATGACAGCTACTTCTTATCCTGTGAATTCAAAGGATGGCTTGTTTTTCCATAGAAAGAATATTATCCTCAAAATATAGACTGATTATTTGATAGAAAGATGAAAATAAAAGATTTCCTTTAGAAGCTTCCTGATTTTAAAATGCTGATTTTCCAGTAGCAAGTTGATTGAAAATGTTATCTGACTTGTATGTTAAAATGAGATTTAAATAATTGATTTAATGAGAGAGAGAATATTCAGTTACTGAAGTAATTGGTTGGCAAAGCCTTTAGAACAGAATTATTTAGTCCTAGTTATAAAGGATTGCACCTTTAATCAGGGTGCTTAATTTGATTTCTTGAATGTATCTGCGGCTTGTCTGACAAGCTCAGTAACAAATGAGTTCTGAATTGTAGGAACTGATCAAAATGTAATCAGTGTCAATTGCCATTGTTGTAGTTTATTGCACGTTGCTGTCAGTCGCTGTAATCAAGAACTGTTGAAGTGCTTTAAAAACTCTCCAGACTTTGGAGTAATTGACTTCCTATGTATGATGTTATGGCTGTGGAAGAATCATCACTTCCGGTTTTACTTTGTTTTCAGAAAGTTTGAGAATAACGTTGAGTCGCCTTCTATCCTTCCTCCTGCCCAAGCCCAAGCTTTATCAGTGACGTGTCTGCCTGAACGCAGGGGTCCCATTCTGACAGGCTTTTCTTTCAGTGCTTTTCAGGAGGAAATAACTAACAAGACGTTTCCTCCCCTATATAGACAAATACAGTGTAAGGGCGGGGGAAAAAAAGAGCCTGAAACAACTCATTTTCTTAGGTCTTAGTTGAAACATCATTCCAGAGCGAGGGAGAAATAAAATCTCTTCCAGGAATGTTTGATTTTTTTCCTTTGGATGATGGGAGTGTAGAAAACCAGGCAAGTTCTGTTGATTGTTTAATATCACTCATCATAACCCATTTGCTGCCCCCTCCCTTTGAGTGGGAACCACCTCTGAACGCTTATACTTCTAGTGACTCAGCTGTGGTAATTGCCTACTCATTTAAACAATTTATGGGAGTCTGTACACATTCCTGATGTGCTTTGCTGCTCTTCAGAGTTCTGCGAGAGCGTTTACTTGATTTCCATGGTGCAGACGAAAACCTGAAATTCAGACAGGTTTGGAACTGACTTGGTTTGGGTGATGTAGAGAGCTACTCGGGGTGGTGATGGGATTTAAGCCCGGGTTTGTGATAACATGCCACCCTACCCCACCCCCGCCATGACAAGCCAACAGCCGGGTGCAGTAGTCCAGCCTTAGAAGGATTAAAGGTATTACCCTACCCAGAGTACTGGCCTTTCCCTTTTGCACCATTCTCTCCTTTTATTTCAACTACGGCTAACTTTCTCCTTTTCAGACTTTATTACCTCCCTACCCCTCCCATTTGTTTGTTTGTTTGTTTAAGCCCCACATCTTTTTCTATCTAGTTTTTTAGCTGTCTGAAAGGGCATTTGGAAGAAGCACATCATTAACACTTTTAGGACAAAGAAAACTGGTTTCATTCAGAATGAATGTCAGAAGTTTTGCATAGAGGCTTCTGATAAGTATTTCTTAGATGAGCGTATTAACTGTGATGTTCGTGTGAAAGTTGAGTTTTACTGGGCGTATCATTGTATTGTTATTTTGGTGGCTCATGCGCTAATCTTCAGAAAGGTAATAATGTTGAGTCCAGAGCTTAGAAGCATGGGACCAAACTTACTGTCCTTTTCTTCCCACTGACGTGTTGCCATTTTGCTGTTAACAGTGCTGTTTCCCTTGTCATAACACGTGTGATGACCGTAATGCCACCTGAGACACAGTAAAATATATAGACACTGCCAGTGCACACACTCGAAGCCATGGCTGCTGAGTATTGTCTTTAATAATAGTAATAAGTGTCCACATCGCGGTCATCATGGCTGTGTATGCTTTGAGTTGTGGATCCTGAAATGCCCCACTCTTCCAGGTCTTCCCTTCTCTCAGCTCCATCTTGTCCTGATCCTTTGATTTCCACGACAGATCTTCTGAAGTTGCTTAGGAATGTCTAATAATAAGATTTTTTTTTGATTTATTTATTTGTCAGAGAGAGAGGGAGAGAGAGCAAGCACAGGCAGACAGAATGGCAGGCAGAGGCAGAGGGAGAAGCAGGCTCCCCACAGAGCAATGAGCCAGATGCAGGACTCGATCCCAGGATGCCGGGATCACGACCCGAGCCAAAGGCAGCTGCTCAACCAACTGAGCCACCTAATAATAGAACCCAGCTTAACCCAGAAAAAACTGTGTGTGTTTTCATAAGAAATCCCAGAATTAATTATTTGTGGTTTGGCCATTTAAAAGTGGAAACTTTGTGAGCCATTCGGGGGCGGGGGCGGGGGTGTTGAATGTTCTGGTTTCTAATTATTGGTTTTGTTTGTTTGTTTGTTTGTTTTGCTTGCTTGTTCACTAGACGTAAAAACATGCAATGAGGTGGACCTGGAGAATTCCATAGATTGGGAAGTGAAGACAATAACAAGTGCCCTAAAACAGTACTTGAGGTAAGCTCCTGTCAGTGACAGAAGGGAAGCATGCACTCCTGGGCATCTATCACACGGCAGATGCAGACTCTGCCTGGAGAGATCAGTCATTGAGTTAAACCTGAGGAGAAAGGGGGACATTCATGTGGGATCTGTGTCTTCAAAAGTGTGCCAAGTAGTAGCTACACGTCAGTTGTTAGGTAAGTTGCAACACAATTGATTTTTGAAATGATGTCTATGGTAGACATGAGTTTTAGGAGATAAGTGTTAGGAAACAGTGAGGAAGAAGGCTATTTCCTGAATTCGTTTAATCTTTTAGGCAAAATTGAAGATTTTTGTTCGTTTAAATTTAAACCATTGAACTTAGAGGCTTCTAACGATAACACGTAAATATAAAGTTATTCAAAAAAAAGTTCACTTGAGATGTTAAGCTCAAGTCTTATATTTATTATGGAAGATATTTAGGACAGGGTTAGACAAGGGTTCAGCATCTCTATAGGTCATTACCCTTTTTATAAAAAGAAAGGAATGTAATGATAAAAAGCTTGAGATTAGATGAAGAACAGTACCATGAGAGGGGAAAAAAAGAAGTGAGTAAAAGAATGGAAAAAAGAGCATGACTGTAATTCCTCTGCTGTGGTGCTCGGGGGGACTTTGATCTTTGTGTGGCAGACCCATGGCAGTGCTCCCTCAGGACTGACTCTTGGTCACCAGCATATAGGATTGTGTTTCAGGTATCTCTTATTTGGGTTTGAATGAGCACATGAAATGAACTGCTATTCCCTATTTCATATTTTACTCAATCCTTCCATTTGAAAAATTCCAAGTCGGTAACCCACGGAGATTAGTATACTGAATCCCCATGGCCCCATTACCCTGCATCTATAGTTATCAAAGGATTTTCTAAAACGTCATATTGCTGTCCCCATATATTTGTAAGTATATGCCTACAAAAAGCTAAGGACTTAAAAAAGACAATATAAAAGATAAAAAGAATACCATGATCATACCCAACAGAATTAATATCATCCAGTACGGAGTCCATGTTTGATTTTTTTACTGATTTTGTTTTTCAAAAGGTCTTTTCA
This sequence comes from Neogale vison, assembly GCF_020171115.1. Classification (NCBI taxonomy): domain Eukaryota; kingdom Metazoa; phylum Chordata; class Mammalia; order Carnivora; family Mustelidae; genus Neogale; species Neogale vison. The sequence continues at coordinate 145,270,387 of NC_058101.1, read as the reverse complement.
TATTTATTTAAATTCCTACAAGGTTTGAGTAATGTCAACACATTTCATTTGATTGGTATGTTTTAAGTCACTTTTAATCTGCACAGTCACCTGCCTCTGCACAGCTTTCTTCTCCCTCAGCATTGTTATATGTTTCTTTATAAACCTGGCTCCTTTTTCTTTTTTTTATTCTTATTTTCTTAAGGTTTTGTTTATTTATTTTAGAGAGGGGGCGAGGGGTGGGGCAGAAGGAAAGGGAGAGAGAGAGTCTTGAGCAGACACCGCATTGAGAATGGAACCCAGTGTAGCGCTTGGTCTCACAACCTCGAGATCCTGACCTGAGCTGAAACCAAGAGTCCGGTGTTGAACTGACTGTGTCCCCCAGGTCCCAACCTGGGTCATTTTTTAAGTAGAAATGGCAGATTGTGTCCTGGTGTCATTTAATGTGTTTCTCTAGCCGTCAGATTTCTTGTCAACAGTTAAATCTATAGAATTCATTAGATTCAGAGAATGTTTTTAAGATATTGATTTATTCCAAGGCTACATCATAGTGGTAACATATTAGAAAGCCTGTTACCTGGTTGTCCCACTTTTTTGTCCCCCGCTGATTGATTTATTTATTTTAGAGAGGGAGAGAGCAAGAAAGAGTGCTAGCATGGGGAGGGGCAAGGAGAGAATCTCAAGCAGACTCCCCACTGAACATGGAGCCCAACATGGGGCTTAACCTCACAATCCTGAGATCATGACCTGAGCTAAAATCAAGAGTCAGACACCCCAACCAACTGAGCCACCCCAGTGCCCCTGGTTGTTCCACTTTTTAATGAGATTTAAATTTATCAATGGATAGATGTGTATTACCTATTTTTGAGTATTTTATTTAAATAGGTTATTTTTAACCACTGCTTAAAATTTTTTTTCTTAAACTGTGAAGTACATTATTATTGTCTCTAGTTGATAAAGGGATAAAATTAATGCTTAATCTATGTGTTAATGTCTCCCTATCTGCCACTGATAGTGAATAGCTCGTTTGGATGAGAATTACGACAAAATGAATCTTCTTAGCTCCCACCTGGGGATTAGAATGTAAGCTTCCTGAGGACAGGCATCTTATGTGTCTTGTTCATTGTAGTATCTCCAGCATCTAGAGCTGTACCTGTCACCAGGATATGAGGCTTCTTGACTGCGGAGATTTTGCTTCCCCTAGGAGATAGCAATGTCTGGAAATATTGTTGGTTGCCATGATTGCTGGAAAGGGGGTGCTACTGGCCTGCAGTAGCAGGGAGGCCAGTGATGGGCTTCTAAACATCCTACAGTGTGGGAAGCAACCTATCATTGTCTCTAAAGGTACAGAATGTTAGTAGTGCTGAGATTGAGAAAGCCTGTAAGAGATGGATGAAGGAAAGGATGGGAGAGGGATATAAAAATACAGTGAGCTGCACATGTTACTTGACGAGCAAAGGGTGCTGCACTCCAGGAGGTAGCTTTAAACATGTTTTATTCTTTGGTAAATTCATGGCTAAAACACTTAAAGGGATTGACCAAGGGGACTCAGTTATTGGTGGGAACTAAAGGCAAAAATCCAGTTGTTTTATAATAAATTGTATGAGTGTTTTTTTCTTTTTCTTTTTCTTTCTTTCTCTTTCTTTTATTTTTTACCCTGTTCCACATGGTTCTTTTTTCCTGGTGGGGTAAGTAGTTTAATAAACTTAGAGGATCTTTTTATTGAGCACTGCACATAAAATTTCTTTTTGGTTCTTGATGCTTTCTGAAGCTAGTCCCTTACTGTTCCTGGTCTTATGTTGCTTTTTCTGCCTTTTTCTCTAGTTACATTGCTTTATCCTTCTGAATTCTGCTTTGAAGCAAACATTGCCTACAGAACAACATTATGAGATGCTATTATTATATAACTTCCCTCCTAACAATATACACAGTCTGCCTGAATGTGATAAAGTGATTATCATAAAATGGCAGATGCCTTGGGAGATTTTGAAAGTTAGGTTGCTGTTCTTTCCCCTTGTTATTTTTAGCAACTAAAAATGCAGTAATTAGGATTTAAGTAATACTTTCTCTGGTGATGCACCAAAGGGGAGAAGATGGAGATTTTATTTTGGCTATCTGGTTCTGGCCTGCACCCGTGCATTTCTTTCAGCACAGGAGGTAATATGGTGTGATGGTCAAGAGCATGGTGGGAGCCAGCCTGTGTGGTTTGGAATCCCAGCTTTGTCACCTCAGGTACCCTAGCACAAAGTTGAATATAGCTTTTCTCACCAAAAAAAGCTGTTGCTCTTGAATTCTTGTCACTGCAAATAACCCAGCCATCTTATTGGTTGGAAGACTGGAGATGTTAGAAGGGAAGTAGCCAAACCCCTAAAACACTAAGAGAAGGATAAAGATGTGCAGCAGATACATGTTTGGCATCTTCGTATTTCTTCTACTGACCTGAGACAGAAATTCCTTAGTTTCCTGTGTTTTAGAGGGCTGGGTCCCAGCTCCGTGATGGATGACCTGCCTGTTCAGACCATAATTTTGATTTCCAGCAATGTGCGCATCACAACGGTTTCCCATTGTGAGGGGACAAATGAGCGGTTTTGTGAGGCTATTCGTGAACTGATATGACCTAGAGGAAACTTTTAAAGCCTGGAAATTGGAGTGGAACTTTTCGGGAAGAAAGTGCCAGCTTAGATAAATATTATGATTTATATTCATAGACAGATCCCAAAGGGTGGCAAAGGGAGGTAGCTTTAAACCTGTTGGATGGCAAGTTGAGAGATACAGTGATTCGGTTTGATACATTTTGTATGGAGAATTTGTCATGTTTATTACTGCCTTCCTACCGTCAACAATATTTAATACTTGCTATATATGCTGTATTGACTAGCAGACATATGACAATGGTAGAACTAGCTCATATAAGGTATTTTGATGCAAATTCATTTTTATTGGAAAAGAAATTCTCCCTCTGGCTTTTCTAAGTGTTATCACCCCCCCACCCCCCATTTTCTTTTCAGGACTATTTAGTTGGCCTTCTATGCCAAGTCATCATTTTCCTTCCTTGCCATTTTTCACATATTTTGAAACAAAACCTGAAGATTTACTTCTTTTTATTTAGGCTATGGTTTAATTGATTTTATTTTTCTTCTTTAAATGAGAGTGTAGGAGATGAAGGGGAGGGAGAGAGGAAATAAGAAAGAGCTTTTCTTCACTAGGGCTTTAAGTTTTATTTGATGTGCCTGTTGTTGTCAGTGTGTGTGTATGTGTGCGCGCGCGTGCATGTGCATATGCAGTGGTATCCTAAGTTGTATGTAGGGAATATGACCTGTAAATATATATATATATTTTTTTTTTCCAACAAAAATTAGAAGGATTTTTAATTTCCAAGTCCTCTGGAACGTAAAATTAATGCAACATAAATGGAAAGATCTAATTAATAAATTTAACAAGCCAAAATCATTTTGTTACATAAATTAACCCATTTATTATAGGCTAGCAGTGTTTCAAACGGCGGCGCTTCTACTGGTCTTTCAACTCCTTCAGTCTTCTGGTGGCGACTTTACTGTGACGGCAGAAGTGGTCTTGTAGGTCTAGGCGCCACCAGGGACGGTTTTCATGCAGGAGCCTCAATGCCAGATCCTCACAGGTCGTCTTTTCATCTTGGTTTTTGCCGCAGAAGGAGCAAGTGTACTTGGTGTGCTGGCTTATCTCAGTCTTCTTCACCATCTTCCTGAGGGAGGCACCATAACACTTCCCCTATTTGCCCACAATTCGGACATTCTTGGTGTGTTTAGCCATGTCGCCCTAAACTAGGTCTGAGCCCAGAGAGTGTAAATATATTTTTACATCTGTTTTATTTGTTTTTTAAGCAGCTTTACTGAAGTGAATTTGACCTTGGTAAACAGTGTATTTTATAGTGTACATCGTGGTGAGTTTGACACATGCACACACCTGTTAAGCAGACTCTGTAATCAAGATAGTGAACCTCACCACTACCCCCCAAAGTTGCCTCCTTCCCCTGAGGAATCCCTCTTTCCCACCCTTCCCTTTTTCCTCCCTCATTCCTAGGCAACAACTGGTCTGTTTTCTGTCACTGTACATTAGTTTGCATTCCTTAAAATTTCATATAAATGGAATAAAAATATATCTTCTTTAAAAAAAAATCTGGGTTCTTTCATTTAGCATTATTAGAGGGTTCATTTAGGCTGTAGCATGTGCCAGTAGTTCATTCCTTCTTGTTGCTAACCAGTGTTCCATTGTAGGGATACATCACAGATTTTTTTTTTTTTAAGATTTATTTATTGGAGAGAGAGAGAGAGTACACATGAGTGGGGGAGAGAAGCAGAGGAAGAGCAGGGGAGAGTCTCAAGCGAACTCCCCACTGCGCATGGAACCTGATATGGAGCTCACTATCAGGACCCTGAGTTCATGACCTGAGCTGAAATCAAGAGTCGACTTGAGCCCACTGAGCCACCCAGATTTTAAAAATCTGCCACAGATTTTTTTAAAAATCCATCCACCTCTTGAGGGATCTTTGGGTTGTTTGTAGCTTCTAGCTATTACAAATAAAGCTGCCAAAATCCTTTCTGTACACATCTTTGATTAAGGCTTATATTTCTCTTGGGTCAAGCCTAGGAGTGAAATGTCTATCTACTTCTATATTGGTTGTATGTTTAACATTTTGGGAAACTGACAAACTTTTTTTTTCCCCCAAAATGGTTATATTTTTTTGCATTCTCACCCTTAATGTGCAAGAGTTCCATTTCCTCTGCATCATTGTCAACTCTTGATATGGTCCATTTTCTTCGTTTTAGCCATTCTGAAGGTGTACAGTGGTATCTTATGTGCTGTGAATTTTCACTTCCACAATGACCGATAATCTTAAACTTTTCTATGTGCATATATGCTATCTCTGCATCTTCTTGGGTGAAATGTTTGTATTCTTTCATGCAGTTAAAGAAACTGAACTATTTGTTGCCTTATTATATTTTGGTAATTTTTAACCATATTTTGGATACAAGTTCTTCCTCAGATGTGTGCTTTGCAAATGTTTTATTCAGTCTGTGACTTGTCTTTTCCTTCTCTCAATAGTGTCTTTCAAAGAGCATCAATTTTGATGAAGTTCTAGTTTATCAGTTTTTTTTTTTTTTAATTGTCTGTTTGGTGATGTATCAAGACGTCTTTGCCTAATCCAAAGTCACAAAGGTTTTCTTTTATATTTTCTTCTAGAAGTTTTATAGTTTTAGGTTATACTCTTAGATCTATGATCTGTTTTGAGTTCATCTTTATTTAAGATATGAGATACAGATCCAAGTTTGCTTTTGAATATGAGTGCCCAATTATTCTAATACCATTTATAGGAAGAGCTGTCTCTTTCCTCCTGAACTCTCTATTGAGATGAGCATACAGTTTTTCTATTTCAGTTTGCTACTGTGGCGAATCGCATTCATTTTGTTTTAATATTAAGACAGTACCACATTTGTATGATAAACCCAACTTGGTCATGATGTATTATCCTTTTATTTATCTTGTTTAATTTGAATCTTGTTGATTTTATTTGCCTTTGCTTATTCAGGGTTTAATTTCCTCTTTTTTTTTTTTCTGACTCTCCAAGATTGAAAGTAAAGTCATTGGTTTAAGACCTGTCTCCTTATATAGGTGTTGAATGATACAAATTTACCCCTAAATACTGCTTTACTAATAGTATCCCTTAAATTCTGATATGTTGTGTTTTCATTTCCATTTTGTTCAAAATACTTTCTAGTTTTTCTTTCTTTGGGGTTTCCCAGATCTCTTTCTGTTACTAATTTTTAATTCAATTTTTATTGTAATCAGTGAAATAGCTGGTATCAATTAAACTCTTTTAAATTGATTGAGATTTGTTTGACAGTCTGAAATATGGTTTATCTTGATAAATGTTCCATGTATACTGGGAAAGAATGTCTTTTCTGCTCCTTTTGGATGGAGTATCATTTAGATGAGAGACATATCAATTAGGTAAAATTGGTTGATAGTTTTATTCAAATCTTCTGTATCCTGATTTCTTTGTCTACTTGTTATATCAGTTATTCAAATGGAGAAGTATTTAAATCTCCAGCCATAGATGTGGATTTGCCTGTTTCTTCTTAAAGTTCCATCAGTAATTGCTTTATGTATTTTGAAACTCTTGTTATTATTAGACACATTAACACGATTGTTATGCCTTGATTTTTTTTTTTTAATTTGACAGAGATCACAAGTAGTCAGAGAGGCAGGCAGAGACAGAGAGAGGGTGAAGCAGGCGTCCCAGTGAGCAGAGAGCCTGATGCAAGGCTTGATCCATGGACCCTGGGATCATGATCTGAGCTGAAGGCAGAGGTTTTAACTCAATGAGCCACCGTGGCGCCCCTGTCTTGTTGATTAATTGTCCTCCTTAGCAATACAAAATGAACTCCTTTATCCCTGCTTTTTTTTGTTTTTTTTTGGCTTTTGTATATGTCTTAAATTTTTGTGTGTGTATATGTCTTTGATTTTTCTTTTTTCTTAAGCATTTGAAGAGGGATTTCTGGGTTACACGATTTAAATCTCTTAAAGATTTTTAATATCTTGCCAGATTGCCCTCCAGGAAGACTGTGCAGATTGATACTTGTCTAAGTGTTCTTTAAGTGTTTTTACAGAGTTCAGAGATCTGGTTTTTTATAATTTAAGATATGTATACAGATTGACTGAACTGCAGCATTCTGTTGACCACAGGACAAAATGCACTACCATTTGTGTTATCTGGTTGGTAGAAGATTAAAATTATGTGGGCATTTTTCACATTGTTACATATTTCATATCTCTTTTGTTTTGTACACATAGGTCAAAAATGGACATCATATTTCTGTAATAGAGATTTGTAAGAGGAGAGGATATGATCTTTGTTTAAAGTTCTTAATGTTTTCTTTTTTTAATTTTTTTTTTAATTTTTTAATAAATATAACGTATTATTAGCCCCAGGGGTACAGGTGTGTGAATTGCCAGGTTTACACACTTCACAGCACTCACCATAGCACTACCCTCCCCAGTGTCCATAACCCCACCACCCTCTCCCAACCCCTCTCCCCCTGGCAACCCTCAGTTTGTTTTGTGAGATTAAGAGTCTCTTAGGGTTTGTCTCCCTCCAGATCCCATCCTGTTTCATTTATTCTTTTCCTACATCCCAAATACCCCACGTTGCATCTCCACTTCCTCATATTAGGGAGATCATATGATAGTTGTCTTTCTCCGAAAGCTTTTAATGTTTTCTTAATAGCATCATCTTCAGTTAATATCCTAGAGATGATTTTCAAAACTATATGCTTATATTTGGTTGGACAGAATGTTTGACTTTAAATAAGTTGTACGTGGAAAGAAGTTTTATATGTAATTTCAGTTGTTTGTAAAGGTATTTTCCAAGATTAAATATGAAATATTATGTGATTAAATCTGATAAGGATTTGTAGCTGTTAAACTTTGTTAGTGCCTGGTACAGATAATAAATAATCCATTTGATGTATGTATCTATTTGATATGTAAAAAATTTCTTTTTTTTTATTTTTAAAGATTTTTATTTATTTATTTGACAAAGAGAGAGATCACAAGCAGGCAAACAGGCAGGCAGAGAGAGAGGAGGAAGCAGGCTCCCTGCTGAGCAGAGAGCCTGATGCGGGGCTCGATCCCAGGACCCTGAGATCATGACCTGAGCTGAAGGCAGCGGCTTAACCACTGAGCCACCCAGGCGCCCCTGATATGTAAAAAATTTCTTAGGGAAAGTTCTATACATTAACTGAGAAATGCACATGACATTTATAACCTTTTATAAAAAATGGACACAAAGAGCAGTGACCTGTTTGTATGTGTTTGGTAATTCTGGGCTGTCCTTTCATACAGGAGTCTTCCAGAGCCTCTTATGACCTATGAGTTACATGGAGATTTCATCGTTCCAGCCAGTAAGTATTATGTAGAGGTGTAGTGGTTGACAGTGTGTCTAAGTTTCCACGTGAAGAATCTCACTTAATGTTCTTGTAATCTGTATTAAAAATAGAAATCACATTAGAAGATGTTTGATCTCTTTCATCTTTTAGAGGGTGAAAAAGCAGGACTATTGATATATTCATTCATTCATTCATTCACATTTATTTATTGTCTACTATGGCTAATCACTGGTAGATACTGGGTATGTGGAACCCTGAAAGGATTTCTGCCCCCAGGGGTCCATTCTCCAGCAAGTATTGGGGCACACACCCCTCCCATTAACCCATAAAATCTAGAATCATGACATGAGCAAAATGCTTTGGGAACACAGAAGTATTTAACTTGCAGAAGGTTGGGGAAGATTAGCAGATTTGGAGAGATTAGCAGGTTGGAAATGGCTTCACATAGCAAGATATTTAGATGGAAATTACAGGCAGAAGGAGTAATGTGAGATAATGCCAGAAGCCCACACAGTATCCGATAGTGAATTATATGTGATAAAATGTTAAATAAAAAAGGCCTGTAGTTGGTAGAATTTTAATTTGTGATTAAATTTTTCGTGAGTCATACTCATTTGAAGCTGTCTTGTTTTCTCTCTCTTGTTCGTACACCTCAGTTTTTGTGTTGACACATGGTGTTTAATCATCAGAGTCGTCTGAAATGCATTGGTGTGAGGTATTTAATAGTTAAGGAGATGAAGGTTGAGACATGTGAAGTCACTTGCCAGATCATAGGGATCTTTATTTAAAATTCAAAACCTTAGCTCCACTGGCTAAAACCTGCAGGATTGGTTTTCACAGGTGCACTGACAGTAGCTATAATTGTATTTTCATTTCCTTTTTTTTTTTTTTTTCTTCCCCCTTGGATGTATTCCATAGTTTAATCTGTTGAAAAATTTAGAGCAATCCCTTTGGGTCCTCTGTTACTGCTGCCTGAACATTGCTTTAAACGTTATCTTCTTGTGAGGTCTTTATGGCAGCCTGGGTAAAGGTTCCTAGTGTGTTATAGAGAGAAGCAATGTGTAGGCCCAACTAGACTGTGCTTATAAAATCGGCCTTTGGAAAAGGCAAAAATATGGGTCTACCCACTTCTGTTTTCACGTGGAAGACTTTTTTTTTTTTTTTTTTTTAAGAGAATTTGTGTGATCAAGGAAGTGGGGGAAAGTTTTCTTGGCAAAAACTCAAGCAAACGCTTAGTTGTTTTGATTCCTTCCCTGTGGCATTTTTGGCAAGCAGGGAAAAGAGAAATTAAACTCTAGTTGGAGGACAATTGCTTCATGTTGTTCGCCTTAGAGACTGGAAAAAGCAGAAGAGTGCCAGTTTTCATCTAAAATCCTTTGAGAATGGGAGAAAGATAAAGTGATTATGGAGTAAGGTTTTAAATTACCACAAGTTAGTGTCATTATGATTATCACGCCTTGCAACTGAGGCTGGTGTGTCTGAGATTCTAATGTCAATGATTTTTACCAGATGAAGCCTTCATAAGAGGCAGAAACTTGTGAGTGGTAATGGAGTCTGAGGCGGTAGGAAGGGAGTTGACAGAGTTTGTCGAGGCCATCCGTGAGAGATGTGGTAGTTTCGCCTACTAGCCCGGTACCTTGTGTTTGGCCTCCTGACTTTCTGGGGATGCTGTAAAAGAGTCTCCACAATGATCTGAATAACAGTCCCTGTTCCAGAGAAATACTATAACTACTGTAATTACTGGCATGTGTTTGTACCCAAGTGGAGTTGCGGTTGGAACGGGACCTGTAGTTACCTTCTTTAATGAGAAAAGTACACGTGTTAAACCGGTGTATCCAGTGTTCCCAGTGTGGTCTTTAATTTTTTATTTGAGTCTCTATGAGTACCCCCTCTTGGTCCTCACAGTGCCTGTCTTAGGAAAGAGTGTGGGAACAAATTCTCTCATCTTCTGCACATGGACTTGCAAGAATTACATAAAAACAGTTATAGAAGTCAGGTGGCCAAAATTAGTCTCCCCTTTTGAATATTGTTGGAAAAATTGGGACTGTGGTCAGGCTATCATTTTCCATTAACAACAGCACAAATGACCTTGTTATGCCAAAGTGTTTGTTAGCAGAGCTGACTGCTAAAATTATCAAGCATCGCCAGTCTTTGTTATTGCCTCTCACACCAGCACGGAAACGAATTTTTGATTCCTTTCAGTCAAGTTTGTTTTCCATCCATTCTGGGCTGTTGAGATGGTCTCTTTTGTCTTCCCTGCTGAAAGTTCTGGAGGTTTCTCTTGGGTCCCTTTACTTTCTCTCCTCAGTTTCTTCTCTGCAGGCTTCTGTTGAGAACTCGTGGGTTAATTTCTGGAGTGACTCATACAAATCTGAATTTTATTTCTTTTTTGTCACCACAAGACAGACATTTTTTGTTCTTCATTCTTAAAAAATACCGACTGTTCAGTGTTGAATACATTGGGAAATTATTTTTTTAAGAGAAAATTAAGAGAGTTAGCTGAGAAAGTTAACTAAAATTGCCGAAAAGAGCTAGAGTCTCTCTGTATGGAAAACCATTCCTTTGTTTCTCCTTTACTCACACACAAAATACTTCACTCGTGATACCTCTGGTCACCAACAGTGTGGGCTCTTTTCCCCACGCCAACCAATTCTGCAACCAGCTGAGCGTCCTGCAATTAGATTCAGTTCTGATTCTGTCTACCTGGAGTTAGCATCGGGTCCCACAGGGCAAGAGCTCCGTCCCACAAGCCTGCCCGCTTGTGGGCAGTTATGAGACCAGTTATGAGTCCCAGGTTGTCTGCAGGACTTCTGACTAACTGCCTGGAAATCAGAGTTTCACAACCCCCACCTTAGGTATGATAAATGGGTCTCAGAACTCAGGGAAACACAAAGTTGTATTTGCCATCTTATTATATAATAAAGGAGATGATAGAGGATACAGATGAAGAGCCAGATGAAGAGATACATAAGATGAGATCCGGAAGTGTCCTGAGTGTAGAAGCTTCTGTCCTTGTGGAGTTGGAGTGTGGTACCCTCTGGCCATGTAGATGCGTTCACCCATTCTGAAGTTCACCAGACTCTACTGTTTTTGTGGCGTTGTCATTACTTAGACATGATGGATTATAAACTCCATTTCTGGAGAATGAGAGGTGGGACTGAAAATTCTGAACTTCTAATTATGGCTTGGTCTTTCTGGTGACCCTCCCCCATCTGGGAGCCCACCAGAGGTCACCTCATTAGAATAAAAGATGATCTTATCACCCAGGGAATTCCGAGGGATTTAGGAGCTTGGCGTGAGACACTCCTCTGTCACTTACAAAATTGTGGAGCTTTGTGTCAGGAACTAGGATCAAAGACTAAATATTAGAACAAAAGATTCTCTGAGCACTGCTATTCACAAGACTTTTAGGAGTTCTATGTCAGGAACCAGAAGCAGAGACCAATATATATTTCTTATTACTTCATACCATCCATCTTGTGAGAAGATATAATGAACTCTTAGTATAGAAATTTGTAAAATGAAAACGTAGTTTACTTGGTCTGTGCAGGAATGCAAATGATTGTGCCCATCTATGGAAGGCTATTAGGTATCTGTGTGGATGTTTTTCTCTGGTGTTTATTATCTCTGAGAATGTTAGTCCATGGTCTGTGTCATAGCCTTTAAGACTCAGAGTTCTTGATATGTCATATTGATAAAAATCAGACCCATTAGGATTGGACTCATGTTAAGGTAGCTTGAAAATGACCACCAAAGCTTGGATGCCTAATATGGCATCATACAAAAATACTTCCTCCTGAACAAGAATACTTGTCTTGATATGTTCTGTATGTTTTCTTTCAGTAATCAAGTTACCTGGGAAGCAAAATCATAATCACAAAGCTCTTAAGTCATTTATGATGAAAAATGTAACTATTAGAGGATCTAGGGCACTGGTATTTGCCTAAGTGGAATGTTCTATTCTAGCTGGTAAACATGCGTGGGAAGCAGGAGAATCATGTGATTTTAATTGGGAAGGATTTGGAAACCTGGACATTAAAGGAATTGAATGCCTAATGACATTGAGCTATTTTAGCCAGATACATTCATTTCCCAGTGGATAGGGTCACCCACAGAAGAACTCAAATACTTGATGCCTGTTGAGTGAAGCACCTTGGGTAGTGTATGGATGTTTACTGCTATTATTTTCCTAAAATTACTGTACTATTGACGTATGACATTTAAATATTAAAATAACTTAGTATTTACCTGCCTAAGTATCTTTGATAAGCTCCAGTAAGCTATGATCATATCTTTTTCAGTCTCTGTTAGTTGGCACGGCATCATAGACATTAAGTGTTGTGGATGCTGATTTTTATTTTCACAATTAAAAATGCTTTGGTATTACAGTAAACTAATTCCCTGGCTGAGGTTAGGGTCTGGTGTTATGATTAATTCAGTGTCCTAGATTTTTTAAAAGTTATGCTTTTCATTATATAGTTTATACAAATTAAAATGAAATGCATAAAGCATAGACCACTAAAGATAATTTATCTAATTATATAATTTATCATTTAGAAAACTTCTTTTGAGTGCCTTAAAGTTATTATTATGTTACAACCACGTGGAAATGCCCATTTAGTAGGGATTTCTGATTAACATCAAAATAAAATGGAGAAAAAATAGTTTAACTTTAAAAGCCTTACTTTCGGGGCGCCTGGGTGGCTCAGTTGGTTAAGCATCTGAGTCTAGATTTGATTTGGGCTCAGGTCATGCTCTCCAGGGTTCCAGGATCGAGCCCAGCATTGGGCTGCGTGCTCAGTGGGCAATCTGTTGTAGATTCTTTCTCTTCCTCTGCCCCACTCCCCTGTCCTCCTCAAAATAAATAAACATTTTTTTTTAAAGTGCCTTCCAAATATCCTTCTTTTTGAAAGAGGGGAAAAAGCAGACTTGAGAAAAAGGCGTGTGTGATTTCAAATGAAGATGGCTGTGAGAGTGGCCCTCAAAGAAAGAAGTGGAAGGTTTTGATTCTGTTTTTTAAAACTGCTTCTACTGTTTTTAGAAACGAAGAACCTTAACCTTAGAGAGTGGGAAATGATTTCTCTGTCTTGTGTTTCTGAATAAGTAATAAATCCCCAAATGTTAAAATTATATTTTCTTTTGAGAAAAATGATTATTAATGACAAGGTAGACAACATCAGTTAGAAGTAGCTTTTTAGTGCAAAGTTTTATAAAATTTTTAGTTTTTGAATGCATGAAATTTTTATTATAAGGAGTTATCTTTTTATTCCTTTGGAATTTTTATTATTTTTCAGAATCCTAACTTTAAATTTTCTCCTATTTTATTTTTATTTTCTAAATTAAAGCTGTGAATTGAAAATGTTATTTTTTAAAAGTTTCTTTCATTTTCCTCCAGCTTTGATTTAGTAAAGTATTATCTTGGTTTTAACTCCTGACAAAAACTTGTTTATCACATAAGTTTTATTTTTTTTAAGTATTGTATATGAAGTATTGATACACAGTGTTTGTTACATTAGTTTCAAATATACAATAGAGTGACTTGACAAGTCTGTTTGTTACACTGTATTCATCACAAGTGTAGCTGCCTCTGTCACCGTATCTCACCGTATCATTGACTACATGCCCTATGCTGTACCTTCTACTCCCCTTCACCCGTTTGCCCGTCTCCCTACCTAACCCCCTCCTGCAACCACCTGTTTGTTCTGTGTTTATGAGTCTGTTTCTGCCTTTTTTGTTCATTTATTTTTGGTTTTGTTTTTTTTTTAGATTACACATTTAAATGAAATCATATGGTATTTTTCTGGTGACTGATTTCGCCCCTCTTGGTTGTTGCAAATGGCAGGATCTCATCTGTTTTTATGGCTGAGTGATATTCCTTATTGACTCTTTAGGTAGTTGTACTTTTGTTTTCAGTGACAAATTTAATTTATATCTTTTTTTTTAAGATTTTACTTATTTGAGAGAGAGAGTGCAAGCAAGAGGAGTGGCAGGCAGAGGGAGATGGAGAGGTAGACTCTCCACTAAGCAGGGAGCCCAGTGCGGGGCGCAATCCCAGGACCTTGGGACCATGACCTGAGCTGAAGGCAGACACTTAACGGACTGAGCCACCCAGGGGCCTCTGTATCTGAGAGTTTTCATTATGTGATATGATTTGATTACTCTGCTTTATCAGATGCCTTTTCATTTATTAGCCTTTCTGCTTCCTTTGTCTTTAGCAACAACTGTGTCCTGGTTGTGAAATCTCATTCCTCACTGTAAACCATTACTATTGGAAGTGTAAACTTGAACAGACTTAACTGCACAATCACTGGAAGGAACTCATATGATCATAGAATTGATGGTGTGGGGCTCCTTTTAAAATGACATGGAGAGACGTCCATGGTACCTTAAATGAAATAGCCGGTTCACACATTTCATTTTGAAAAACCCAAATTCTGAAAGGATTAAACCTAAAATGTGCCAGTCTCATTTAGGTGAGATTTATTATGGGTAGCTTAATGCAAGTGAACTTTTTGTTGAAACATAATAGAAATGCACATGAATAATAAGTATACGGCTTAATAAATTTTCACATTTAAGATAGCTGTGTAAGCAGCCCTGGATCAAGAAATAAGGTATTGTCAGAGTCCCAGAAACCCTTTCTCACACCCGCACAGTCCCTGTGACATATGAGCACTCCCCTGACTTTTTTTTTTTTAATTGATTTATTTGACAGAGAGAGAGAGAGAGAAAGCGCACAAGCAGGCAGAGCAGCAGGTAGAGGGAGAAGGTGGCTCCCTGCTGAGCAAGGAGCTTGAGGTGGGACTTGATCTCAGGACCCTTGGATCATGACCTGAGCTGAAGGCAGTCACCTAACCAACTGAACCACCCAGGTGCCCCCACTCCCCTGGCTTTTGACACCATAGGTCCAGAGGTTAGGGTTACTGTATTTGCATTGTATCTAATTGGAATCATCCAGAATACCCTCTTTTGCATTCAGCTTTTTTGGTCATCTTGTGACTTTCCTCCATGCTGAGTGAATGAGCAGTTCATTCTCGTTTCTTGTGATATAGGATTCCTTTGTAGGAACACACCACAATGCATTTATCAGTTCTTTTGATGAGACTTGAATGGTTTCACTTCTGGGATTATCAAGAATGCTACTGCTGTGAACATTCTAAAATGTGTCTTTTAGTGAACATTTATGTGCGTTCCTCTTGGTTTTGAGTAGAATTTTTGGGTTGTGGGTTGGAATGTGTGTGTTCAATTTCAGTAGGTACTGCCAAAGAGTTCTCCAAAGTGATTGTGCCATGTAATTATTCCCACGTAGAGTTCCATTTACTTCATATCCTTGCCAGAACTTAGTACTACATTCATTTAAAGCCATTCTGCTGGGTGAGTAGTAGTAGCTCATTGTGGTTTTAATTTTATTTCCCTGATAAGGAGGATTAGCACTTTTTCATATGTTTATTGGTCATACGGCTAGCCTCTTTCCTGAAATTCCTGCTCCAGTCTTTTGCCCATTTTTCTTTTGGATTGTTTCTTTCTTTTTGGATCGATGAGTAGTTCTTCATAGTCTGATGGCATGTTCTTTCCCTACTATATGTATTTCAAATGATTAGTGATTGCTTTTACTGAGTTGTTTTATGTATGTCTTCTAAAATGTTAACAGAACAGATACTTAGTTCTTACAGTAAGGAAAAAGTAAAACCATCAACATTTTGGAGAAACAGATTCCTGAAATCCGACAAAGACAAAAACCATATTATTTCACTTATATGTGGAGCCTTAGAAAAGAAAAACAACAACAAGCAAGTTGATAGATACAGAGAACAGATTGGTGGCTGCCCAGGGCTGGGGAGTGGGCAAAATGGGTGAAAGGAGTTGAAAAATGCAAACTTCCAGTTATAAAATAAGTAAGTCGTGAGGATGGAATGTGCAGCATGGTAACTATAGTCAGTAGCACTGTGTTGTATATTTCAAAGTTGCTAAGAGAGTAAATCTTAAAAGTTTTTTTTTTTTTTACCCCCTAAGATTTTATTTATTTGAGATAGAGCTTGAGAGAGAGAGCGAGCAAGCATGGTGGGTGGTAGGGACAGAGGGAGAAGTAGAAGCAGACTCCTCACTGAGCGGGGAGCCCGATGCGGGACTCAATCCCAGGACCCTGGTAGACGCTTCACCAACTGAGCCCCCCAGACATCCCAATCTTAAAAGTTCTTATCACAAGAAAAAAATTTATAACTGTGTGGTATTGGATATTAACTAGATGTATTGTGGGGGTCATCTAACTATATATACAAATATTGAATCATGTTGTACATATAATACAATATTTTATGTCAGTTATATTTCAATAAAAACAAATTCCCCTTTCTTGATCTGCTTTACAACTCTCTTGCCCCTTCCCTTCCATTTCTTGATTTTTGAGCCAGTGATCTGAAATGCCACTCTCTGTCCCTTCTAGCCAATCACTCTTTAACCTCCTTGTATAACTGGAGAAGGACTCCCTGCTGGCCAGCTTAGTGGTGGGTGTGCAGGCCCCCCCTCCCCCCGTCTTGCACTTCCTCAGTCCCTCGTTAACTCTTGATACCACTGGCTACCCAGGCCTTGCCTGTTTCTTCTCATTTGACTTTCTCATGACATTGAACCTCCTGGCCCTCCCTCCTCTTCCTCCTCCTGTGCTTTGTTTAGCCCCCAGCTGGCATCTTCACTGAACCCCAGTGGAGCTCTTTCCCCCACAGGACGTTCTGTTGGCTTTCTGAAGTAGTCAGGCAGCTTTGGCCATGTGCTGGAGGTCCCCATGCCCCTCCAGAGAATATTGCTACCTTCATCGCCAATGCTTCCTGCCATTCCCAGCTCCCTGCTAGATATCTGCCCCTTGCACATCCCTTCCTCTGTCACTCCCACCGGCATTGTCCCCTTCAACCAGCGTTGTCTCCTCTGCTCCTGTCTGTCAGTGGGACTGACCATACTACTGCATAACCCAGGCATGGAACACTGGTTGTCTTTGCCTTCTTCCTTCTGATCCATGGCCATTCTTCAGCTAGATCCTGTCAAGTGGACGTATTCCATAGGAGCACTCACTTAGTAAGAGTAATGGAGGTAATGGCTAACAGTGATGGAGCACCTGCTGTACCTGCCACCGGCGCTCAACCCTTTGCAGGTGTTACCTCACTGAGTCTCATAATGGCCTTTGGAGATAGTGCTGTTAACTTCATTTTGCAGATGAGGAACTGAGGCCCCAAACCTTCTGTTAGCAGGTATCTTGCTCTTGCTGTCTGTTTGTTGGAAGCAGCAATTCTGAAGCCTGCCTGCCTGCTCTACTTCCTTACTTGTAATTCCACCACCCCCCCCTCCCTGCCTCATTACTACTTCTTGGCCAAATAGCATTTCCCTCCTAATTTGCTTTTCTCTCCATTTGAATCCATCCTCCAAAAATGTCAGGTATATCTCCCCAAATTTGACTCTGTTCGTATCTCTTCCCAGCCTTACTTACAGTGACAGATTTAGTAGCCAACGGCAGAGACAGATTCTTCAAATTAGCTTTTACAAACCAGAGTTTGGCCTCAGACTTTCCATAAGCTTAAGGTGCTCTCTCTGAATAGGCTGTGCATTTTCTTATATCGTTTGTCGAATCTGGAGTGTGTCCCTAACTCCTCATTTCTGCCTTGCTTTAAATTCTTCCCTGCTCTTCAAGACCCAACTCAGATGCTGTCCTTTATGTGAAACCCTCCCTCAGCTTCTCCTGCCAGCTCTCTGTGAGCCTCCAGGCAGTCTGTACTCACTGAATTCTCATCAGTTGCATCTCTGACACCCCTGAAAATTCCAGTGGAGGTCTCAATAATAAGCATTTTATTGATTTGGTATTTTCTGTCAAGAACACAATAAAAGGAATTTGGGCATGTTACTAATAAGAGCCATGGATAATTCATTCCAAAATCTCAGGGGAAAGTGAGTGTGTTAGTTCCCTCTTATTGCTGAATAGCTTCAGTCAGTCAGTCAGTCAATAAGTAAGTAAATTCACTCACTCACTCACTCACTCACAATTCTAGAGAATGGAAGTCTAAAGCCAAGGTGCAGGTTGCTGGGGCTGACCTCTAAAGGCTCCAGGGAAGGCTCTTTCCTTACCTCTTCTGGCTTGTGGTGGTTAACAGCCATCCTTGGCATTTCTTGGTTTATACATACATCAATCCAATCTCTTCCTGCATTGTCACATGATAGTCTCCCCTGGGTCCATCTTCATATGGCCATCTTCCCTTTGTTTTGTTTTGTTTTGTTTTTTTGGTTTGTTTGTTTTTTGTTTTATTTTTATTTATTTTAATTTAATTTATTTTCCCTTTGTGTCTTTGTTTTCTTATAAGGGCACCGAACATACTAGATTAAAGGACCACCCTGCTCCAGTATGATCTCAACTGACGGCTTCTGCAGTGACCTTATTTCCAAATAAGGGCATTATGCTGAGCATGTCTTTTTATTCTGATGTTTTGATATCTGGGGACTTACTGATCCTAGGGAGAATGCCCTTTCTGGGGCTAACCAATTCCTTGAGGTAGTAAACTGAGCATGCTTTCCATATGCCAACCAGTCCAGAGCCCATTTTCTCTTCCTGACTCTTTTGGGCTCTTACACTTCAAGTCCGTATTCTCCTGTCCTAGTCACCTCAGGGACAGGTACCAGATGTCTCGGCACAGCCCCTACGCCCCAAAATCTGCTGCAGTAATTCAGACCAACCAGTCCTGAGTCTGCTTACTCTGCCTCGCCTCTTCCTTCACATGGAAAATACAGTAAAGCCTTTTGCCCACATTTTCCCCTTTTTTCCCTCTGCCTCTTGGCTGACGCTGGCTTACCACACCTCCTGTTTCTAGGGGGTATAACTATAAAACTCTTCCTTCAACTCCATCATTTCCCTGTCTGCGTGTCTTACCGTACCTGATTGAAATAAATCCCAGGTATGGTTTCAAAACAGTTATGTTCTGAGACATTAGGGGGTTACAACCTCAGTGTATCTTTTGGGGGGATAAAACTCAACCCTAAGAGGGAAGAACCTATTTGCCCCTATTTTATTTGCATTCCATGGTGGGGCAGAGACCCAGTGACTCGACTCCTTCAAGTGATGAGCCGACTTGAAGTGCAGAATGCAAGAAGGAGAAGCTGTAGTAGCCCTCTGTTCTTAAATATCACCCTAGGGAAAGGCACTCATTGCATTCACACTGAAATGATCTCCTAGGGCAGGCACAGTAGACCAAGAAGAAGCCGAAAGATAGAACCCCCCACCTTTTTGGCGAAAGGTATAGAAATACATTTACATTCTCTGTTGAAAGATGTTGAACAGATGAGCTGTTGTCATGGTTGATTTTTATGAATGTATTTGATTCTGTGTAATCAAACTATTCTTTTCTTCTTCTTCTTTTTTTTTTTTTTTAAAGAGAGTGGAAGCCCAGAATCTCGTGTTAATGCTATCCATTTCTTGGTACACAAGTTGCCAGAGAAGAATAAAGAAATGTTGGATATTTTGGTGAAACACTTAACAAAGTAAGCCCCTTTGTCTTCCTAGCTTTCTTTGTTTCACTCTGGGTGCCATGTGGGGTTCTTGGATTCGTGACGGTTGTAAGTGGGGCTGTCTACACAATACCAGGGACCACGCCTGGAAAGGCAGGCCGGACAGTTGACTCACTGTGTATGTTTTGGACAAGAATATTGAAATCATATTGAAATATGATGCTTTTGTGAAGTTGTATAATTATTTGCTTAACATCACTGCCAGCAACTTGGGGTTTGATTGGAAGTAAAAGAAGAGAATATTATACACTTCCCTGTACACAGATTCTGGAAATGTGATTATAAGTCTGTTAGCGAATTTAGCCTGGTTTCACACCTACCTAAGTTTGAACATGGCCTTAAATTAGTTTAATCCAGTAATAGTACTTATTTCTTAGGATCCATTTTAGTCTTTTTATTCCCTCTTTAAAAAGCGAGCAAAATCTGATCATTTAGTGGAGAAATTAGCCCTTTCTTCATATACAAATGACTCTTAGATCACTGTAGTTATAGAAATTTGGAGGTAATAGGAAGCTGAGGAATGCTGTTTTAGAATGTTTTTAATTTTCTTTTATTATCCTGTTTATTTTATTATGTTTTTATTTTACATAAAAAGAAACTGAAGGCCAGAGGATATTATGACCTGCCAAGTCCAAGTGTCCTACAGCTAGTGAAACCATATTCGTTCATTTAGTCAACACATATTTATCAAATGCCTTTTTTAGGTGCTAGTGGATACATAGTTGAACAAGATAGACAAATTCCCTGCTTTCATGGAGTCCCTTCTTTATAAGAGGGAAAAGATCATAAACAGAGTACAAATAAAAAGACAAAATAATTTCAGGTGATAAGTGATTTAAAAAATAGAATGAGGAGATAGAGAATATATATTGGGTGTGGGACTATAAAGAGGGTTATTATGGAAGGTATCTTGAGGATGAGGCTTTGAATTGAGACCTGAATTAAGCATCAGTGCTTCTGAGAACAGTTGTCTGGGTTGCTCACTGAACAGTGTATTGGGCCAAAGGGGTGAATGTGAAAGCTCTGACCAAGTTCTCTGTGCTTGTGAAGCTAATTCTTACAAAGGTGCCATACAATCTGGTCATTAGTGGAAGCCAAAGATATAATAGTCTGGGGAAAAAGGGGATATTCTAAGTAAAAAGGAATGGTAACAGAAGGTCTTCAGAGGGACACAGGCCTAGCATAAACATGGAATTATTAAGAAAGCCGTTGTGGTTAGAGCAAAGCATTGAGAAGAGAGGAATAGCAGGATGGTAGGCAGGGGCCTCATCCCCTAGGGTCTTGTCAGATCTTGTTATTTCAGAAGCAAAAATTAAGGACAATTGAGTGTCTTGATTTTTAAGGAAACACACAGCTGTGGAAGATTGTATGTTCCCCAGCTGTTGTCTCTTTGTTAATAGACTTTCAACCCCATCCCTTCCCTACCAGTGTTTCGAATCACTCCAAGCAGAACCTCATGACTGTGGCAAATCTAGGAGTGGTGTTTGGACCAACTTTGATGAGGCCGCAGGAAGAAACTGTTGCTGCCATCATGGATTTGAAGTTTCAGAACATCGTGGTGGAAATCTTAATTGAAAACCATGAAAAGGTAAACTCTATTTGTTTTTTTCCTTAAGGGAATTCCTGGTTTTGGCTTTATCACCATCTGAAACTAGCCTTTAAGAGCCCCCCCCCATTAATGATTTTATTATTATTGTGACTATGAGTTTGGTTCTGAGAAGTTCCCACTGAGCGTCTGTCTTCTGATGGATTTCCATAAATTCTGATATCTCACTGGTTTAAGGAAGAAGCATTCCATCCAGATGCAAATGACAATCTGCAGCATAATATTGGACTGTTTGGATTCTTTGCAGCCTTCAGTCCTATCCTTGGATTTCTCAAATTCTATTTCTCTAACTCAGGGAAAATATTTTTGGCAGTCTGTGTCACATTAAACACAACATATAACTCCCCCTTATCTCCCAAATTGTGCTGACAATTTCAGGGGATTCACATGCCTCCCTGAATCTGGGAACCCTAGGTTAAGAATCTCTGGTTTAAAATGAAAAATCTTAGTGACACATCTTACTTGTTTCTCTATAATCAGGGAACTGCAGGAGTTTTCAAAGTAGGATATATTTTTTGAAGAACTTTTATGTAGCTTTTTCTCATTATCATCATAGATCCAGACCTCGGTAATAATTTTCCTCAATTCTTTTAAGATAGGGAATTTGAAAATTGTTAAAATGCTTGGTTACTCATTTGTTTATTAAAGGTTGTTGTAGTTTGTTTTCAGCTGATATGCTGAGCATGTACGAGGTGCTAGGCTATGAAGACGAACATTGCAGCCCTGATGGAGAGTAGCTCACAGTCTAGGAGGTGGAGCCCCATTTTGGGACTTGTATCCCATAGCCCTTATCTCTATATAACCTGTTATATAGTTTATTTATTGTCACAGACATCTGTTTATCCCTGCCAGATCTTTGAGGCAGAGATTGTTTTTTACACTTAGAATACTACCTGTACATAGTAGGTGTTTAGTTCATATTTATTGGATGAATTAATGAACTCAGGAAATTTTAAGGGGGTCAGAGGAGTGGGAAAGAGAGAAACAGAGGTGTAGTCTCTATGAGCAAAGCATAGCAAGAACCTCATTGCATTTACTATTTGCTAGAGCAATTGTATCTTGTGTGAATGTTGGTTCCCACTGAAGAGTTAAATGTGAAAGCTCATCAGAGATTTTCTTGCCCAGCATAGTAAAAGTAGCTTGTTTATGGAAGTAAAAATTTGGGTCTTTTTTTGGGTTTTTGTTTGTTTGTTTTTAGGTAGCGTGTGGTGTTCTAAGCTATCCAGATAGCTTTAAGTAAAGATGGCTTCTAATCATTTTAGAAAAAGAAATAATTAAGAACACCTGGGTGGCACAATTGGTTAAGTGTCCAGCCTTTGGTTTAAGCTCAGGTCATGACCTCTGTGTTGTGGGATCGAGTCCCACATTGGACTCGGTGCTCAGCATGGAGGCTGCTTGAGATTCTCTCTCTCTCTCTGCCTCTCCCCTCGCTTGTTCTCTCTCTTTCTCAAATAAATAAAAAAATACATATTTCGTAAGAAAAAGAAATAATTTAACCCACAAGCTTTGAAATAGTGTTTAGTGGTACAACTGTCCTTAGATTAAGTCCCAATTAGGCAACTTTTATACAGTTTATTTGTGAAAAGACTGGCTCTGGGTCTTGCTCTTAGATAAAAGGATCTCCATTGAATGTTGCAGCTTCCTATTTTCTTATTTGAAACTGAGAACATAAGTTCATGGTTTTTCTGCTTGGGAAGCTGATAGTGCTACTTTCACCTTGTTAACAAATCTTACAGGAATTTCCAAGTGGCCTGGAGAGCCAATTACAAGAACAATGGCAATGAAACTGGGCCCACTGTCAGAGATCGAGCTCTGTAGAGCCGAGGAGAGGGCTCTCCCTTCTCCCCTCTGCCTTTCTGTGGCCGTGCTAGAGAAGGCTATGAATGCATGGCCAACGTGAGTCGACACACTGACTTTCCTATCAGGAAGGGGGCATGTGGGATATCGAGTTTCAGATTCTCCACTCAGTGTCTGGGTTTAGGTTCGGAAGCACAGGGTTGCTTGGGATGGGGAGCTGTTAGCTTGGATTGGTTCATATTTCTGAGAACTTAATTTCTCCATTTCCTCTTCTTTTCTCTCCGATTTCATCCTTGTCCACTTTCACTCCCAGCTCTTTGTTCTTGCTCAGCTGGACGTCACTTCAGAGTCTAGGCTCTGCTATGAGGAAGGATATTTCCGCTGACGAGGGTGGTTTGTGCAGGAAAACTGCCCATGGACGCATGTACCCATAGGAGCCCGAGGTTTCCTTGGCAACTGATCCATGTTTACCACCCAAAGATCTTGTGTTTAACTTGAATGTGGTGAGGGAGGGATAGGATTCCTCTTAGTAAGTGTTCGAGAACAAAATGAGAGAGAGGAAGGAGGATAGAAGGGTTAAAAGGAGGAGTCCCCTGGGGGAGGAAAGTGTTCCATAGATAGGGAGGCAAACAAGGCAATGAGAGAGGGAATGAAGAGTCCTAGGTTCTATGAAGGAGAACAGAGGGGAAAGTGACAATAGAAGGAAGGCCTTTTCTTTTCCTCAGTTACTTATTTTTTAATCTTAGGATCGTGCAAAATATTGACTCTGACCAGGAACGTCACCAAAGCAAAAGAAGAAATTTTCAGCATGTAATTAAAGCAAGAAAGCTCTAGATTAATTTTAGAGTTAGAAAAAGACCCAAGTTAATCTGCCTCGAGATCACATTTTATCCTAGCCTCTTTGCTGTTTTCATAAAACCCATATGTACTCTATAGGAAACTTAATCCACATGTTTTGGCCTCATTCCCACATGATACATTAAGATGTTGTTTTAAAAGAAGCGTTTACGGGCCAAAAATATTATCAAGGTATTTCTTCCCGTGCACACCAGAAAATTGCATTTCCCAGGTGGAAACGGGTACTGTGAAGTTCCCATAGATTTTCCAATTGGGATTGCGCCTTATAATTTATGAGCTTTATGTAAATATTTTTTCTTAAAGGTTTTACTTATTTATTTGAGAGAGAAAGACAGCCTGAGCTTGTGGGGGTGGGGGTAGGGGTGGGGGAGAGGGCGGCACCCTAGGGAAAGGGAGAAGCAGCTCCCCACTGAGCAGGGAGCCTAATGTGGGGTTCAATCCCAGGACCCTGGGATCATGGTGCCACTCAGGTGCCCCATTAGTTTTGTTCTTGACAAAGTATACTTCTTATGGATCAGTGCAGTATGTTTGTGGTGAGCCCCTGCTTGGAGTCAGATCTGATGTGAGATTTGGGGAAGAGTCCGGCAGGGGAAAGATCTTTCCATCAGTCACTGCAGGATGCCATGGAGAATAGTGCTCTCGGAGCGATGCAGAGACTTTAGAGGAGAACTTATGTCCGACTGTGAGGAATCTGGAATGTTTCCTGACTAGGTGGTTTGAATAGGTTTTAGAATGGAGTTTGAACAGGTGGTGGGGATGTTTTAAGAGGACATTTCGGTATGGGGAAGTCGTGTAATCAGAGAAGTACAGAGGGTAGGCGTGTGTTCTGGGAATGCAGCTTCTGTGGGAATAGCCGTGAGGGGCATGAGAGATAGTTGTAAAGAGATTCGGGCCAGGCGTAGGGAGGTTGGGAATAACACCCTAGGACTTCTGGATTTCGTTTTATGGGTATCAAGGCCTCTCATGGTTTTTAGGTAAACTGCTTCAGGAAGTTTAATGTGGTAGCTGGTTAGCAAATAGAAAGTGGGAGAATCGCAGCCGGGTGAGAGGTCAGATGGCTGAGGACTTTGTAGTGAGAAGGGGAGTTCAAGGGTAGCGGGCCTCATGTCCTGAGGCCCAGTGGACACAGTCCAGGGACGGGATCGGTGGGCCGTCTCAGAAGAATGTGTTAGGAGTGACAGTAGGTCACAAATGAGGACCCAGAGCTGGAGAAATATAGGGATCCTTAATAAAAAGAAGGAAAAAAAAATAGGTTCAGGGCAAGAGTTCAGTGTTTAATGTGCTGAATTTTAGCTGTCTGGATGTCTAACAAATAGTTGGAGATGTGGGGCTCAGATTTGTGAGAGGATTTAGTGGCAAGAAGTGTACGATAAGAAGACATGAGATGAGCATGGGTGAGCGTGCTCCCTGCGCTCTAGGCTTGGTCTCACTCCATGGTGGGGACTTACCTCCTGTAACCTAAGCATGTACTTGTGTGTACATAAAACAGATAAAGTTACTTCAATCAGATATGCTCGGTACTTAAAACAGATAGATAAAGTAAAAAATATATAAAGGTCCTATTGCATGCATATGTAATAGTATTCCTTTATATGTGCAGAATTCTTATGACATATATTGTCCCTTCACATCATGGGAGAAGACTGAAGGGTGAGAGATTAGCTTGTTTATGGGCACCCCCCGGTGAGTGGCAAGGCTTGGGTTTGAACTCAGGGTTGTTTGACCCCCAAACCTTTGCTTCACCTCCCTAGGAGGAGGTTAAGAGCAATATCCTTGAGAAACACCAAGATTTTTCTGTTAGCGAGAACACAGGAGCCAGAAGAAACCTAGGCGAGTTTCAGAGTTAGGGTTGTCAAGGGACCTTGTCAGTGATGCTGGAGCTGTCAGTACGGGAGAGCTCGAGTATTTACTCCAAGAGTAAAATGTCTGTTGAGAGCAAGAGCTGAAGTTGACGTCAGTGAATGAGTGTTTAGGAATAGGTGATCACAGGGACGGATTTACGTTGTATTTTTCCCGCACGACAGAATGTAACAGAGGAAAAAGCAGACCAGACAGGGAAGGGAAAGAGTAGGGTAGGACTGGCAGCTCCTGATGTGTACACAGTTTGCCAATCAATCTCAGTTCTAGTTTTCTGTTGACTAATTTCTGGGGTTGGGGGTTCTTCAGAAGAACTTAGGGATGGAAAGAACCCTCCTGGGAGTTCATCGAGTTTGTCGAAACGGAGCCCGTTCTGCTGTTTTATACCTTTGTAGTGTCATAAAAGAAATTTGTGTTTATAATGTAACTCTCTTCTGGTCTCTCCCCAAGTCCCTGAGGGCCCTTGAAGATTATGAAGACCTTTGGGAATCACCAAAGAAATCATTAATACCAGTGTGGTTTTCTTTTATTATCTGTCATATTTTGTGTTAGGATTTAAATTGAGTTCATATAAAGTAAGATATATAATGTTACTTTCAACCAAATCACTTTACATGATATATATAATTTTAATCCAGATTATAGGCATGCCTTGTTTTATTGTCCTTCGCTTGACTGCCCTTCGTAGATACTGTGTTCTTTACGAAGCAGAGGTTTGTGGCAACCATGCATGGAGCAAGTCTGTCCACACCATTTTGCTTTGTGTCTCTGTCACATCTCATGTGTCAGGACTTGCAATATTTTTGGCTTTTTCGTGACTCTGTTTGTGATGGTGATCTGCGGTCAGTGATTACAGCTTGCCGATAGCTCAGGTAATGGCTAACATTTTTTAGCAATAAAGTATTTTTTGATGTATGTACATTATTTTTTTAGACATCATGCAACTACACTCTTGATAGCCTACACCACAGGGTAAACATAGCTCTTCTATGCCTTGGGAAACCAGAAAATTCACTGGACTCGGTTTATTACAATACTTGCTTCGTTGCGGTGGTTTGGAACCAAACCTGCAATATCATTGAGGTATGCATGTATATTTACCTTGTTAAGGATTATAATTGGATTTTCAGTGGGATCGGCCAGATGTGGTGCTCTGGTTGCCTTCAGCTTTGTGTGGTGCTGCGGTTCACCTTGATGTTCCCGGATTCTCTGGTGGTCAGTAGGGCATGAAGTTGTTTCTGAGTGTTAGCCTTTACATACTGTAGTTTCTCTGGACCCCGGGGTGCCAAGAGATAATCACATTTTATTTAGATAAAACTTTTCCTCGGTAAAGATTCTAAAAACTTCGTTGAAAGAAACAGTGTTGTCTTTGAAATGGGTGTGCTGGCACGCTGTGCCTCTTTTTTCCTGGTGAGAAAATGGAGGTGATTTGTGATGCTCATGTGTTGTGGAAAAGGCTGATGTTACGTTCCTGTTCTGAGGTTTCTTTAGTAACCATCTCTGTAACGTATGTTGCAAATTCCTTGAAGAGGTGGTGCCCCTCCAGCACAGAAAAGTAGAGATGAGAAGGGCATAATATACGTTTCTTCTCAGGTGTGCAACACAATCAGAATATTAAATTACACGCACACGTGATGAGTATCAAATGGTACGTGGCGTTCCTCTGTTGACCTTGGGTTCCAGTTTCAGACCTACACCCCTGTCTTTGCCAAGAGCTAGAAGAATGTGTCCCTGCCCTCAGGCTCTGCGGTGGCATGGATTCCCTCATTGGTCCCAGCCTGCAGTCCGGCAGCAGCCACAAGTGGACTGGGTTCCGTTTGGGGCAGCCTGCTCTTCCGCTCCTGTGGCAGCAGAGACCAGGCACATCCTAACCCTCTTCTGTGGGCTGATCTCTGTCATTCTTGACTGTAAAGGAGGCCTCAGGGGGTATGCAAACTGTTTTCCTGGAGACACAAGGAACCCTTAAGTCTTAGAGTGGGCCTGTCATTCAGTGGGAATAAGAAACCTCTCTTTCTCTCTCTCTCTCTCTCTCTTTTTTTTTTTTTTTTAAATTCAGCCTAAAATGCTTCTTGATTTAGCTTTGCTGGCACTGGGTTGCTAGGCAGCACAAGTTTTCATGTGAGAGAAAAATAAATATCTGAAACAACAGCAACAATGGTAAAACTCCGAAGTTTCCAAAAGCTTTATGTTTGCCTGAGTAATGATGATTCAGTGTAGAAGTCAAAACCCCACGGCAAGAGTAGTAGAAAATTGCAGAAGGGTGGCTTTTTCCTTCTTCCAGGTTTCTTGAATGTTGGCATCTTTGGCATGGCCACGGAGACTTACTTTACTGTTAGATTTTCTCCCCCCTCAACAGGGCCTTGCATTCTCTGGAGTGTTTAAAAAGGAGCTTTAAAACCACAGACAGCTTTCTGTCTGCCTTTCTCCTTCCTCAAAGACGTCAGAAAATAATGACGACATCGTCTTCCCCGTTCTGCCGTCTTCATTTAGCTCTGCTATATAGGAAGTCCCTTCTGGGTGCTGTCGTGTGGCTCTGGAGGGGGCAGGTAGCGTTTTCCCAGGGTACTAGTGTGGTTTGATAAGAGAAAATTCGAAAGGCAAGATCCTTTCATTCTGCGTTAGTGTCGGGTATAGATGGAGAACTGGGGCTGTCTCCAGAAAATCCAAGAGCTGCGATACAGAAGGGTGGGGGTAGATTGATTCTCTGTTATCTGTGAATGCACCGTCAGTTCCAGTGAGCAGAACTTGCTAGGAGGTGAGTGTTTGATTCAACACAAGGAAGAACGTAATAATAATTTTTCATAATGAGAATGTGTTCATGTTGAAGATGAAGATTGAGGACCTGGAAAAAGCAAGCAAGCCTAGGAGGTCTGCCCCACTCAGAAATTCTCTGCCAAGGTCTCCGGAGACACAGAGCTGCGAAGACAGGTCTCAGAGCAGAGCCCTGGGCTTTGGAACTTGGCGCTCGGTTGTGTGTGTAGAACTAAGGAGGATGAGGAACAGGATCCTTTCGTTCATCTCTCTTTTATGAGCAGCATCAAGAGTTCTTGGAAGGGAAAAATAAGAATCCAGGAGTGAGGGGATGGGAGCAGTGGGAAAATGCGTAGGTGAGCAATGGAGAAGGTACCGAGGGATGCCTTTCCTTAAGGGACAGGATAGTGTGGGGGCATTTACGGGCTTGACTCTTTGCATGGATGTGCTCATTTTTATTTTCTCTTATAAAATAAAACCTTCCAGCTTTCAGCACTATCTCTTCCACATCTCTCAATATAAAATTGAGAACAATAATAATTATAATAGCCCGTCCTGACAGGGATGATTATGCACTGGGCACCAGACTTAGCTCCTTCTATGACGTTTTATTGAAATACTCTATAGCCAGGACCACATAACGTAGCACAGTGAGCTCTAAATGAAATTCCTTGACTTGGCATCTCTGTTGCACCAAGTCATGTGACTTCTGTATGATCTGGCCGCCCCGTTGACACTCACTGTCAGTTTCCTCTTCTGCAAAATAGAAATAACTTAAGTACCTCTTCAACAGAGCGGTTGCAGAGATGAGATAAGCTGATCCACCTGAGATAATCCTCTCATTGCTGTTGCACAAATGAGGAAGGTGAGGCTCAGGGAGGCTCCGATAACTTGCTCACAGTCACAGTCCTAGAAAGTGGCCAAGCTGGGATTTGAACCCAGTCTGTCTCCAAAGCCTGTCCCTTAACCTTACACTGTCACTGTCAGATAAATGTCTCTGCAGCCTCTCAGTATGTGTTATAACATACATTCATCATTATAATAGCAGCGTATTTCCACAGTCCTAAAAATCCCATGTTCTGTCTGTTCATCTCTTTTGTTGTCTGCCCTACCCCGTCGCCCCCCATTTCCCAGGCCCACCACTCACTGGTCTTTTTACTCTCTGTAGTTTTGCTTTTTCCAAAATGCCAGGTAGTTGGAGTCCTATGGTAGGTAGACTTTCAGACTGGCTTCTTTCACTAGCTAACATGCACTTAAAGTTCCTCCGTGTCTTTTCATCGTTTGATAGCTTATTTCTTTTTAGTGCTGACCTGTTTGTATTTTGAGAGAACCAAGGGGTTTATGTGGTCACTGTGCCCAGCAGGCAATGGCAGGAAGGGCCGCTCCTCTCAACTGGCCATCTTCTCTCCCTTCTTGCCGCATTATCTATATCACGCAGGCTGCTTCTGAGATGCCCTGTCCTTGGGGCTGACAGGTTGTGTCAGGCCTCCCAGCTCAATTTTGCCAGAAATTCCAGTGAAGAAGCTGCGCTCCTCATCTCTCTCCTTGTGTTCCTCACCATCAGGATAATTAGCATATAATAAGGCAAAGCCTGGTATTTATTAAGTGCTCACACTGTTAAGTATTTTACATTATGATCTCATCTAATGCCCCACTCAACAGGTCCGTGAAGTAGATATCATTGTCCTTATTCTACAAATGAGGAAACTGGGCCTTAGGGTAAGAATTTGCCCCAGGTCACACAGCTGGTAAATGGCAGTGGTGAGATTTAAACCCAGGGCTGTCTGGCTCTGGAGGTGGGACCATTAAACTCTAGACTGTAATTGGCTTTACATGGAAGGTTCTGTATGTGTGGTCCCCAGCTCATAGACTGGGCAGCCACCTTCTGATTCTTAGAAACAGCAGACCTAGAGCATACGCAGACTGAATGAAATCACCAAAAACAGAATGTTTCAGTGTCTCAAATAAATTTTCAGAAATCCAAAAATACACCAAATAGTGTAAGTGGGGAGATACCCACATGAGGTATCAGTTCGATAATATGTAAAGAGATGATTTTTCTAGACTGTAAAAGTACTAGGAATAGGCGACCTATTTTTAGCAAAAACTTTAAAATCAACAATAGGAGCTTATATTAATGGAGTGTGTATTCTCTTGAAGCCTACCTAATAATAATATGGCCACTTGCATCAGACTAGGGTTCTTGGGGAAGGAAGTTTTTTTGTTGTTGTTTTGTTTTGTTTTTTCTCTTCCTGGAAAGATGGCCTGCTACTATGCAGATAAGCAGGGCTGAGAGAAGGGTATTTTTCTGAACTCTGAACTCCGTCTCTTCCCCTTTAACCTCTCTCTTGTCCCCCTCATCTGTGCTGCCCCACAGTCATTTAGTCCAAATATGTCCTGGCAGACAGCCCCGTGCCTCCGAGAACGGCTTACTGTAGACTGCATCCCTAGTTTTGTGAGACATGGTGCCGCGTAATCTTGATCTGCTGGTGAGAGCTGGCTAGACCCTCAAGAGGAGTCTCACAGGAGGCTGGGCAGAGTTGGGTTCTCTCCCGTAGAGATTTGGAATTGGAGGGGGAGAAACTCAGCAGTGACTGTGACATTGCCCTGGGCGGGAGGCTACAAGAACCCTGGCAGTGGGTCAGGTGTCCAGCAGAGAAGGCAGAGCGCCGAGAAGGATGGGAATCTCGTTAGAAAAGCGCACAGAGGTGAGAAGTGGAGAGTTGTTAGTTGACTCCTGATGGCCTCAGAACAGTTTTGAGTTCCAGCTCCTTCTACTTCCTGCTGATTCCTTTTAACAAATCCCTTTTTACTTCTGTCAGTTTAGTACTGTTTTGGTTGAAACTAAATCATCTTTGGACAGTGTGAGAAAATTCACAAGCGCTATACCTGCAATTTGATAAATTTACAGATGCATGATTTATTTGTCAACTTTGATTTAACTCCGTTTATATTTCGGTGCTATCAGGTAGCTTAGGCATGTCCTTGGGGCTGGCTGTTACTCAGGTCCAGTCTTTTTGGAAACAGATCAAGTGGGTCCAGTCAACAGAGTTTTAGGTGGAACCTGGCATTTTGAGGTTGTCCAAATATGAACCTGTTGCTCTCTTCCCATTGATCTTAACTAGAACTTCTTTAACTTTCTTCTTCAATTTTCTCAGACCAGTATTTAAACCAGAAGTGACTTTTCTCTCAACTCTAACATAATTTCTTTTTCTTCTAAGTAATTGTGTTCCCAGTTGTTGGTCTCCAACCTGATAAAGCCATTCCCTCCCCTGCCGCATTCTTACACATCTCCTGGCCGCGTGGGCCTCAGTCTGCCACTCAGTCATGTAGCATTTTAACGTCTGCTCCTGCATGTGCCATACCCTTCCTCTGTCTAGAGCAGTGGTTTTGAAGTTTTATTACATTAGGACCTAGTTTGAAAATTTAACGAAGGCTTTGGGTTCTGTTCCCAGGAAATGGTATTATTATAGATACACAGAAGAAATGTAGGCGCAGTTCTAGGAATTTCAGGTTAAGAACCTAGAACCATGGGAAAACCAAGAGCTGCCATATATCCAAGTGAGGTTAGGGTCTGGAACATGTCTTCAGGCCCAGCCTTTCTTGTTTTTTGATGTTGACTTATTTTCCATGTTTTTGCTCAGAAGCTAGGAGGGGAACGGATAAAGATGTCGCTCATCTCAGATTCACGCTTTATTTAATCAGTGACACTTCGTGGTTTCTGTTCCTTACCCGGGCCAGCCATGAAGGAAACCCTTTATTAAAATACTGATGGCTCAGTTTGGCCATGGAAAGAATGAGCCCACGCTGAAAGGCCTTGTCCTTAAATAACGAAAGGCAGCCGTTTTCCATTGAGATGTGCTGATATTCAGACTTCTCCCTGAGTAGGAAGCAGAAGGAACCTGACTTGGGGCAGACTGAAGAAGGCACCTTTGTCCTCGTCAGGTTTTCACAGTGCAGCCTTGTTGTCTCATTTGAATTCCTCTGACTTGCCCTGAAATTAAAACCATTAATTTTAATTTTAATTAAAACTGTTAGCGATAACTGAGAGCTGACCATGTGCCAGTATTTTAGCTCTTGCCTCTTTAGCATGGCAAACACTAGTGTCCTACCTAACTAAATGTTTTCACTAATGAATGGTACCTGGAAAATGGCTAAATTAAGGGTTGACAGTTTCAGCTCATGCACAGTGGGGCATGTGACAGTTCTATTTCTGCTAGGCTTCCACAAATTCTCCAATTTCTGCCATAACTAAAAGTCAGAGGAGCTAAAATATCTACTTGAAGAAGCAGGCCACTATGTCATAACCTCCAAATCGAAGTCTTGCTGGTAAGTGTAGTGCCTGCTTTCGTGGCTGTGTCTGAGGTCCTCAAGACCACCCCCACGTTCGGGGATGTGCTGGAAGGACACAAAGTTGTGCTCACAGCTATCATCACAGCAATGGAGTAAAGAAGCACAGAGAAGAAGACAATCCGGGTGGAGTCTGGAGGAGTCCGCATGTCCTTTGGCTTATGCCCTCCCCTCCCAGGAGAAGTCACACAGAGCAGACTCTTCCTCCAGCCCTGAAAATGTAGAAACGTGTGTTCGATACTTCTGTTCAGGAAAGCCCATTGGAAACCAGTGCCTGTGGGAGCTAGTCACATAGGCATCCTTTGCCCACCATATACCAGAATTCCAGACTCCCAGATGGGAAACAGGTATTCCACATAACCCCCACATAGGCCCACCATGCCCAAACCGTTTGAACACGAATTCAAACAGTTTGGGCATGGTGGGCCATCCTAACCTTAAAGGGAATGTTTTCTATCAGTTTAAAGAACTGTTTACCAGCCTAGTCCCTAGACACCAACTAAGGGCCAGTTTGGCAAGCGGGCCTTCTAAGGATGTCCATCTTATGCCTGCTGTGTTTATTCTCTTCTGCACACTGGGCATCTTTTAACTGCTGGGGTGAGGAGGTTGAGGGCAGGGGTGACTGTGAGTTACTGTTTCTCCTGCAAGGGTGTTCTCTGTCTTTGGGATTTAGAGCCTTTTGTCTTTTGCTTTGGAAGTGTCTTCTCCATGCTGTTGGGGAAGTGTGTGTTGTCAGCCCTATTAGGAAGTGCAGGATTAACTTTATTAAGGAGCATGGGAATCGAGGTGAATGTGGTCAGTGTAGGTTAAGTAAATTTCAAGCCATGCAGCCTTATGTCGCTGGACTAATTTGGCACAGGATGAAAAGTCCTTAAAAGCCCTCCTTGTTTAACTTTCCAGTTGGTTGATTTCTCCTTGAGAATGGCCCCAAAGGGCAGGAATCAGTTTTGTCAGCTTTATTTCTGTTCTCACTCTTTGGCTCTATCAGGTGCTGCCATTGGGGGCCCCACATTTTCTCAAAGATCAAGGTTCTGCCCTGTCTGTTCTGCCCTCCCTCCTTGGCGTCTGATCCAAACGCCCCTTTTCACCCTGGCTTGGGCTTTGTATTATCTGGCTGATACCCTCCTCAGAGCTGCACTCTCTATTTAATCTTCTGGATTTTTCTCTAAAAAATCCTTTTACTAAATAGTTTTTAAAAAGTTAAAAACAAATATGTAGCCTTTCATGAGGATTTGTTAGGTGAGCTAGTCATCCAGTATTAACACTGTGTTCCCCCTCCCAAGTCATTGTTTTTCATCAGACAGATATTTGTAGTAGTATTCTCTCTCTCTCTTTTTTGACTACCAGTACCATCTAACCCATCGTGATTTAGAGGAAGGGTTTGATTTCCTTTTGTTTATGTCACAGCTCCTCTCTTGACCAGATAATGATGACTTCTATTGATCTTGACAAAGTATTGTTTCTTGTTACCGTAGAGATACAAGTGTCTAGAATTCTGGAGTCTACTAGACTAATCTAGAATTCACTTTAAGTAAAACCTAATTACTTAAAGCTTCTTAAGCAACCTTGAAAATAATCGAGGGATGTCGATGAATTAAGCTGACCGTCAGTTAATGACTGATGAAGTTAGGTGATGCGGATAGGAATTTATTATATTATTTTTTACTTGTGTATATATCTCAAATTATTCATGATGGAAATTAAATGACCTGATATTTGGTGTTGGCATCATTTCTTTTATACACTTATCAATTCATTCAGCAGACATCTATAAAGCTGCTCCTTCATGCCTTGTACTGCGTGGACAGGCACAAAAAATTAAGGGGGTGGGGGGAAGCAGATCTTGCTTTCTGGAAGTCCAGGGTGTAACAAACTCTGACATAGTGGTAGGGTTCTAGTAACATGGCCCGAGGATTGTGTGTGGACCTTCCAGAAGCCAGTAGCTTTCTTTGTCCAAAGCCAGGTTAAGACCGTTTCTATACTTGGAAGACTTATGTAGCAGGCATTCCTTTGTGAATCAATCAGTTGTTTCTTCAGAAGGTATGTACCCATTCCCTTTACAACAGTGACTTAGGCCTGTAGGAGACCTAGTGGACGTAATTATAAAATTCGCAATTGCTTTTCCGAAGCATCTAGTCTGCGTAGGGCAGAGGGTCGGCACCAAGGCCATCTTGAGTACCTGATGTTCCAGCCACTGGCTAGGTCTCATTCGTAGGACCCATGAATCAACCAGTCAACCCTGAGAGAGTGTGTTTGTTTGTTTGTTTGTTGTCTTTTAGGTAGTATTGTTTTCTCTGCAGTTTACAGACTAGTGCGAGAAACAGAAGCTTGGGGAGTTGAAATTAACTTACCCAGGGTCACACAGCTTGCTTTATTCATTGACAGTCTGCCTCATTCCAAAAAGGATTTCAGGCAGTTAAGCCACACAGTTAGAAAATTCTTTGTGGTCTTTCTACTGTCCCAAGAAAAACAAGACCATATTTTTTTCTTTTTAAGCTTAAATGATGCATAGTGTTTCAGTCAATATTAGTACATGGACAGCTCCAAGTTTAAATTGTACAAAAGTGCTTACGTATGTCTCTGTTGGAATGTGTAGGAGTGAGAAAGGAAATCTCTGTATTTGATTTCATAAAGGCATGAGCTTTATATAGTTGCTTGAGACACACATGCCAGTGCCTGGTTGTGTGCATAAGACAGTTCTTATTAATCATCGCACAGCTGGTGTGTTGTTTGTCATCATTATTACTTATTCTTAATTACCAAAAGTGCACATGGGCTGCAGACTGTAGATGGTGCCAAACCAAACCTCTAAAGTGGTTGGACTAATGGGTTTTGAGGAAGATTTATAATCCTTTGGAAATGATAGCAGTGCTGTATATAGTCACATAAAGAAACAGTGTACATCAGAAACTCACACAGAAGCGGGATCATAATCTTAGTGTATGATCTCAGTATCTGCCTCCTGTTCTCTTTAATTTGTTGCTGAATCAACTTTGCTTGTTTTGTATATTGAGAATAGAATTTATTTATAGGCTGTGCCTCTTTTGAAGTAATTGTTTCTCTTTCCCTAACTCAGCAATAAGTGAAAGTGGAGGCATTCTTTCTCCAGGAAAGCCTTTAAACCCTTGATTTTTCTAGAATGTCATTTCTGTTTAGATGGAAATGCGGGACATGACTACTAAGAGGATTAGTCATCATTTTCAAAATTTAATGAAGGAATTAGGTCATTTGTGCTTAATGTGCTAATAAGCTCAGAGTAAGCTGTACTTACTGATGGATTGATGTGGAAGGGTCCTCGGAATAATAATTGTTTCTTGTGTCTACTCCTTTTATGCCACAATTTCTGTAGGACTGCATTACCTGCAATGCTTAGAGTCAACTGTAGTTGAACTCTTTTGGAAGTCCTCTGGGCTTTATCCAAATTCCATGTAACTGAAAAGAAAACTCTTTCACTTGACTTTATTATTTGGATGAATCCAAACTCTTATAAATGGTTTCTAATTCTCCATTGTTTTCTGTTCTTGGCAGCCTTTCTGCTCATTACTGTAGGTCAGTGATTCCTAACCAGTTTTTATGTTTCATACTTCTTGGAGAATTTGATTAAAGATAACAATCTCATTTTCTAAAAAGAAAATAATACAAGTGCATATATACCATTTACAGACAATTTGAGGGTATATACTAATACCAGAGTCCGTAAGGAACCTCAGTTAGGAATCCCTGCTTTGAGGGAATGAACTTGGTTGATACCGAAATAACGTAATAAAAACATGTGGCTCTTTGACACAATTGGGAGTAAGGAAACTAGTGAAGTTCAGTAAAGTTACAGGCTTCTACATGTGATGGTGTGTTACCTTTTACTTACGTCATTACCAGTAGTATTTATTGTCTGTTTCTTACCTAAAACAGATACCTCAAACACATGCTCTAAAATAGCAAGCTCAGATCTCAAAAATCTTACAACATAAATCAAAAATAGGTTAAAAGGAGAAAAGAATAACACCTTGGTATCAGTCAAATGGAAGAAAAGCTAGAGACCAGCATGTGACATTTTTAAAAACTGGCATGGACCTCATCTGTTTTACTCCTAACTCTGCCTTCCACAAATGCGACACGGAACAGAGGCATATGTAATCCTCACAATCCCTTTTTGGAGGGAGGTGTAGAAGATGGTTTGGTCAGCCTTGGGTTAGACTTGCAAATTCCACAAAGACAGAAGCTCCTCCTGACCACGCTGCTCTAGCCAGAGACGGAGACTAGGTGGGGTATGATGCATCATGGACTCCCTCTCACAGACAGCCTGGGGCGGTGATCTCCAGCAATAAACAAAGTCAGAAAGGAAACCTCAGAATCAAGACTAAATTAAAAATTAAAAAAAGAGCTTCTATAAGAGAAGAACATGGGAAGAGAACCTCAAGATTGGAGAGAGGAATACTGTTTCACACCCTGATAGCTTGTGATGTGAGCATCTAGAAATCCTCTTACCTGGTCTGTCTTCTGCCTGGAGAATGCTAGGAAATGGTGATAGCGGCCACCAAGGGCAGAGACTCCTGGTGGGGGCTGAAGGGCCAGGACCTCTGCTGGAATTGTGGGCAGCCCAGGCAGGGGAACTGAGCACAGACACAGACACAGACAGGCATTTTGGCAAAACCCGAGGTGAAAGACCAGGTTGTGTGCAGCCCGAGCCGCACTGTTGCCCTCCCCCTCGCCATTGGTTACGGACCAGTTGTGTCCTCTGAAAATGTTCAAGCCCTAACCCACAGGGGAGGAGCGTTTTGGGGGGGGGGTCTTTAAAAAAGGGAATTAAGATTAAACAAGGTGATAATGATGTGGCCTCCATCCAGTGTAAGAAGGGGAAAGGACACCAGGGATGTGCTTGCACACAGGAAAGGCCATGTGAGGGCACAGCAGGAAGGCAGCCACCGACAAGCCCAAGAGAGAGGCCTTGGGAGCAGCAGACCCTGCTGGTACCTTGAGCTTGGGGCTCCAGGCTCCAGAACTGTGAGAAGATAGATTTGTGTTGTTCAAGCCACCCAGTCTGTGGGGTTCTGTTGTGGCAGCCCAAGCAGACAAACACACCATTCTCCAGCTACAGAGCGCCGGGCAGGCAGAACTGTTGTGTGTGGAGGAAGAAAACAGACCCCCGCAACATGGGAAGAGATTCAAGGACGTGTCACCCATGGTGTCGTGGTGTGAATAAAGTGTTGACAAAGCTGCCCGTTTAGAACACAAGTAAAATTGAAATCAACCAACCAAAAATACCCACTGTGGAGTCTATATGAATGTATTGCAGCAGGAGGGGAGAAAATGTAAACTGTAGTGGAAGAATCTGTTTTGGAAGAAATACTGATCTAAGGAAGAGAAGAAAAGAACTTACTAAAATTTATCTCTATAGAAGAATTAAGTAGTTAATGAAATGGGAGTTGAAAAAATAAAATGACTAAGGGATTTTTTTTTTTGAAGGTACTTGTGGAGCTAAGAAAACAGTACACACGTACAGTATTTTGAAATAAATGAACAAATTAAAACATGTCAAAAGGAATAGAATAAAAAATAAAATTACGCTCATTGATGAAACAGTCATGGTCAGTGGACGGAGAGAGACAGGCAAAAGAAGTCAAAGAAACAGGCGGAGGGAAAAACGACCTATTATAAGTCACCATGGCAGTACAGAATGAAATGCATGGAATAGAAATAACCTTAATGATAAAACAGATGATAACTTTTTTCTGAATCAAAGTGAGACCATAATCTATCTGATCAGAACATTCACTGAATTTCAAGAAACCTCAGTTCTGATTTTAAGGTCTTCAGAATTAACCATATAGAAACAAACTGTGATAAGTTACTAGATTTTGAGGAAAAATAGAAAACCCATTAGGAGGATTCATCTGCTTGCCTCATATTTTCCTACAGCAGCTCAGAAGACAATAAAGCAATGTTTATAGGTTTTGAGTATCTGTTTTTGGCCACAAGGAAACATCCCAAATTTCAAAAGGTAGAAATAACACAGACTGTTTTTTTTCCTGATCTGTATAACACTCTAAATCTGGGAATTGGAAGAAAAGAAAAAGGTCCCTGGTCACCTGGAAATTTAGAAACTTTCATGATTCATGGATTAAAATAGAAATAAAAAAGTTGGAGAATGCCTAGAAAAATATCATGAAAACAAGAATATCAAAACCTAAAGATTTGTGCAAAAATTATGTTCTGAGGGAAATGGATAACCAAGTCAGTAAGAATGAAATAATTTACACTTCCACCCACTTCCCCCCAAATTTGGAAAAATTAAGAAATATAGAAGATGAAATTAATTAATTAGGAAAGAAAAGTGCTTTTTTTTTTTTTTTATAAAGCCTCTTGCATTTTGGGTGGAGTTGGGAACATAAAACAGATTTCCTTGGCTAAGCTAGTCAAGAAAAACGGGTGGGAGAGAAGGCTCACAAATATAAATAGAAACGAATATGGAAATAACCATAGATACACAGTGCACAAAATTTTGAAAATCAGAATAAAATTAGTGAACTAATAAAAAAATGGAAACTTTAAAAGAGCTGCCATCCACAACAAGCACCACACACAGGTATTTTCACAGGTGAATTTTAAACTTGGAAGCAACTGTTTAATCTGTTAATGTTTAAACTGGTCCACACCATGGTAGAGGAGAGTTTCAAATTCTTTTTATGATGCTGGTAAGGCACCAGTGCCGAAGCCAGTTGGAGATAAATTTGTAGATCAATTTTACTTAAGCATATTGTGCAGAGACCTTAAATAATACATCAGGAAATAATAGCAATACTTTGTGTAATATTTCAGTCTAAGTTGACTTCATCTCTGAAGTACAAGAGTGGCTCAATATTATGAAATACATTAATACAATATATCATATTATTAAGTCAAAGGAGAAAACCTTATCGCCAATGCCTAAAAGCATGTGACAGAATCTACGTAATTCCTAGGGAAGTATTCTAGTAAAACAGAAATTTGTGGATACTTCCTTAAAATGATCTAAAAATGTGTATTTTATTCCTTAAGTTAGTATTCTGTTTACGTACCGAAACACTTAGAATGTTGAAATTGTGACTTGGCTCACTGTTACTAATTAACTATTGTCCTAGAATTATTAGACAAGAAAAGCGAGAAAGCGATATGAGGTGGTTTGGAAACTGGAAGAGGGAAAGTTTGCATTATTTACGGGTGTGATTGTACACATAGATAGCCCCAGAGAGCAGACTGAAGAGCTCTTATATACACTAAAATGATTCACTGGGATAAAGGATTAAAAGTAATTCCCAAAATCAATAGCTTCCATATGTACCACAAGCCCTCAGAAAATACAGTGGGAGAGCAGGCCCTATTATCAATGTTCTCTGAAAAGATGAATTGCCTGATGTAAGCCTAAATCAAGAGATGAATCACCGGTGTGTAAGGTTAAATGAAGAGATGAAGAACACCTATTTGAAGAAAGCTAGAAAGTTCCACCAAGAATTGAGGGAAATCTCCTGGAGGAGGAAATGAGTATATGTGAGCTGGAACAGACTTTTTGTGATGGTTTGCGTGTCCAGCAAGGCTTAGAATGACCTCCTGCTTTGAAGCCATCTCTCTGGACTCGAAGGATTAAGTGTCAAGATTTTGCAAAAACGTAGAGCATATTCACTGCTGTTGCATGTCCCCCATACCTCCGTGCAAGAATCAGAAATGGGTTGAGGGTTCTGCTGCAAGTTTCGAA
This sequence comes from Neogale vison, assembly GCF_020171115.1. Taxonomy (NCBI): domain Eukaryota; kingdom Metazoa; phylum Chordata; class Mammalia; order Carnivora; family Mustelidae; genus Neogale; species Neogale vison. The sequence goes on along the minus strand of NC_058101.1, from coordinate 145,229,997 downwards.
GATGCTGCCCAAGGGAAAAAGTGGTTCTGGGAAAGGGGTGAGAGGGGATCAGCCTCTGGGAGCGACAGTTCTGACAAGAAGGCACAGGGTCCCAAAGGTGGTGGCAATACAGTAAAGGTCAGACACATTCTGTGTGGAATAACATGGGAAAGTCATGGAAGCCATGGGAAAGTTAAAGTCTGAAATGAGATTCAGTGAAGTGGCCACACAGTATAGTGAAGATAAAGCCAGGCATGGGGGTGCTTAGGGGTAGATGACCACAGGTTCCATGGTGGGACCATTTCAAGAAGCAACATTTGCCTTGCATGTAAGTGGGCTGAATAAGCCTGTGTTTACAGACCCTCTGGTTAAGACACAGTTTGTATATCCTATCATTATGGTTGAAGGGAGAAAATAAAATTGTATGAAAGACTTAAAAACAAACAAACAGAAAAAGCCTTCAGTGGCAGGGAAGAGGGTTAAATTATGGGATGGCCATAAGGAGAAATGCTCAGCAACCCGTTAACAAGAATGGACTCATAAGCACTGATACCAAGCATGGTGGATGTGTGCTAAGGTGGCCCAGTGGTCTAGGCCCTTGCATGCCTGTGGGACCTATGGCTTGATTCTCACCACTAGAATCTAGGGTGAGGGGCTGTTTTCCCCATGATGATTTTGTTATAGAAGACTTCATGGGAGCAGACTGGAGACGGAGGTTCTTGGTGGCCTGGAAGAAGCAGATAGCCATGCTGGGCACTGCCTTCAGAGAAGACCTTGACAAGGCAGAGAACTGGGGGCCTCCGGCCCATAGTTCATCAAAAAGTCAGAACCCTCAGTCCTGACTGAAAGGAAATGAATCCTGCCAACAACCCAAATGAGTATGGAAGCCGATTTATCCCCAGTTTGGCCTCTGTAATGCTGGCTGGCAGATACTTTTGATTATGGCTTCATGAGTCGAGAACCTGAGCAGAGTCGAGAACCTGAGCAGAGGGACCCAGTTAAGATGTGCCTGGACTCCTGATTCTTGGAAACTCTGAGAGATGATACCTTTCTCATACACATCACAAATCAGAAAATACAGTAGTGGTAAATGTGTTTTTAGGCTTTGAGTTTGTGGTAATTTCTTATATGGCACTAGTAAATGAACACACTGAAACTGAATGATATCTAAAACACTGGTGTGTACTCCCTTACTCTGAATTAAACTTAAAAAAATCTCATCCTACTCACTGACCCAACTTTTCTTTCATACCCTAATGACTGTGGTCATCATGGCCTCTTTGGCATTCTTGGAACATGCCGGGCACATTTCTCCCTCAGGGCCTTCATGCTTATTTATTTCTAAGGTCCAGAACATTGTATGTTCCATAGTAAGCATTCAGTTAATAGTTGAATAGTTAAAAATTTCTTGGAGCTGTATCTCTATTAGGATCTTCTGTGTGTTAAAATACGTACCTAGAAATTATGTGTGTGTGTTTTTGTGTGTGTATGCAGGCATATGCATAGACAACTTTTAAAATTTTCTTGGAAGAAATCAAAGAAACTGTTGGCAATGATTATCTTCGAGGAGTGGAAGAGAGGACTCAGTATTTTTCTGGTATTGATTGTCAGTACCCTCATCAACAGTGTTATTAAGATAGGGACATTATGGTTCATTTATAGTCTCCTTGTTTGACTTAAAGCCAACTACCACATACTTAAAACTTACATTATGGAATAAACAAATACTCTTGTTCTCTATCTCACAGTGTAAAAATATCTGTCAACTTGACTCAGCTACTGGAAGAAACTGGAAATTGCTAGAGAGATCAGACTTCAGTTTGAAGAACCTTAACCATGAGTCCGATTCTTTTTTGAGTTTGAGCTTCTTACGTTCTTCCACGTCCTTCCATGAATGAAGGCCTAACAGGGCCGTCTTGTCTTTAGATGACAAAAACTTGAAGCAGTGATGAGAGAAGTATTTGTATGTATGGCTTACTAAGCACGTTTACGGCAGAGTGCTTACATTGTGAAGTCACTTTGGGAATGATTATTTTGCTTGTATCCAGACTGTCATCTGGTTGTACAGGGTATCAGATGAAGAAATGAAACAAATGTGTCTCTTTATGACAGATTACATAAAGATGACCACGAATTCCTTTACATTCCTTCCATCAAGATAAGAGAATCTGTTTCCTTCCCTTAGATCTTGGTGACCCCTGGGTTTGAAACTCCGAGGCTTTGGAGAGGGCTGTTATGCAGCAATCAACAGAAGGAATGTCCCACCATTTCACTGAATTGGTTTAGTAACTTCTGTGTTCCTATTGACTTCCAGAAGAATGTTCTTTTAGGTAGAAAAGAGAATATTTTTAAAGGTTGCATATTTAAAGAGCAACACATTATCTGCCTATTTTCATACAATAATAACTCTAAAAGTGAAAATACAGTGCTGGCACTGTAGGTGGTTAGTTAACTTCTCATCTTGTTCTCCCTAAGTTGACATTAGTTTATAGCTTTCGCCAGCTTTCACCAGTTGGCTAAAATTTCCACCTACCCCCCCCAACTGTTCCCCAACACACAGACTTTATTATCAGTGGGACTCTTGGGTCTCTTGGAGCAGTGCTCAGTATTACTACTATAGTACCTGTATGGTTTTTTTTTGTTGTTGTTCTGTTTTATTTACATATTTTTGCATAGTAGGATATAGGAAAATAAGGGTAAAATGCCTATAGGTGCTGTGGCTCTTAGGAAACTACAAGGGGGTTAATCATTATGCTCTTCAACAAACATCTCTATATCCATGGCTGGGGAGCTGTAAGATCACTATTTCAGAAGCCAAGTAAGGATAACTTTATGTTTAATGAGTGCATTTATGAAATGTTAACAATTCACAAAGCTTTTTCATATATGATATCTGACACGTTTTTCCACTGCAAAGGGAAAACCAGAAGAAGGAATGGTAAGACGAGATTACTCCATAACAGTCAGGGCCACCCCGGTGTCACATTAACTGTGCATCTGGGACCTAAGGAGAACTCAGAGCATGGCCAACTTGCAGCAGGAATTAAGGGAGCTCAGGTCTCAGCATGGTACAGTGTGAATTTATCACAGGGGTTGGGGAAAGGTTATCCTGTCTTGCAGAAAGGGGTGACAGGTCAGCTTGACATGCTTGTTTCTATATTGAGGAGTCAGGCACTTGGCTCAAATAGCTTGGCGAGTGAGACTGTCTTTTGGGGAGGGGCAGATATTTTCTCATTCATGGGTTCATCGGTCAACTCTTCAAGCCCAGCCTGCATGCAGTGTTGGATCCTCTTTTGGAATGCTCCTGGTCTTACTTTTGTAGGACTTGGTAAAACTTTGGTGACATGGAACTCCTCGTCTCCCAAATTCACTGCCAAGAGTTATGTAACTTCATTAGTTCAGAAGGTTTTCCCCCATATATTCTGTTGATATATGCCTTCTTAGATTCTTAACCCATTAGGCCTGTTTTTTTTTTTTTTTAAGATTTTATTTATTTGACAGAGAGAGAGAGAGGGAGATCACAAGTAGGCAGAGTGGCAGACAGAGAGAGAGAGAGGAGGAAACAGGCTCCCTGCAGAGCAGAGAGCCCAATGTGGGGCTCGATCCCAGGACACCGGGATCATGACCTGAGCCGAAGGCAGAGGCCTCAACCCACTGAGTCACCCAGGCGCCCCTAGGCTTGGTGTTAATCTCTGGACCAAGTACAAGATGAATCCCTCTTTCACATGATAGTGCTTTTAGAATTAGGTGACTGGTAAATTGCATGAGTTTGTTTTCATTTTCCCACCTTCCTAGTCACATTGTGCTGTGTATTATAGCAAGTAATATCTGTTTGGTCTTTGTCCACCGTTCCTGGCTCCCAGTTCCCAGAATTCTTGGAATTTCCTGAGCCATAAGAGCAATGGGGACATCTTTGTTGAGTTTGGTCTCTTGTCCTCAGACCCTGAATCACTTCAGCTGAAATGGGAGTCTTATTATTCCTGAAAAGCTTTCTCTGCCACAAGTGGGTTTATATAAACGAGGTGACTTTTGTAAAGTACCTAAGCATGGGGACTCTTTGCCAGAAGAACCAACAGTGAATAGAGTATTGAAACTTTCAGCCCTAACCCCTGATTTAGGGGTTGAAGAGAGAGGGTGGAGGTTGAATCAGTCACTATTGGCTAGTAATTTAATTGATGATGCCTATGTCATGAAGCCTTCGTAATGAACCCCAAAGCAGAGCGAAGCCACAAAGCTTCCCACATATCACAGCACCAGATCCCAGACTCTACGAGAACAAAATTCCTTTGTTTGGCACCTTACCCTAGGTATCTTTTCATCTGGCTTTTTTTTTTTTTTAGAAGTTTGAGCACCTCTTTTTTTTTTTTTAAGATTTTATTTATTGATTTGACAGACAGAGATCACGAGTAGGCAGAGAAACAGGCAGAGAGAGAGGAGAGAGGAGGAAGCAGGCTCCCTGCTGAGCAGAGAGCCCGATGCGGGGCTCGATCCCAGGACCCTGGGATCATGACCTGAGCTGAAGGCAGCGGCTTAACCCACTGAGCCACCCAGGTGCCCGTCATCTGGCTTTTGATTTACATCCTTTCAGATCCTTTATAATAAACTGGTAATCTAGTGAGTAAACAGGTTTCCTGAGTTCTGTGAACTGCTCTAGCAAATTAATTGAGCCCAAGGAGTGGATCATGTGAATCTCTGATTTATAGTCAGCAGAAGCCCAGATTAAAACCTGGTCTTACAATCTGAAGCATCTGAAGCAGAGGTTGGGGGATGCAGTCTCGTGGGACTGAGTCCTTAACCTGTGGGATCTGATGCCATCTCAGTATATACTGTCAGAATTGCATTGAGTTGCTCTAGTGTGGTACAGTCAGTAAGGAAGGCAGTTGAGATTAACATCTTCCTTGCTCTAGATGTTCTATCTGTCAATCCTGTTGGAGATGTCCTCAGCTTGTCAGTCATGACAGGTGGTGGCTTCACCCAAGCCATACTGTCCACATTGACTACTCATGGCTGTGCCTGAGGCATATGTTCTCATACTGTACTTGTGTGGCTGTTTTTATACAGGTTCAAGTACTGGCCCGACAAGTTTTTTCTTTTCAACCCTGAATTTCCGGTCTGTTTGTTTCCAGTCTGCTAAAACCTGCTTGGGCACACTTCTTGCTCCAGAAATTGTTCAGTATCTCTGCAGTTTTGTGTCCTCTTTCTATGAAGACAAGCGATTACTAACAAATACTGAGCTCTGAGGCATAACACTAGAAATGTTTCTTTAGATGTATAGTGGTGGTTCTCAATCGCTAGGGAAATTTGGCAATGTGTGGGAACATTTTTGATTGATAGAACTGAGTGGGGCTGCTATGGGTATCTAGTGGGTAGAGGCTAGAGATACTGCTAACCATGCATGGGGTGGTGCCTCCAATAAGAATGATCAGGATGTCAAGGGTGCTGAGGTTGAGGAATCTTTGTCCATATTAATATAGTTCTTCCAAACAGTGTCTGGTGAGCATGATAAGTTTAATTGTGTTAATCAGGTTTATTAGCACCTAAGACAAGGATTCTCAAAGTGTGAATGGGCTTCCCTGAGACCCTTTTAGGGATCTCTGAGGTCATAGCTATTTTTATGATAATTGCTTTTCCCACTCATTCTTTTATAGTTGTAAAGAGGAGTTTTCCAGAGGTGATATGATATCATAATATGGAAACAGATTGAATGCAGAAGCAGATATGAGAATCCAGCTGCCTTCTCTTAAATCTGACATTGAAGGGGCGCCTGGGTGGCTCAGTGGGTTAAGCCACTGCCTTCGGCTCAGGTCATGATCTCAGGGTCCTGGGATCGAGTCCCGCATCGGGCTCTCTGCTCAGCAGGGATCCTGCTTCCCTCTCTCTCTCTGCCTGCCTCTCCATCTACTTGTGATTTCTCTCTGTCAAATAAATACAAAAAAAAAAATCTTTAAAAAAAAAATCTGACATTGAAGAAATTTTTCAAAATGGAAAACAATGCCATTTCTCTCATTAAATTATTTTTGTTTTGGAAAACCATTGTTTTTTCATAAAACATGTTAATATGTAATGGATGTGTTATTTTTAATCAACTAAAATGTGGTTAAATATTTTTTAAAATTTTGTTTCTTAATTCTATCACTAAGAATGTCAGTGGACGGGCACCTGGGTGGCTCAGTAGGTTAAAGCCTCTGCATTCGGCTTGGGTCATGATCCCAGGGTCCTGGGATCGAGCCCCGCATTGGACTCTCTGGTCCGTGGAGAACCTGCTTCCTCCTCTCTCTCTGCCTGCCTCTCTGCCTACTTGTGATCTCTGTCTGTCAAATAAGTAAATAAAATCTTTAAAAAAAAAAAAAAAAGAATGTCAGTGGACATAATCCACACAAACAAACATCCATACACTTCTTTGGGCTCCAAAGAACATTATGGATAATTTTTACTAGTATGTATAAATAGTTCTTACTAGTATAAAGAGGTCCTGAGATGATGAATTTTAAGAAACTTAATTATTTTTAAATTTTATTTAAATTCAATTAATTAACATATAGTGTATTATTAGTTTCAGAGGTAGAGTTACGTGATTCATCAGTCTTATTTAATAACCAGTGCTTATTACATCATGTGCCCTCCTTAATGTCCATTACCCAGTTACTCCATCCCTCCACCCACAGCCCCTCTGGCAACCCAGTTTTTTTCCCATGTTTGAGAGTCTCTTATGGTTTGTCTCCTCTGATTTTGTAGTTTTTTTTTTCTCCCTCCCTTCCCCTATGATCCTCTTGTTTTGTTTCTTAAATTACACATATGAGTGAAATCATATGATAATTGTCTTTCTCTGGTTGACTTACCTCACTTAACGTAGCACACTCTTGTTCCATCCATGTCATTGCAAATGGCAAGGTTTGATTTTTTTGATGGCTGATTAATAGTCCATTGTGTGTGTTTGTGTGTGTGTGTGTGTGTATGTGTGTATACCACGTCTTCCTTATCCATTCATTTGTCGATGGACATCTGGGCTCCCTACATAGTTTGGCTATTGTGGACATTGTTGCTATAAGCATTGGGGTGCAGGTGCCACTTTGGATCACTACATTTGTATCTTTGGGGTAAAACCTTGTAGTGCAATTGCTGGATCATAGGGTAGCTGTATTTTCAGCTTTTGGAGGAACCTTCATACTGTTTTCCAGAGTGGCTATACCAGCTTGCATTCTCACCAACAGTGTAAGAGGGTTCTTCTTTCTGTGCATCCTTGCCAACATCTGTTGCTTCCTGAGGGGTTAATTTTTGCCGTTCTGACTAGTGGGAGGTGTACATCATTGTGGTTTTGATTTGTATTTCCCTGATGCTGAGTGATGTTGAGCACTTTTTCATGTGTCTGTTGGCCATTTGGATGTCTTCTTTGGAGAAACATCTGTTCATGTCTTCTGCCCATTTCTTGCCTGGATTATTTGTTCTGTAGGTGTTGAGTTTGAGTTAAGTTCTTTATAGAACTGGGATATTTTCCCTTTATCTGATAAGACATTTGCAAGTACCTTGTCGCATTCCATAGGTTGTCTTTTGGTTTTGTTGACTGTTTTCTTTGCTGTGTGAAAGATTTTTATCTTGATGAAGTCCCAATAGTTCATTTTTGCCTTGGTTTCCTTTGCCTTTGGAGATGTGTCTAGCAAAAAGTTGCTGTGGCTGAAGTCAAAGAGGTTGCTGTCTGCATTCTCCTCTAGGATTTTGATAGATTCCTGTCTCACATTGAGTTCTTTTATCCATTTGAGTCCATTTTTGTGTGTGGTATAAGGAAATTGCCCAGTTTCTTTCTTCTGCATGTGACTGTCCAATTTTTCCGGACACCGTTTGTTGAAGAGACTGTCTTTTTTCCATTGGATATTCTTTCCTGCTTTGTCAAAGATCAGTTAACCATAGAGTTGAGGGTCCATTTCTGGGTTCTCTATTCTGTTCCATTGATCTATGTGTCTGTTTTTGTGCCAGTAGCATATTCTCTTGATGATTATAGCTTTGTAATAGAACTTGAAGCCCTGCATTGTGATGCCACCAGCTTTTTTTCTCAGCATTCCTTTGGCTATTTGGAGTTGTTTCTGGTTCCATACAAATTTTAGGATTATTTGTTCAGCTCTGAAAAAAAGTTGATGGTATTTTGATAGGATTGCATTGAATGTGTAGATTGCTCTAGGTAGCATAGACATTTTAACAATATTAGTTCTTCCAATTCAATGTTTTTTCCATTTCTTTGTGATTTCCTTGATTTCTCTCATGAGTGTTCCTTAGTTTTCTGTGTATAGAAACTTTGCCTCTTTAATTAGGTTTGTTTCTAGTTATCTTATGGTTTTGGATGCAATTTTAAATGGGATTAACTTCTTAATTTCTCCTCCTTGTGTCTCATTCTTGGTGTATAGAAATACAGCTGATTTCTGTGCACTGATTTTATATCCTGCTACTTTACTGAATTTCTATATGAGTCCTAGCAATTTTGGTGTAGGTCTTTTGGGTTTTCCATGAAGAGTATCATGTCATCTGTAAAGAGGGAAAGTTTTACTTCTTTGCTGATTCAGATGCGTTTTATTTCTTTTTGTTGTCTTATTTCTGAGATTAGGACTTCTAGTTCTATGTTGAATAGCAGTGGTGATAGTAGACATCCCTGTCATATTCCTGACCTCAGGGGAAATTTCTCATTTTTTCCCCATTGAGAACGATATTCATGGTGGGCTTTTCGTAGATGGCTTTTATGATATGAGGCATGTCCCTCTGTCTTACACTGGGAAGAGTTTTAATCAAGCAAACATGCTGTAGTTTGTCAAATGTTTTTCTACATCTATTGAGAAGGTCATATGGTTCTTGTCCTTTCTTTTATTAATGAAAGGGAGCATGTTGATTGATTTGCATATGTTGACCCAACCTTGTAGCCCATGAATAAATATCACTCGGTCATGGTGAGTAATCCTTTTAATGTACTGTTGGATACTTTAATGTACTGGTAGCTGGTATCTTGGTGAGAATTTTGCGTCCATGTTCATCAGGAATATTGGTCCGTAATTCTCTTTTTTGGTGGGGTCTTTTCTGGTTTTGGGATCAAGGTAATGCTGGCCTCAGAAGTAGTTTGGAAAATATCCCTCCATTTCTAATTTTTGAAACCGCTTCAGAAGAATAGGTATTAATTCTTCTTTAATTGTTTGGTAGAATTCACCTGGGAAGCCATCTAGCCCTGGACTCTTGTTTGTTGAGAATTCTTTTTTTTTAAATTTATTTATTGTTGAGAAATTTTTGATTACTGCTTCAATTTCCTTGCTAGTTTTGTGTTTGTGCAGGTTTTCTATTTCTTCCTGTTTCAGTTTTGGTAGTTTATACATTTCTTGGAATGCATCCATTTCTTCCAGATTGTCCAGTTTGTTGGCATATGGTTGCTCACAATCTGTTATTATATAAGTATTTGTATTTCTTTGGGGTTGGATGTGATCTCTCCTCTTTCATTAGTGATTTTGCTTGTTTGGGTCCTTTCTCTTCTCTTTTTGATAAGTCTGGCCAAGGGTTAATCAATCTTACTAATTCATTCAAAGAACCAACTCCTAGTTTTGTTGTTCTGCTCTGTTGTTTTTGTTTTTATTTTATTGATTTCTGCTCTGATCTTTATTAATTATCTTCTCCTGCTGTGTTTAGGCTTTATTTGCTTCTTTCTCCAGGTCCTTTAGGTGTAGGGTTAGGTTGTGTATTTGAGACCTTTGTTTCTTGAGAAAGGCTTCTGTTGCTATATACTTTCCTCTTAGGGCCATCTTTGCTGCATCCCAAAGGTTTTGAACAGTTGTGTTTTCATTTTCATTTGTTTCCATGAATTTTTAAAAATTCTTCTTTAATTTCCTGGTTGACCCATTCATTTTTTAGTAGGATGTTTTTAAACTTCCATGTGTTTGAGTTCTTTCCAACTTTCCTCTTGGAATTGAGTTCCAGTTTCAAAGCACTGTGGTCTGAAAATATGCAGGGAATGACCCCAATCTTTTGGTACTGGTTGAAACCAGATTTGTGATCCAGTTTGTGATCTGTTCTGGAGAATGTTCCATGTGCAGTCACGAAGAGTGTGTATTCAGTTGCTTTAGGTTGGAATGCCATGGATATATCTATGAAGTCCATCTGGGCCAGTGTATCATTCAAAGCCCTTGTTCCTTTTGATCTTCTGCTTAGATGATCTGTCCATTGCAGTGAGTGGGATGTAACAGTTCCCTATGATTATTGTATTGTTATCACTGTGTTTCTTTAATTTTGTTATTGTTTTATATAATTGGCTACTCCCATTATAGTGTCCTTCCTCATCTCTTATTCTGGTCTTTGGTTTAAAATCTAATTTTTCTGATATATAAAGCTGTTACCTCAGCTTTCTTTTGATGTCCATTAGCATGATACCTTGTTTTCTACCCCTTCACTTTCAATAATTAGGTGTCTTTGGGTCTAAAATGAGTCTCTTGCAGAAAGCATATCGACGGGTCTTGCTTTTTTTATCCACTCTGATATCCTGTGTCTTTTGATTGGGCATTTAGCCCATTTACATTCAGAGTAACTATTGAAAGAGGAATTTAGTGCTACTGTATTACATATAAAGTCGCTGTTTCTGTATATTGTCTCTGTTTCTTTCTGGTCTGTGTTACTTTGAGGCTCTGTCTCCACTTAAAGGATTTTAATATTTCTTACAGGATTGGTTTAGTGGTCACCAATTATTTTAGTGTCTGTTTGTCCTGAAAGCTTTTTATTTCTCTTCTATTTTGAATGACAGGCTGGCTGGGTAAAGTATTCTTGGCTGCATATTTTTCTCATTTAGCACCCTAAATATATCTTGCCATTCCTTTCTGATCTGCCAAGTCTGCTGAGGATAGGTCTTCTGCCAGCCTAATGTTTCTACCTTTGTAGGTTATGTACCTCTTGTCCTGAGCTGCTGTGAGGATTTGCTGTCTTTGAGATTTGCAAGTTTCACTATTATATGTTGGAGTGTTGACTTACTGATATTGAAGGGGGTTCTCTGTGCCTCCTGGACTTGAATGCTTGTTTTCTTCCCCAGATTAGGGAAGTTCTCTGCTATAATTTGGTCCATTGTACCTTCTGCCCTCCCCATTTCTCTCTTCTGGGATCTCAATTATTCTAATATTATTTCACTGTATGGTATAACGTATCACTAAAATTCTCCCATTGTGATCCAGTTAGTTTCTCTTAGTTCTCAGCTTGTTCTGCATCATTTTATCTTCTCTATTCCTAATTCTCTCTTCTATCTCATTTATCCTAGCAGTTAGAGCCTCCATTTTTATTGCATCTCATTAATAGCTTTTTGATTTCAAATTTGTTGAATTTTAGTTCTTTTATTTCTCTAGAAAGGGATTCTCTAGTGTCTTCTTTTTTCAAGCCCAGATATTATCTTCATAATTGTTATTCTGAATTCTAGTTCCAACATCTTAATTATATCTATACTGGTTAGATCCCAGACAGTATTCCCTCTTTCTTTTTTTTGAGGTGAGTTTTTCCATCTTGTCATTCTTGCAGAAAGTGGTTGCTTTTGTATCTGGAGAATTGTGGCAATTCTTTTTATAGGTCTCTGGTTTAGTTCAGAGGTGTCCAAAATGATTTGATAGCTGTCTACCTGATTTCATGGCACTAGACAGAATTAAGGCCTCCCATTCCTCCGCCATCCTGGACTCTCTCCACCGAATTTTAGGAACTTCTGACTAGGCTACATTTTTTCATTTTATATGTGAAGATATCATATCATGAGACCTTATTAGAATCTAGATGTATATATAGAGTGTTGATATTTCCCAGCCTGAAAGGAAATTGAGTGCAGGTTCCTAGTGACCTGTGGTAGTTTCTGGTTATCCTTTTCTGCTCTTCCAAGTGATCACCATTCTTTTAGTAATAAATCTGAGTCCAGTTTGGGATCCTCATTTCCTCTGCTTCAGTTCCTTTCCTTTATTCATGGGTATCTTTTGTTTTCGTTATTGTTGTTTCAGAGTTAGGATTAAATTTTTGAAAATGTCTTTGGCCTTTGAGAAAGCTTTCCTTTCAACTTTCCTTGCAGGACCTCAAACGATGGAAGCATACATTACTTTACTGAGACCATTTTGATGTCTACTTTTGTGAAACCTAAGTCTGGTATCCAGATAAGGAACAGTGCTATTCCTTGGAGAGAATATGTGGTTTACTCTCTGATCTTAAGTTTAACTTTTGAGATTACATTTCATATAGTTAACCAATTTAAAATATCATTGATATCTGTCATATGGATATGTATTTTGGGTATGTTGACCTTTGCTCCTTTATTCTGCTGTGAAAGTAGTGGGGGAAAAAAAAAAGATCTGTACAGATGAAGTGTGTGAAGGATGTAGTAGTTGCAGGGTGCATTGGCTTATGGGAAGAGCATGGTGTTTGAGATGCTAGACATCATCTGGTCTGGTGCAACCCTTTCAGCTGGATCATGAAACTGAGGCCTAGATAGGCTATTACTTTCCCAAAGTCATAGTATATTTAAAAGCAAGGAATATTATTACTTTATGACCTTTTAGCATTTTACTAGTAATATGATTGTGCATAAGTTTTTTGATCTCTTCAGGCATCTGTTTCCTCATCTGCATCATTGAAATCAAAATAGCAACCTTTGTAGGGTTGTTGATATTAATTTACATAATACCCTTTCTGTTGAAAAATTTCAGACCACAGAAAGGTTGCAACATAATGCAATAAACATTTGTATAACTATAGAAGTTATTACATTATTATTGTTATTGTTGTTGAACCATTTGAATTGAAGTTCCATTTCTTCATGACCCCCTTCATTTCTACTTACTGTGGCATGTGTCTTCCAAAACCAAGGACAAATTCAGGAAGTTTGACACTGACACAAAGTTGTTATTTAGTGTATTGCAACACTAAGTGTGACCCACAGTCTTAATACATTGAGGCTAACTGGGAATTTGTTGGAATTGAGAAGTTCGGGCCCCATTCCAGGCCTGCTGAATCAGAATCTGCATTTTAACAAGACCCCTGATCTGTATGTGTATGAATATTTGAGAAGCACTGTTCTGAGTAGTCCATATTTATACTTCATTAGTTTTTACCTGATACTTTTTGTTTTTAATTTAAGTAATCTCTTTGCCCAACATGGGGTGTGAACACATGACCCTGATATCAAGAGTTGCATGCTTCACTGATAGGTTTTATAGAAAAATTTACCCACATGCAGGATCCAGTCCAGTATAATGAATTGTGTTTTAATCATTGATATATCTCTTCAGTTTTCTTTAATTTAGAATAGTTTCTAAGTCTGTCTTTCATGATACTGATACTTTTGCAGAGTATAGATCAGGTGTTGTTTTTAATTTTTTAATTTAAAAATTTTAATTCTAATATAGTTAACATACAGTGTTATATTAGTTTCAGGTATACAATATAATGATTCAACAAACCTGTACATTACTCAATGCTCATCAAGGCAAGTGTACTCTTTAATCCCCATCATCTATTTTTACCCATCCCCCCCTGCTCTCTGGCAACCCCCAGTTTGCTCTCTATAGTTAATAATCTGTTGTTTGGTTTGTCTCTATTTTTTGTTGTTGTTGTTGTTGTTCATTTTTTTGGTTTCCTAAATTCTGCCTATGAGTGAAATCATACAGTATTTGTCTTTTTCTGACTTCTTTCACTTAGCATTATACTCTCTCGATCCATCTGTTCTTTTTTGTGGCTGAATAATATTCCATTTTGCATATATAAATTACCTCTTACCCATTCATCTGTCAGTGGAAACTTGGGTGGCTTCCGTAATCTGACTATTATAAAGCTGCAATAAAGTTAGATGTGCATATATATGTATTTAAAAAAATTTATTTCTAAATATTTATTTATTTATCTATCTATTTATTTATTTGAGAGAGAGAGTGAGGATGAGTAGGGGGCAGAGAGAGAGGGAGAAGCAGATGCCTTACTGAGTATGGAACACATATGGTGCTATGTCCCAGGACCCTGAGATCATGACCTCAGTTGAAGGCAGATACTTAACTGACTGAGTTACCCAGGCACCCCAGGGGAGCATATATTTCTCCAAAATAGTATTTTTGTGTTCTTTGGGTAAATACACAGTAATGGAGTTATTGGCTCATATGGTAGCTCTATTTTTAATCTTTTGATGAACCTCCTTACTTGTTTTCCACAGTGACTGCACCAGTTTGAATTCCCACCAGCAGTGCACTGAGGTTCCTTTTTCTCCACATCCTTGTTAACACTTGCTGTTTTTTGTGTTTTTTGATTTTACCTATTCTGAGAGGTGTAAGGTTCTATCTCATTGCAATTTTGATTGGTATTGCCCTGGCAATTAGTGATGCTGAGCATCATTTCATTTACTTGTTGGCCATATGGTCTTCTTTGGAGAAATGTCTGTTCATATTTTCTGCCCATTTTTAATTGGAATATTTTTGTGTTTGTGTGTTTCACGTTATATATGTTCTTTATGTATTTTGGATACTAACCCTTTATCATATATGTCATTTGCAAATATCTTCCCATTTGGCAGACTATCTTTTAATTTTGTTGATTATTTCCTTTGCTGTGCAGAAGCTTTTCATTTTGATATAGTCCCAATAATAAATATTTGCTTTTGTTTCCCTTGCCTCAGGATATGTTTTTAGATGTATCTATTTTAGCCATTGCTATGGCTCGCATTAGAGAAATTAGTGCCTGTGCTCTCATCTAGGACTTCTTTGTTTTCACGTCTCACATTTAGATCTTCAATTTATTTTGAGTTGATTTTTGTGTATGGTATAAGAAAGTAGTCCAGTTTCACTCTTTTGCATGTGATTGTGCAGTTTTCCCAACACTCTTTGTTGAGGAGATGGTCTTTTTCCCATTGCATATTCTTGTCTTCTTTGTCATATATTAACTGATCATATAAATGTGGTTTTGTTTCAGGGTTCTATCCATTCCATTGATCAATGTGCCTAGTTTTGTGCCAGTACAATAATGTTTTGATTACTAAAGTTTGTAGTATATCTTGATATCTGGGATTGCCATACTTAGAGTTTTGTTCTTCTTTTTGAAAATTGCTTTGGCTATCTGCAGTCTTTTTTGGTTCCATACAAATTTTAAGATTCTTTATTTTAGTTCTGTGAAAAACGCTCTTGGTATTTTAATACAGATTATATTAAATGTGTAGTTTGCTTTTGGTAGTATAGACATTTTAACAATATTTGTCCTTTCTGTCCATAACCATGGATTTTTTTCCATTTGTGTCATCCTCAATTTCTTTCATTGGTATTTTGAAGTTTTTGGAGTATAGGTCTTTCTACCTCCTTGGTTGAGTTTATTCCTAGGCATTTTATTATTTTTGGTGTAATTATAAGTGGGATTTTTTTTCTTAATTTCTCTTTTTGCTGCTTCATTATTAGTGTATAGAAATGCAGTGAATTTCTATATATTGATTTTGTATCCAGTGAATATACTGAATTCATTTATCAGTCGTAGTAGTTTTTTGGTGGAATCTCTCGGGTTTTTTACATATAGATCACATCATCTGCAAATAGTGAAAACATTACTTCTTCCTTATAAATTTTGTTGCCTTTTATTTCTCTTTCTTCTCTGATTGGTATAGCTAGGACTTCCAGTGCTGTGTGAAATAAAACTGGTGAAGGTGGATATCCTTGTCATATTCCTGATTTTAGGGGGAAAGCTCTCAGTTTTTCACCACTGTGAGTGATGTTAGCTGTGAGTTTTTCATATATGGCCTTTATTATACTGAGGTATGTTCCCTCTAAGCCTACTTTTTTGAGAGTTGTTTTTTTTTTTTTTCATGCAGGGATATTGTACTTGTCAATGTTTTTTTCTGCATCTATGGAAATGATAATTTGGTTTTTATCCTTTCTCTGCTGATGTGATGTATTTTTAAGGGTATTGTTGGATTGGTTTACTCTATTTTGTTAAGGATTTTTGCATCTATGTTCACCAGAGGTATTGGTCTGTACTTCCCTTTTTTTTGGTAGTTTTTTGTTTGTTTGTTTGTTTTTTAATCTGCTTTTGGTATCATGGTAATGCTGGATTCAGAAAGAATTTGGAAGCTTTCTTTCCTCTTCTATTTTTTGAAATACTTTGAGAAAAGTAACTGGATCTGGACTTTTGTTTTTTGGAAGTTTTTTGATTACTGATTTGGTTCATTGCTAGTAATCAGTCTGTTCAAATTTTCTTCTTTTTCCTCATTTAGTTTGGCACATTATATGTTTCTAGGAATTTATCCACTTTTTTAGGTTTTCCAATTTGTTGGCATATGATTTTTCACAATATTCTCTTATAATCCTTTGTATTTCTGTGGTATCAGTCATTATTTCTCCTCTTTCATTTCTGATTTTGTTTATTGACCACTTCCCCCACCCCCAGAATCTGGCTAAGGTTTATCAATTTTGTTGATCTTTTCAAAGAATCAGCTCCTTGTTTCATTGATTTGTTCTTTTTTTGTTTGTTTGTTTGCATTTTATTTTTCTCTAGTATATTTTACTTCCTTCCTACTGCTGGTTTTGGGTTTGTTATTCTTTTTCTAGCTCCCTTAGGTATAACATTAGGTTGTTTATTTGTAATTTTTCTTGCTCCTTGAGGTAGGCCTGTAATGTTATTAACTTCCCTGTTAGAATGATTTTTGCTGCGTCCCAAAGATTTTGGACTGCTGTTTTCATTTTTGTTTATCTCTGTGTATTTTTTGATTTCCTCTTTGATATCTTGGTTGACATATTCATTGTTTAGTATCCTGTTATTTAAACTCTGTGTATTTGCTTTTTTCCAGACTTTTTCTTGTGGTTGACTTCTAGTTCCATGACATTTTGGTCAGAAAAGATACATAGTATGACTTCAGCCTTTATGAATTTGCTGATAAATTGTTTTGTGCCCTAATACATAATCTATTCTGTAGAATGTTTCCTGTGCACTTGAAAAGAATGTGTATTTTGCTGTTTTAGGACTGAGTGTTCTGAATATATCTGTTAGACCCATGTGGTCCAGTGCATCATTCAAAGCCACTGTTTTCTTGTTGGTTTTCTATCTTGATGATCTATTTATTCATTGATGTAATTGGGTGTTAAAGTCCCGTACTACTATTAAATTACTATGGATTATTTCCTTTATGTTTGTTATTGGATGCTTTGTGTATTTGGTTGGTTCTATTGTTATATCTTGTTGGATTGTTCTCTTTATGATTATGTTATGTCCTTTTTTTGTCTCTTATATTTCTTTTAAAATCTACTTTGTCTGATATAAGAATTGCTACCCTAGCTTTCTTTTCACTGCTCTTTGCATGACAACTGCTTTTCCATGTCTTCACTTTCAACCAGCATGGGTCTTTAGGTCTGAAATGAGTCTGTTGTAGGCATTATATAGATGGGTCTTGCTTTTTTATTAATTCTATCACTCTGTGTTTTTTGATTGTAGTATTTAGTCCATTTACATTAAAGATAACTACTGACAAGTATTTACTTAATGCTATTTTGTTACTTGTTTTATGGTTGTTTTTGTACTTTTCTATTCTCTTGCTCTCTTCTCTCATGACTTGTTCTTTTTCTTTAGTGATATACTTGGATTCCTTTGTTTTTATTTTTTTGCATCTCATTGGCTTTTGATTTGTGGTTACCATCAGGTTTGTGTATAATGTCTTGTGTATATAGCAGTCTATATTAAGTTTAAGGTCACTTATGTTTGAACCCATTCTTTACTATTCTTCCCCCCCCCCCCATGTTTTAGGTATGTGGTGTCATACTTTACATTTTCTAATTTCAACATTTATATTCACTAATTTTTTTTTCTAAAAATTCACCCATTTATTTGAAAGAGAGAAAGAACATGAGAACATATGTGGGGGAAGGGGCAGAAGCAGAGGGAGAGAGAGAGAAACAGACTTGATGCTGAGTATGGAGCCCAATGGGGCTCCAGTGGAGCCAACGGGGCTCAGTCCCACAACCCTGAGGTCATGACCTGAGCCAAAATTAATAGTTGGATCCTCATCTGACTGAGCCACCCAGGTGCCCCAGCCTTGACTTATTTTTAAAAATATAATTTTACTGCTTTCGTGCATCCTACTTTTCTTATTCCTACTTATGGTGTTTCCTTTTCATTCAAAGAGTCCCCTTTAATGTTTCTTGTACGGCCTGGTTTAGTGGTCATAAATTCCTTTAACTTCTGTTTGTTTGGGAAAATCTCTCCTTCTATTCTGAATAGTAGCCTAGCTGGATAGAATATTCTCAGTTGCAGGGTTTTTTCCTTTTAGCACTTTGAATATGTTATGCAACTATTTTCTGACCTGCAAAATTTCTGCTGAAAAATCAGTTGATATCCTTGGATTGAGTTTCCTGCATATTTTACTGTTTTCCTTTTCCTTGCTCCTTTTAAAATTCTTTATCAGTATTTTTTTGCCATTTTAATTACTATGTGTGTTGGTGTAGACCTCCTTGGGTTAATTTTCTTGGGGGCTTTCTGTGCCTCCTGGATCTAGATTTCTGTTTCCTTCCCCAGATTTGGGAAGTTTTCAACTTTTATTTCTTCAAAAAATTTTATGGCCCTGTTTCTCTTTCTTTTCTATCTGGAATCTCTACTATATGAATGCTATTCCCTTTATGGTATTGCTGAGTTCCCTTGTCTGTTTTCATTTTTATTATTTTTTATCTCTCTGGTTCATCTGGATTGCCCTGTCTCCCAGGTCACTGATATATTCTTCTGCTCTCTCTGATCTACTATTTATTCTCTCTAGTACATTTTTAATTTCAGCTATTGAGTTCTTCATCTCCGATTGGTTCTTTTATGTTTTTTTATTTAATCTCCTTGTTGAGGATTTCACTGACATCTATACTCCTTTCTCAAGTCCAGTGAGTATCTTTATTAGCATTATTTTAAATTCTGTATCAGGTATATTTTGCTTCAGTCTTTTGCTATGATTTTCCTTTTATTTGATTTGGGACATACTCCTTTGTCTCCTCATTCAGTCTAACTCTCTTTGTTAGTTTCTATGTGTTGGGCAATTAGCTATGTCTCCTGCTCTTTAAATAATGGTTTATGAATGAGAAGTCCTATAGTGTCCTGCAGTGCAATGTCCTCTGTTCACCAGGACATGGCACTTCATGGGAATCTCCAATGTGTATTAATTGCATGCTGCTGTTATGGCTCATCTGGCTTTGTTCAATCCAGTCATGTGCCATGGCTTGCTTTGCCTGTTGTGGGCAGGGTTTGGTACCTGGGTTGCTAGTGGGCCAGTCTGGGGCTGCCTTGGGCTTGAGTTGAGTCAGACTATGCATTTGCCAGAGGAACAGTAACACTGAACTACAGGGTGCTTTCCCTGAGTTGTCCCCTGTGAAGGTTTTTTTTGGTGGATCGGTTCTGCAGTCAGACTTAATGTCTGCAGTTAGAAGACATATCTAGTTATCTTGCCCTCTCTCTCCGGGACAGGAGTCACTTTTCAGTGGTGTTGGCCACTGTCAGGGCTGCTAGCACAGTGCCAAGTTTTTGGCACCACTTTGGATGGGCTGTGGCCAAGGGTTTATTGGAGGAGACAAGGTGCATGGTGACAGCAAGGTCCACAGCAGTGCTCTATGGGAGAGGAACTGCAATAGCTTGGAAAAATTCCTGCTGAGGCTAGGCTGGGTTATGGGGGAGCATGTCCACAGAACTGTGATGGGGGCAGGGTACTTTTAGCAAGCTAGGTGGAGAGTGTTGGCACTGTGCAGATGTCTATATATTTAGGCTGGGAAGTAGGGTAGGTAAGTTGGTGCCACTAACTCTTTTTTTCTTGGAGAAGTCTCCCAGAGATCCATGTCCCCTCTGGCCTGTGCTCTGAGATTAGTAATTAAATCTCCTTCCTGTATACTCCAGGTGTTTTTCAAACTGCTGTTTCTATGCTGTATCTCAACAGGGTTGTTTGTTGTACTGTTTAATGGTGGTAACTCAGTTTCATCTTACCCTTTAGCTCCCAAAGCTGAGCCCACTGATTCTTAAAGTTCAAGTGCTAAGCCCCATCAGTTGTAAGAAGTTATGAAACAAGGCCCCTTCAAAGCCAAATGTTATGGGAATTCCTCTTTGCAGTGTGTGTTCCTCATGCCTAAGGTATCTGGTGTGGGGTCTGGTCTCTTCCATGCCCACTGTGTCCCTTCATCCTGCAGATAGTCCAGCAAGTCCGTTTGGCTCCTGATGGTGTCTTTGCCCTACCTACCCTCTTTGGTGTGGCATCTTTTCTACATTTAGCTGTAGAGAGTCTGCTCTGCCAGACTTTGGGTCATTTTCTGGGTTATTTGCACTGATGTGGGTGCTATTGAGTTGTAACCATGAGACAAAGTGAACTTAGGATCCTACTACTCCACCATGTTCCCTAGAAGTCTAGACCAGTTCTTTTATAAAACAATCTTTATTTTGAATCTTTCTTCATGTTTAGGTTCATGTTGTATATTTTTGGGAGATAAATGATGTTTATCTCCCAAATGATATTCTAGGCAAATAAGCTGGGATGTTTGAATGGCTGGGACTGGAATCATCTGGAGGCTTCCATGCTCACATCTGGTGCCTAGGCTGGGGTGATTCAGAGGCAAGGCTCCTCTGGGACAATGGAACAGAGTTTCCTACACAAGCTTGTGTTTCCTCACAGAGCATGGCAGCCTAAGACAGCATTCTAGCCACCA
The DNA here is from genome assembly GCF_020171115.1 of Neogale vison. NCBI lineage: Eukaryota > Metazoa > Chordata > Mammalia > Carnivora > Mustelidae > Neogale > Neogale vison. The sequence continues at coordinate 145,209,364 of NC_058101.1, read as the reverse complement.
AGAGAGAGGCTGTAGGGCCTTTTATAATCTAGCATCCATAGTTCTATACCATCACTAATGCATATGCTGTTGGTTGGCATGGTTAGGAGCTGCCCAGATTCAAGGGGAAGGGATATAGATGCCACTCTCTCTCTTTTTTTAATCTTTTTATTTTTTACTTTGTTATTTTTTTAATTAACATACAATGTATAATTAGCCCCAGGGGTACAGGTCTGTGAATCATCAGTCTTACACAGTTCACAGCACTCACCATAGCACATACCCTCCCCAATGTCCGTCACTCAGCCACCCTATCCCTACCCACCCCCCACCCCCAGCAATCCTCAGTTTGTTTCCTGAGATTAAGAGTCTCTTATGATTTGTCTCCCTCTCCAGTCCCATCTTGTTTCATTTTTCCCTCCCTTCCCCCCACAAGTCCCCACCCCACCTCTCAAATTCCCCATATCAGAGAGATCTTATGATAATTATCTTTCTCTGATTGACTTATTTCACTTAGCATAATACCCTCTAGTTCAATCCATGTCATGGCAAATGGCAAGATCTCTTTTCTTTCTCTTTCTTTCTTTCTTTCTTTCTTTTTTTGGTGGTGAATAGATGCTACTCTTGATGGAAGAGTGTCAATGAATTTGTGATTGTGTTTTGAGAATGTCAGAGGTGATGACTGTCAGATTTTTTAATTGTAAAAACAGTTTTTTTCCCCGTTTTTTAACTAAGTTATAGCCTCAAACTATTTTTTTTAATATTTTATTTATTTAAGAGAGAGAGAGAGAACATGAGTGGGAGAGGGAGAAGTAGACTCCCTACTAAGCAAGGAGCTCAAAACAGGGCTGATCCTAGGACCCTGGGATCATGACCTGAGCCAAAGGCAGGTGCTTAACCGATTGAGCCACCCAGGTGCCCTACCAATAACCTGAGACTATATAAGAATCATATTCCATGGTAGACTTTTATCCGTTAGTGATAGCATTCATTGATGGCTCCCTAACATTTATGATTTGGGGCTTAAATTACATAAAGATCTTAAATATGCTCATCTCCCAGTAAATAAACATATAATGATGACAATGTTGGATTTTTGAATAATTCCTATGACAAAGATGAGCATGCATGACCCAATTTGATGGGTACTAAACAATTTATACAGATGTAAGTAACAAGCACTTAAATTATTAGAGTGTCAACAGAAATACAGATGAAGAGGTTCTGCTCTCTGTGTGGTTCTGTGGTCGTTTTATCCTGACTGTTGTTTCCTTCCAATTAAAGGAATGCACTTAAGGCATAGCACCACTCATCATGATTGGAAACATTTGTGTCAAAGCCGGTTCTAGGAGAAGTGAAATCAGTTGAGGGAGATCTTTCCTTTTACACTTAAAACACAAGCTGTTATAACTGAGAGTTAGCACGTTCCAAACTGAGGTATAATGCAGGAATGTAAGCATTAACCTTTTTAGCTTCACCTTTGAAGGTGCAGGAACTAGGTAAAGATTATGCTTTCATCATATTTAAGTCTTACTAAAATGAATTGTGCAGTATATCCTGAAGGAGTTGTTATCATCTACCATTATGTGATTTCCACAAAGGCTTGAGTTGGCGGGGTTAGGCTTGAAACATTGGGTTGCTTGGAATATTCTTAAAATTATACATGAGGGGGCGCCTGGGTGGCTCAGTGGGTTAAGCCTCTGCCTTCGGCTCAGGTCATGGTCTCAGGGTCCTGGGATCAGTCCTGCATCGGGCTCTCTGCTCAGCAAGGAGCCTGCTTCTCTCTCTTTCTCTCTCTCTCTGCCTGTCTCTCTGCCTACTTGTGATCTCTCTGTCTGTTGAATAAATAAAAAAAATAAAATAAAATAAAATCTTTAAAAAAAATTATACGTGAGTATTTTCTAAATTCCTGATTAGAAACATTTCAAGTAGGAGGTGAAAATCTAGCTATATGCGAAGGTGTTTAGAAAACAAATCTTGCCTAAAGCTTATTCCTAACAATTATATATGGCAGAGGTCACCTATCAGTGTAGCTAAGACTGTTACTGGCAAATTCTAGGACACTGAGATCTGTATATTTTTGTAGCCATGTATTGACTTCTTTAAAATGAGACAAATGTTACATGGGGGGAAAAGCTCTAAAGAATAGTCATTAAAATTTTAACAGAAATGTTTCTGTGTGTGGAATGATGGGTGGTTTTTAGTCTTCTTTAAAGAGTTTTCTTTCTTTCTTTTTTTAAGTTTACCAGAAATTCTACAAGGAATATAATGTGTTTTAGTTATCAGTTTTGTAACATGAATAAATTGTACAGTTGATGTTTGAACAATGAGTTTGAACTGTGCAGTTTCACTTACAGATTTTTTAAAGATAAATACAGTACAATACTATAATTGTATACTCTCAATAAAATTTTCTTTAGCTTGCTTTATTGTAAGGATAAGTATATAACACATATGACACACAAAATACGTGTTAATCAACTGTTTATGTTATCAGTAACAACATAGGTCAAGAGTAGGCTATTACTAGTTAACATTTTGGAAAGTCAAAAGTTATATGTTGATTTTTGATTGCCTAGGGGAGGGGAGTCAGCACCCTAACCCCCACATTATTCAAGGGATAACTCTACTTTGAAACAAAAAAAATTACCAATAAAAAATTAAACCAAACTGTTCCTATAAATTTTAAAACTATTGATTTAATATGAAGACTGATAAACATCTCCTGCCCTGGCCATGCAGCTTCTCATAAAGGACCACCATTGACCACCTTCAAAACATGGTTTTGCTTTAGACACATCATTTTTATGAACATTAAAAATGGAGAGAGAGAAAAAAAGGCTGTTGCAATATCTCTTAAATAATATGTAGGCCATGCCTGGGGGCATATATACTTGAAAAAGGTTTTAGATGATTCTGATAAATATATACATGCCTTCAGGGGATATTGTCTGTGATTAAAATCCACACACTTCCTTTTAGAGAATTAATAGGTCTGTGGCTTATTTTTCCTTTCTTAGGACATGGTCATTCTGGCCTACTCAAATGACTAGGGGTCATAGCTTGTATTCCATAAGAAAAATGTCATTCTCCTTGAAAAGGTCATAAAATGATGAGTGTGTTTACTTGTACTCGGTTTAAAGTGTCACAGGTGTCATTGAAGGAGGGGCCTGCTCTTTGTCATGGCTAGAGCTAGTGCTGTTGAGGAGGCCTCTTCTTATGGATTCCCAGGCCTTTGGGGATTATAGATGGTAGGTTTCCTGTGTTCTGAACTTCTGTGCTGCTGTTAGGACCAAGTGATTTCTTTCTTTCTTCTTTTTTTTTTAAAGATTTTATTTATTTATTTGACAGAGAGAGAGAGATCACAAGTAGGCAGAGAGGCAGGCAGAGAGAGAGGGGGAAGCAGGCTCCCCACTGAGTGGAGAGCCCGATGTGGGGCTCGATCCCAGGACCCTGAGATCATGACCTGAGCTGAAGGCAGAGGCTTTAACCCACTGAACCACCGAGGCGCCCCAGGACCAAGTGATTTCTAAGGGAGTGTTGAGTCCTGCAAAGATAAAGGATGAAAAAAACAAAACACAAAAAAAATCAGAGAAGTGGTACACCAAAATTGGAGGAAGAGGAATAAGAGGAGAGAAAAAAAAAAAGGAAGGACTGTCATGTATGGAGTATGCTTCATTGTTGGTGTAGAGTACCTCTATTTCCTTAACGTTATTCTAGGCTTTCATTGCTGAAAGGAAAACTTTTTTACTTATTGGTTTTTTATTTAGTGAAGAATATTTGGTAGCATTTGGGTTTTGAAAATCAGAGTTACAGCTGTGTTTGGGAAAGTGTATTCTTCTGACTTTGGAAGGTGTACGCTTGTGTTTCCCAAATGTTTGCAGGTGCAAATTGATAAAACAGCACCTGGAGTGTTTTCAAAGTTTTGCAAACCAGAAAACAACATTTCAGAACTGGGAATATATGTTCACACCATGAGTGTAAGAGCTGTGTAGCTTTGGCTTGGTCAGAAGTTTCTCTTGTGAATTGAGTGGGGACAAAGTTATTTAGGGAGTCTATAAACATTTTACTAATACCATTTAGTTCCCAATATATCAGAGTTATTTATTAATTATTATCACTACCTGTGTCAGTTCTTGTTGAACACTAGAAAAACCAGGGCACAGATGTTGTATGCACAGTTAATAGCACTGAAAATATCCATGGTTTGGGGTGGGTAGTTCTGGGGTATGTTTCATTATATAAAGTCTGGTAGATGAAAGTTGTCATTTACTGAAATCTTGAAGTAGAAAAACCAAAGTCAGTTGTGTATTACTCTAGTGCATAGAGTCCTGCAGAAATCAATGTGGTATATACCCCATTAGGACTTGGGAAGGGGTCTGAAAATGTCTCTAAGAAATTAAAGCTAAAAACTTGGAAAGAAAGGAAAAGAGGAACTCTAGCAATTTGATAAATTCCAAAAAAACACACTTTTTGCTTTTTTTTCCCCTCCCCTCCCCTGCCCTCCACTCCCCTCCTCTCCCCTCCTGGGAGGGTCTTGTAAACCAAAATTGAAGTTGTTTTTTGGAAAAGTTCAGGGTAAGACAGGGCCACAGTGAAAGCCTGAGCCCATAGGATGAATAGGCTGGAACTGGGACTGTCTCCTGCCCCCCCCTTCCCTCCCATTCTTCTTGGCTGCCCTTCCCCCTGTCTTCTGTGACACAGTGGGAGGGGCCTCATGCTGCCTGGAAGCTGGCTCTCTGAAACAAACCCTGTAACCCATTCCAGGGTCAGCCTCACAGATCCCCATGTAGAGGCTTGCATCAGATAACACATATGAAAGCGCTTGGAGGAACTGCAGCTGTATAGCAGAATCTGCCCTGATGAGGAAGCAAGTGAATACAGAACAGTCTGTTGGAAAGAAAGGACCAGAGCCAGCAAGATGGGAAATAGCATTTGGCATTGAGGCCTTGATCTGGGAACAAAGCTTGGGTTTACCACTAACTAGTGGTATAAAAATGAGCAAATCTTTAACCATAGGAACCTCGGCTTGTTCCACTGTGAGGTAAAGGGCTTGGCCAAGTGATAAGTAGGATATTTTTCAGCTCTGAGATTCTGAGTTCTAATGAACCAGAACAAACGTGAAGCATTAATCTACTTCCAACGGCAAGTCTAACCTAACTGGTATTTCACTGTCAGCCCCTATTGTCGATTCTAGTTATATTTTCTGCTAAAGACTTGTGTTTAGTCATGGGGTCGAGCTGGTTCAAGGACAGACACCTAGAAGGTCTTCAGAGTTCTCTGTGTAGTGCTCACACTGTAGCTGACTTCCGAAGTTTTGTTGTAGATGGAAGGTTCAGGCCACCTTGGTGCCAAGCTAGAGTCATACGACCTTAAGGTGATGAAAGTTTGTCTAAACACACTATAGACTCTGAAGGTTGAAGGAATATCTGGCCATTCTGTAGTTCAATATTGTGGAAAGAAGACTGGAAATTTTATCTCTGTCCCTCTTTGTACATTAAATGTTCCCTAAGGGGCGTAGGCATTGATTTCCAACTGCCTGCTGGCTCTCCATCTCTCTGTTTATGGGTAGTATAGTTAGGTGAGATCTACCATCATCAAAGAGGACATAGTATGAATGGGGCTTAATGTGATTGGACATACTGGAGACAGAGCAGCATAGTGACTAACACATCCATACTGGAGTCAGGAAATCTGGGTTCAAATCTTTGTGGATCAAGCACTTGGTCTTAAAAATATGTCAGGCATATATTTCAACTACCCAGTAGTTGCAACTATTATTACTAAAGATGATAAGAATATGCACAGGTATTAATAATATTCCTATTGCAGTAAAGACCAGTGAATTCTTCTGCAGAGACACATTAAAAAAAAAAAAAAGAATAATCTCATCCCCCTTAATTCCCTTTAACCATATTACTAGTTAATTTAGTTGAATCAAACGCTGCAGGTTTGAGTTAGGTTTTAAAGCAAACTTTTTAGAAACCATTTTTATTTGCTGTATATCTACAAAGCATTTCTAGCAGACACAGCCCCATCATTTCCATATGTGGCCCCTGGTGGCAGAGCAAGAAGGACTTGGGGAGGTATTTATCTGTATAGCTGAGTCCCATGGGCATAAATGTGCAGTTTGTTGAGTCTGAGGAATCTGTGACTGAAAGGTGGTGCCAGACTTGTGTTTGTGCTGACGCTCAGGAGACCTGAATATGCGCTTGCTTACCTGACATGCCTATGTGTGGAGTTTTGTTTTTTGTCATTGAGTTGTCTGGTTTGAGTTTTTCTTTGTTGTAAAATACGTAGGTGCAGTGAAGAAACTTTCTACCCTGAAAAAAATGTTTTGAGTAGACTTGATCTTTTAGAATTGTTTCAGATGAGTTCATCTGCCCTACAATGAAGGTAGCATGGTGTTAGAGAAGTTAGGAGAGTCCAAAGATTTTGGAAAGAGACGTGGACAGTAAAGGAATTTGCATCCCTATAGTGGTTCTAGAATCAGGAATCAGTGTTAAAGATGGCACACATCTTGGCCACATAGAATAAGACAAGCAAAATTGTAACTTCTAGAATCAGATGGCCAGAAAACAGGTCAAAACTTTTAAAGTATAAACAGTTTACTATTTCTTCCTCTCCTAAGTTTAAAAAATTTTTTTTAAGAATTTATTTCTGGTGTTTCAGAGAGAACCATGAGAGCGTAACTTTGTAACTTAAAAAACAAACGAGAAAAAGAGTACTTGAGGCTAGTGCCTTTTAGCAGGCAAGAATTCTACCCTGAACCACCAATGCAAGGCTAGTGCCTTTTGGCAAACAAGGTAGATGCACATGAAAGGTAATGGGTCTTGAAACATCTGGGAGGACCTAGCACAACCATGGTGAGTCTTAGGCAGATAATCTCTTATATATAATCTGAGATTATATAATCTCTAGTTTTACTCTTTTTAAAACAGATATAGAATAGTATATAGTCGGTGATTCCACACCGCCCCCCCCCCCCGAGAATTAAATTTTGTTTTTTAACTGGCAACAGGAGCTTTGGAATCAGAGCTGAGTGCAGATACCAACTCTACCATTTTCAAACTTAGATTGGAAAAGAGACTTGGGTTCATGATTTAATCTTTGAGACTTTATCATTCTTTTAAAGATTTTATTTATTAATTTGACAGAGAGAAATCACAAGTAGATGGAGAAGCAGCCAGAGAGAGAGAGATAGGGAAGCAGGCTCCCTGCTGAGCAGAGAGCCCGATGCGGGGCTCGATCCCAGGACCCTGAGATCATGACCTGAGCTGAAGGCAGCAGCTTAACCCACTGAGCCACCCAGGTGCCCCTGAGACTTTATCATTTTAAAATGTGGGGAAAATGCCTTCCTCAAAAGTTGTGAGAATATTAAAGAAAGCCTACTACCTAGTAGGTGTTTTTTACATGTTAAATGTATTCAGTGAAAGAGGAGGTAATTTAAATCTCAAATTTTAGTGCAGCAGTGTACACAAAGTAATGATGTGATTCTAGCTGACTTGGGAATTCCAGTGAGGGGCTCTATTTTGTTTCTTCCCTTTTGCCCATTGCTGGATGGGTTTTTTCCATAAACATTTTAGAATCATAGTGTTTAGAATACACAGTAAATTGGAGGAATATTCAAGACCTTAAGAACTTAGAGCACTCTCAAAACAGTGGTTGAGCTGAGTAATGAGGGTCTAGATCCATTTTTATTATCATTATCTGCTATATGAGATCTTATTAGAAGTATCAGTAGCTCCCTTTTATTTCTGGTTACAGTGGGCCAACTGCTTTACTAAATTTTATAAATGTTTTCTCATTTAATCCCTATAATAACATGAGATCTAGTTGTTATAGCCCTCATTATACAGATGAGAAGATGAGGTACTCTGTTTTAAGCAATATATCTAAACTTCCATAGTTGAGAAGACTTAAAAGCTAGATTAGTGCCTTCTCAAGTTAGCAAATGTGCCTTGGTATCCCCTCATTCAGATGAAAGTTTACCTCTTTGAAGTGTTAATACAACATGGAGTTTATTGAGGGAGTGGTCCATATTTGGAATCTTAGAGATATTTTAGAGATATTTTATTCTAATTAGGAGTTGGGAAGGTTCCAAGGAATTGATTGTATATGTTCAGTGTCAGTTTTTCTGAAGTAATTTTTCTGTGTTTTGATTTTGGCTTTGGTCTATCCAACAAAAGTGTAGAGTGCTATATAATGATTGTCTAAATGGGCACTTCTCAGGCTTGGGCTCACAGAAGAATCACCTGGAAGCTTTAAAAATGGAAATCAAAGGAAAACAAAACAGTTCCCCATTCCCAGGTATAATTTCTCCCCAGTTTTATTCAGATATAATTGACATAAAGTGTTCGTTTTAGTTTAAGGTGTACAGTATAATGATTTGATCTATGTATGCATTGTGAAATAATTACTATAGTAAGTTTGGTTAACACCCATCATCTCACATACTTAAAAATTTTTGTTTCTCATAATGAGCACTTTCAAGGCTTATTCTCTTAGCAGCTTGCAAATATGCAATACAGTATCACTAACTGTAGTCACCATGCTACATTCCATCCCCAGAACTTTATCTTATAGCTGGAAGAAGTTTGTACCTTTTGACCACCTTTATCCATTTTCCCCATCCCCATCCTCCTACCTCTGACAGCCACTAATCTGTTCTATTTCTAGGAGTTAGGGTTTTTTTTTTTTTAATTTATTTTTTTTTCAAGATTCCTCCTATAAGTAAGATCATAGAGTATTTGTGTTTCTCTGTCTGATTTCACTTAGCATTATGCTCTGTGACCATCCGTGTTGTCATATGGCAAGATTTCCTTGTCTTTTTATGACTGAATAATATTCTCTCAGATATTTTTTTTAAAGATTTTATTTATTTATTTATTTGACAGAGAGAAATCACAAGTAGGCAGAGAGGCAAGCAGAGAGAGAGAGGAGGAAGCAGTCTCCCCGCTGAGCAGAGAGCCCGATATGGGACTCGATCCCAGGACCCTGAGATCATGACCTGAGCCGAAGGCAGCGGCTTAACCCACTGAGCCACCCAGGCACCCCATTCTCTCAGATATTTTGATGTAAACTAAATATTGTCATAAGTATTCCAGAGGCTTCTGGAGGCTCAGCCCTGGGATGTCTCAGATCAGTCCCCTGTGAACATTGGAGTCACACTCCCAGGTCCTGGCTTCCTTGGTAGTTTGACTCTCTAGACTTGAGCTGCCCACAGCTTACTGCCCCACAATATTCCTACTCATCCTCTCACCCTGAGATGTGTGGGGGAACAGCAGTCATCAGTGTGGATCTCGGAGGAAGTTCTGTTCAGAAGGTTATTAGCTAGCTATCTAGCATCAGTTCTGGGGATACAACTTTGCCATTGTTTATCTAGGCTTTGGATGTATTGCCTCTGTGTATTGTTTGGTTTCCGATTTCACTACTGTCCCAGAGGTATTTCCCATATTTGTAAAGATCAAACACAGGTAAATCAAGACCCTATTCCAAAAGTTGGCCACACATGTGCTGTTTTCTTCCAGTGGAAGTAAGTTTCCCCATCTTTTCTTCTCTTCTTCACATTGTCGTGCATTTTTCAGCCTAACTTCTTTTCTGTTCCCACTACCCCACAACCTTCTTTAATTTGCACAGTGACAGATGGTAATAAATCCAGCTGTGGACAGTAGTTTAGACAGCAGAGGATTTCTTTTTTTTTTTTTTTTTAAGGCAGATAAGTAATTTGCTATTTGCCAGAGTGCCTGATTGGAACACAGAGTCTGTGGAAATATGGTGTTAGCAGGTTACCAGTTGGAGCACTAAATTACATTTTCACTAGCAAATATTTGTCCAGAGTAATTTAAATCATTTTGTATTCCATTTACACATGAGGGGGCAGTATGGTACTATAAAGCAAAGGCTCTGTTGAAATTGTCTATTTTTATTGGTATATAATAGTTTTTAGGTGAGAACTTTTAGTCTCTGCGATTATAGCTCTGCTATGGTTGTTAGCTGTTAAATGTGATACGCATATGTGATACCCTCACTTGTATATCCGGGTCACACGCCTGTTTTTATTTAAATGCATAAATAATCATTTCCTTGCAGCAGTGGGGTTTTCCCACAGTGCTTTTTATTGTCAGTTTATATTTATGTTTTGTTTAATGCTAGCTAGCTTTCTTCCTGTTTCCTGCTTCCACTTGGGGAGCATCAGCCCTCTTGGAGATACAGTCTCTATTAGGTTGGTATGTCTAAATATTTTATTTTATGAGTTCATTGAAGACCAAAGGATCTGCAGTTTTGTTGGGGACAGGAAGCCTCTGAACCCAGGTCTTGGAAGGTCTCTATATAAATCACCTCTGCATGATATGCTTCCCTCTACAGATTGCTTTTCTCAAAAGAAAAAAAATTGCTAAGCAAAGAAGCAGCACATTTTAATTAATGTTATTATTGCTGATCCATGAGTGACACTGTAAGATAATCAAGGTGCTAATATTCTAGGTTTCATAAATGGAAGGGAAATTATTAAAAGAAGTTGGAAGGTATTAACTGATAAAATCTATAAAGCGTTTTATGAAAAATGTACATGGGACTCTGAAAGGTAATTTCATAAGCACAAGCTATTTTTAAATGTGTAAAAGTATTTGCAGTCATATGTTTCTGTTTATGTAGTTAAAAAAAATTGAGACCAGCATTTGGCATAAATATAACCCTGTAGGAAATTTAATGGGGTATTTACTTTTGACGTTTTATCCTGGCTACTTTCTTTGTGGATGGATAGCTGTGGTATTGTCTACACCTGGTAAAGATAATTAAACGTATTTAGTTTGGGAATGAATTTATTTTGCAATGTAATGATTGGATGTTGCTTTTACTTAATTTTAAGGGGAAATTTTATTTTGAAATCTGATGTTAAAAAAATAGATGAAAGGCTTAGGACCTGTACCTGAAATTTGAAGGAATGGGTTTTTGGCTCTAGCGTGTTTTGGATGAGCTCCAAATCAAATGTTGTTTGATCCTGGTTTAATATTGCAACACATAGGTTTCTGTTCATTGGAAACGATTAATGTCCTTTATGCTTTGATGGCAGATTTTTAGGACCCTGCCTGATGCCACATTCCCAGAGCCAGTCTCCCTGTCAATATCACCCCCAAATGCTCCACCAAGGCAGTCGAAGAGACAAGGCCAGAGGACTAAGAGACCCGTGGCTGTATATAATCTTTGTCTTGAGCTGGAAGATGGTAAGATGTTAATGATATTTTTCTGCTTGACAGCCTGTTGAGGGTGTGGTATATCGTATGTCCCCAGGGAAGGCCATGGTTTTCCTTCCTCTGTGACTTAATTCCTTTTCTCCTCAAAATGATAATTTTTGAGATTAACAAGGAGGGTGAAGCTTCCTTGGCAGAGAGAGAATGCGAGTTTCAGGTTTGTGTTTGTATTTGTTATGCATGCTTCTTTTTTTATTTTTAAAAGACAGCTTAAATTTCTTTTTTGGGAGACTTGTGTGACCTCCTGTGAGGTTATATAACTCTGAGACAAATGGAAGGGGAACTAAAATTAAAGCAGATCTTTTGAGAGGAGCTGATAGTCTAATGTTAAATGCATCTGGATTAGAGACAGAGTCTTCTGTTGCCCTAGAGTTTAGGGCTTTTGCTTCTTACTTAGCCCATCTTTCTGATGTTCTTGTGAGGCTAGCATCTCCTCACCTAGCAGGAGTGGCAAAGGGACCTGCCTTAGGGGCCAGGCTGAGTGGAGTGAGCATAAGCTGTAGTGGCACTGGGGTGAACGGAAGTTCTCCCGTCTCATCCTGGCTGCCACGCACTCGTTGTCATGCAACCACATTGTTTCAGCATTGCCAGACTGCCTCACTGTTTAAAGAGAGCTTGGAAATTGGAATTTGAAATGCTGATCTCTACAAAACAAGACTGTGCCATGTAGAAGTCACCGATTGCCAGTTTGTAATCATGTGGTTATTGGTATGGAGAGGAAGATGATCCTGGTCTCAGAAACTCCAATTTCAGTAGGCATGTCTGAAACGGGGACTCATTTGTTGTGGGATTTCACATTTCCTGAACTTGAAACTCATTGTCATTCTTTTTCTTCTCATCCTTTTTTTTTTTTTTTCTTTTTGTCTCTTTCATTAATTATCCTTTCAAGCCATTACAGTTATATTGGTTTGGAAGTTGAAGGTGAATGTCAGAGGGAGGAAGGGAATGAATGCAGACAGAAACAAATACAGTACCTTCATCATGAGGAGCTATATAGTCAGACGTCCAGGTAGTTAATATCCAAAGATCGATGAGAGTCCTCTCCCAGGAGGACTCGGAATGCTTCCTGTAGTAACGTGGGGGGTGAAGGTGTGCTGGTATTCTTTTATATTAATACATGCATCATATGATACAACTATTAGTTTTATAATTAAGACATGCATCATATGATAAAACTATTCGTTTTACAATTAGATCCTTATTTTCCAGAGGAAGAGCCTGAATCATTAAAATCAACCTATAATTTCAGAGCTTACTTTTAGACATCAGTTTCAACTTCTGATCCCACCTCACTTTTTTGTTCTCTTTTTTTCTCACCTTCACTCCCTCAACAGAGTTGCTAATAAGGAGTAAAACTGACTGGTTTGAATTGCACCTTTTCTTGTATCTCACTTGTCCTCTGGTGGAAGTGTTAATAAATTGTGAAAGAGGCTAATGTTGGGAAGTAGGAAGAGAAAAAGAAGTCAAGGAGATATATCATACATTATGTAGAATAGTATCTACATTGGCTCACTGGCCCTTGAGCAAAACTGAACTGACTATATTTCATAAAGGAAATGACTGAAGAGGGACTGTTTGTCTTAGAATCGTATCTACTTTTTTGGTATTTTAAGGAATTAAATCATAATACCCAATCATGTATACATGGTATACTGGCCTTTTGATCATTGGGTTGCTAAGTGATTAGTAATGAGTAAGAAGTTGCTGAAGTGGTGTTTGGCATGTCTTTTATGGGAATCCTCAAGATGGTATAATCATAGCTTTCCTAGTTTTAGGTCATATAATAATTCTTAATTATTTGATTATACAGGGAAAAGATTGTGAAATACTCAATTCTTTTAGTCTGTTTTCATGTTCATTATTTATATGATGTTTTCTTCTGCATTTTGTACTTTATAACTTTACATTAATCTTGCTTGATTGCAGCCTTGGAATTTGTTGCTGGTGTTGCAAGCTGTCAGAATCAGGAAAATTCGTGCTTTTGTTGTAGAGTGATTTTATTTGACTTTAGAGGTCATAATATAAAACAATTAAAAGCTATTATTTATCCTCCCACCAACCCCCCATTAATTGTAGCTAAGCTTTAGTGAAACTCAAGTTTGTGAAGAAGAATTATTTCAGAGAGAACAGTAAGGTCTACATATTGCATTTTCCAAAAGGAGAGTGAGTTGTGGATAAATGAAGAGAAAAACTTTTGAAAGAAAGCATATAGGAGAAGGTTACTAAAAACTGTGTTATTGAATACCACTTATCATATTGAAAACTCTGCGTCCTTCTGTGGAGGGGGATCTATTCTTGCCATTAAGATGTAGTTTTTTTTCCCCAGTAGCATAAGTTCTTTTATTGTCAACTCAAAGTTTTCAAAAAGTTCATCTTTTTTGTATTTCTTCTTATCAGTGGTGCTAGTCACTTGCTGTGTTTCTCTAGGTTTGGTTAAAGTATGCATTATAGCCAACTTTGGTGGATTATTTTTCTCAATTTTGTAGCTTATATGAATGTGATAATTTAAATGCAAATATGCCCTCTCTCCCATTTATGCACTGTAGTATAAATTAATCTTGATTTAATGAAACCCAGGGCAAATAGTTTTTCTTTAAATTTAGGTGGATTATCTGTCAAGATTCAAGGGACTGGACTGGACAACTGGAGATTTTCTTTAGCCCTATGATTTGGTCACAGATTTGGTATTTGAGTTTGTAGTGTGTTAGTTCTTCTTCGGCCTTGAGTAGGGTATGAAATTGTGTGACGTAGCAAATAGCCAACCCTGGAAAGCCATCAGAATCGGCTTCAGTGAAACATCAGGGAGATCAAAAAGTCATTATTAGTGAAGAGTCAGCAAGCCTGTTATATGAGTTGAAGTAGGATAGGCCTGGAAGCAGAGAATTCAAACAGGCATAAAATGAGAGTGAAACCCTCTCCTGTTATACATGACTTTTATTATGATATGTTCAACCCCACCTTCATCCCAATTGAGAGATGACCAATATAATTAAAGACGCCTAATATCTTTACTTTGTTGAAGACTTTAATTGGCTTTGGCACATCTAGTCATACTGTATAGACAATGCTCATTATTTTTCTTTGTAATATATGATTAAGTGATATTAAAGTTATTATTTGCAAAAGACCTTAAAATTCTAGTTAGTTGCTTAAGGATCCTTACTGATGATTAATATGAACTGAAATGGATATAGTTTCTGGCTAGATTTCTTTCAATAGAGCAGCTTTTAAATCTTTACTGAAATTCTTATCTTTATTTTGTAATAATAATACAATGTAGAAGCCATATTGTTTGTTTTCATATAGCATTTAATAATCTCATGAACTTCAAAGTTGAGGAGATTTGGCTAAGTCTTTTGTGAAATAGCAAAATATGAGGTAGACCAGAAAGTACGAAAAGGAAAACTAAAAATCAGAGGTCTACATTCATTCTCCAATTATCTTTCTGTGTTTTTATTTTCTTAGAATTAGTAATAAAGTAACTCTAAACAAGTTCATTATATAACGTATGTTCCTTTTCTCCTGCCAGCTCCATATTTATGTCCTTACTACCACTTATATAAAGAGAGACTGTTTTCTTTTATTTCTTTCTTTCCCTGTCTCTCTTTCTTTCTTTGGGGTGGGGAGGGGCAGAAGGGAGGGAGAGAGTGACTCCCAGGCAGATTCCCTTCTGAGCACAGAGCCTGACTTCAACTCGGGAGTCTATCTCACAATCCTGAGATCATGACCTGAGCTGAAATCAAGGATCGGACGCTTAACCAACTGAACCACTTGGATGCCCCGAGACTATTGTCTTTGTTGTAATTCTCCTAAATATAAGGAAGGTTCTTGAGGCTACATGAAATATATTCTTTGTTATTTTCATTCATGGCAGGAGAAAAATTTTAAAGGTTTGGGGAGTGGGAGAGAAGATGACTGTCGTCTAAATTTTGACTAAGCTCTCTCTTTCTTTATGCTAGCTCTAATTATAAACAGAACTAGGCATTCACAGGACAAGTTTTTATTTGTATATTCTTGGGTAGTTAGGTAGGCTGTGCCCATCTTTTGTACATGATATAGCAGTTTATTTGTTTAGGCAACTGAAAAAATATGATTTATGGTGAGTTGAAAACAGAATCATCTTGTAAGCCAGTTGGTAAGATTTAATAATATAGAGTAGGTCTTACTTGGGTATTGTTGGGTTGGCACTTTCACACTTGGATGCTGGATGTGCTAACTGCAGCACGTTTTGTTGAACATGTGTTATTGTAGTCCTACAGTATGACAAGGGTGCAGAGCCTTATAAGCAAAAAGTGAAAATGTAACTGTTGAAAGGGAGATAGATAAACAGTGAAGCATGAACATTTCCCTTCTGTTCTAAGGAAGAACATACTGTGACATGGATCAGTCTCTAAAATTGGAGTAGGACAAATAAGTTGTATAAATGTCCTTTCAGCTTAAATGATAACAAGTTGGATTTTTAAAAATGATTACCTAACAGTTAAATGTCCCCTATCAGTGAGAATAATGCTGATGAGATAAATGAGGCACCTTAGATATGTCAGAAAAAATCTTAATTGAATAATGAGGCATAAGCAAGAGAATAGAACTAAAAAAGTAGGCTACTGTAAGGCCTTTTGAAATGTAGATTTTTAATCCTAAAATATGGAATGCTTCTGGCATTTGGGAGGTTTTTTGCCTCTATCATTTATTAGTGATTTTTCTTATACTGGACACTAAAATCAGACTTCTGCATCTTTTAAAAAAATTTTTATTTCAGAGGGAGCGTGCACAGGTGGGGGAAGAGGCAGAGACAGAGGGAGAAGCAGGCGCCCTTCCCACCTCACCCCCCACTCCCTGCCAAGCAAGGAGCCTGATGAGGGACTGGATCTCAGGACCCTGAGGTCATGACCTGATCCTAAGGCAGACACTTAACCAACTGAGCCACTCAGGAACCCCTATACTGGCTATCTACTGAAGAGCTTTTATAAACTCCGTATTATGTCGCACAGTGTTTCAAGGAGTAGATATTCTACTTCCCTTCTGTCACTACATAGTGAAATAATGAAACAGCATGGCAGTAAGGACCCAGTCCTGGGCTGTCGGCTTTGAGGGCCTCAGGAAGCAACTCCAGGGCTGCAGGAGGTGGGGAAGTTTTCCTGGTTTTCTTGAGGGGAGCCATTTTGGCAGTTGGACCGGGAATGATTTCAGGTGAGGGGACTAGCTCGAATGAAGGCATGGCAGCAAAGTTGAGCAAGAACAAGGCAGGGGCTTGAGGAAGAGGCTAGCTTGATCCGAAGGGGACAGGGCTGAGGAGTAGTGACGGGCAACCTGATGAGATGCTGCCAACCCTGCCAAGGTCTGCCTAAGAAAGGAACAGGTGGTAAGAAGTCTGGGCTGAGGAATTCATATTCTGATTCAACTGGTGGGCAAATAGCTTACCCTCTCTAAATCTGTTTCATTACCTACAAAATGGGAGTTACCATAATATCTACTAGTGGGGATGGTTGAGAAGACTTTAGGGGGTTAATGTACTTAATATAGTGTCTGGCATATAGTAAACGCTCAAGTACTGGCTTCTTCTGTTCAGTATTGTTGTTAAAGCCAGAGAAAGGTGCCTTATAGTTAGAATGATAAGAGAAGTTACTATTTTTTTCAGCAAGGGAGTTGTAACATGGAAAATAATATCAAAAGAAGTTTAATGGGACTTAATTTGTCTGTAGGAATCAGGAAGACTGTGGCAAAGGGTGGTTAAGTAGTTTAGGCTCACAGTGACGGGGTTTTGAACCAGCACTAGGGATGGAAGATGAGTCTGGGAGAGATGTTCAAGCACGTTGAGGGGACTTCTTAACTGACTCAGTGTGGAGGATGAAGGCACATAATCAATACGAGGTCTTCAGCCAAGTGTTACGCTCATAGATAAATGTATCATTGCATTTATGTCTTAGGTTTTGCCTTGAGGATTTATTTTTTTTTAAAATATTTAGACCACCTTTCCATCAAGAGGAAGGAAGTATCTCATTTTGTTAGCATATTCAATACATACTGCTGTATGTAACTGTTTTGGAAAATAGGTTTGGTAAAAATAGCATTAAATGTATTATTATAAATATTGTATATGGAAAGTCAGTTTCCATACTGCCTATGGAAAGTCAATATTAAGAAAATATTAGAATTTTCTGAATATTTTAAGAAGAACTATTAAATAATACAAAGTGTTACATCTTCTTAGTGAAAGAATAATCTCACAACTGTGAACAGTGGAGAGCTCCTTTTTTCCCCCTCTACTTTACCTCACAGGCTTATAGCCTCATTCACTCAAAGACTGGAGGGTACAAGATGGGAGAAAAGCACTACACTAACAGGTGCTCATTTCAGTAGATGTCAAAGGTGGATCGCGGGCAGTCCTGGCAGCTATGTACTCTCTAATCTCAGTTCCCAAGAGAGCATCTTTAGAAATTGCTTTCATGAAAACATGCTTTTGTAAGTGAATTGTAACTGCTCTGTCCTCCCTCGATGTAAGAAGAACCACCGTAAAACCATTGTTGATGTGAATTTCCAGTGACATTCTACAGCTATTGACATTTTCTTGTCGACCTATCTGATCAGCTTGACACAGAATTATAACCAGCCCAAATAACTGAGCACAAACAGATCTTTGGCTCAAGCTTGGCAATCTTCTCTCAATTCTTATCATTTTTTTGGCATGACACTTCATGGATGGGCTCTAGATAATAACTTCCTGAGTGCCAGGCCTCTTGCCATCTCTCCAGAGCAATGTTATGATTCCCTGACATGGAATTACTGTATTGTGAAGTTAAATCTAAGACCAGGCTTGACTCAGTGACAGTATATGTAGACAGATTATTTCTTAACTCGATTTTACAATGATGAGATCAATGGGTTGGAAAAGGCAGCCAGAAACTTCAGGGCTGTAATTGAGTTGTGGTGTGCCCATTAATCATGCAAGCTGCCTCCCCTGCCTTGGCGTCTCCCCAGAAGCCTCCCAGAAGCTCAGCCCCCCTAATGTTAGTGACAAAGCACACGGCAACTTGTTATATGACTTCCTATATAATCTTAACTCTGCTTCTGTGTGGGATGAACATTTCCCCTTTTCTCTGGAGGGAAAAAGCTTATTTAATGCCGTCAAAAAAAAAAAAATACATAGCTGCTTCTGTGGTGAAAATAAGTTCATGGCAGGTAACTAGAATTTATAGAAGAGAGAAAAATTCTTTAAAGCTGTCTCCCTGTGGTGTGGGTTTTTTCTTCACTTCTAATAGCTTTTATTTTAATTTCTAGTTCTGAATTCAAGCAGCTGTCATTCTCTTTATAGCCCTTTTTGAAACTCCTACAGCGTAGGAGGTAGCCGGGCTGTCTAAGAAACATCTTTTCAAACCAACCAAAGTATTGTTTATCCTGAATGAAATAGAATTTTTAAGGCTGTCAAGAGTGAGTGATTTGAAACGTTTTCTTTAATAGCCAGGAAGATGAGCAGAAATCTTGAAGGGGAGGAAGGTGTTATCTCAACGTGGCCAATTCCAAGTAACTTCTATTACTCAGAAAACTCTTTTGGACCAAGATAAAAGTTAACACGAAGTAAGGATGTTGTCTACAATTAATATAACAAAACAAACCTGTGACAGCTCAGTTTTATTTCCTGAATCCTTACTAGCTGTTGAGGAAAAAGAAAGAACGCGAGATGGAGTCAACAGTGGAGAATATTCCTGTGAACTAGTCATTTCTAATTGCCTTTTGTGAACTCTGAGTAGCAGCTCTGCTGCTTGGCTTGGTTTCCTTTGGGGGCTCATTCCACTTCCCATGGCATTGCTGTGTACCCTCTGTACAATATCTAGAAGGAGTCCAGTGTCACCCTTGGATGAAAAAAAGAGTCTTCAAACCTACTAAAATGAATTCTTGGGCTGGCATTTTGCATGTACTAATATTTGCTCTCTAAAATCAACAGCATGGCTTCTCGAGCTTCAAATGCGGTGATGGTCATCATTTTATTTTTCTCTTCGGGTCAGAAGAGAATAGTACTTTTTAAAGTCTTTGTTGATTATCTTATTTTTAAGGTATATATTTTCTCTTAAACATTTTAATTGTTAATGCAAGAGCAAGATACAGAATTTGGAGGGCGATGATGGTGAACAGTTACATATGCCATTGTATGCCAGACACCGTTTTTAGCAATGTCTGTCAGAGAATAGATAAAGCTCATAACCATCCAAGAGCTGCTTGAATTCAGAACTAGAAATTACATTTTATGGTTCAGGAAACTGAGGCCCAGGGGTCAGGAAGGCACCCGAGTCTCCCAGCTGGCCAGTGCAAAGCCAGGACTGAGCCTAAGCAGCACGATCCCACGGTCTGCTCTGGCCCCTTCCTCCCGGCTGGTGTGTGGAACACACGTGCCGCAGCGAGAGCTCCTCCTCCCGGAGTCCGCACACATGGCCTGCTGGCCTCTGACTCTCTCAGAGATACTTGGTGCATTTCAAACAGTGTGTCGATTTATTCTTTTTGAACTTCAGGAATGATTCTTGGTTTTTCCATTAAAAACAAAAAAAACAAAAAACCAAGGGCCTTGTTTCCCTCTACTGGATTCAGAGTAATGGTCTCGATGGAGGAGAGGAAAGAGAAGAGGCAGAGATATGTATGGTTTTAAATCTGGGACACAGTGGCAGAAATGGGCTCTCCAAAAAAGAGAGAAAGGAAGCAAGCAAGCAAGCAAGAGAGGGAGGAACGTGGTGGGGGGAGGAGGGGAGGAAGGAAGGATGGAAGAAAAGGGCGGGGGGGTGTGCCTGGGTGGGCTCAGTTGGTTAAATATCTAACTTTTGATTTCAGCTCAGGGTCCTGAGAGCCGGCCCTGTGTCAGGCTCTGTGCTGAGCGTGGAGCCCGCTTAAGATTCTTTTCCTCTGCCCTTCCCCTCTGCTTGCTCATGTCCTCTTTCTCTCAAAAAAAAAAAAAAAAAAAAAAAAAAAAAAGGAAAGAAATGGGCTCATTTTTATGGAAAATGGGGAGGGAAAACACTCATTTTATTTCAGTGCTATATTTGTCTTCTTGTGGGTTATGCAGCCATTTACCTAAACAGACCAACACCCTTTCTCATGTTAGCCGTCGTGCGGATGTCTCAGGAACCAAACTGCGCAGCAGGTTGTCATAGAAGTGGAAAGGGGAAGTCAGCAATGTAAAGCTGCCTGAATATTCTGGATTTTACTAGTATTTTTTCCCCTCCTCTTTCTTCCTTCTATTAAAAAGAAATCTAAAAAAAAAAAAAAACATAGATAACATGTTCCCTGGTTGGAAACACCAGAAAGTATAGAAGGATGTAGTGAAAAGTCTCCATTCCACCCCATCAGCTCGGTTCCCACACCCTGCGGCGTCTGCGCAGTGGGTCTCTCTGTGATCACTGATGGTCATGGCTCGAGCCACATGAAAGTGCCAGCTTTGGGCTCCACAGTTATCTAATCTCAGCCATTTCAAAAAGAGTTCTCATTTAGTAGGTCAAAAATACGAAAGCCATCAGAAGTTTCATGCAGTTCAACCTATAGTTTCTTAAATCATTTCAGGGTGGAGATCCAAATTGGATTGCTAACTACTGTCGTTGGAAGGGTTGTACCATTTGAAACTGCTGTTCATGCATGTCAAAAATGATTGGAGAGCCTCAATTTCCCATGGCTGAACCTGTGGTTTCTCATTTATCCTTCCAGAATTCTTTATGTATTTATAAGCAAATATGAATAGAGATTCTTACTTACTTTCTTATGCATCCAACAGCCGGGTGTACCTAATTAAAAAAATATTAAATAGACTCATTTTTACTTTTCATATTGCTACAGAACTCTCCTTCCCTGTTTTTCACTGCTGTACAGTATTCGGTAGGTTCTGTTGTACACATGTACTCCTAAGAGAGCCTTGTGTTCCAGAGTCCAACCCAAGTGGATAATGCAAACCCCTTACTAACCACACGCAGGCTTTAGTCTTCCAACGATAACCAGAATGTTTTCACAGAGATAATATACATGGTATGTTTTTGAGTGACTAAAGCAGGCTATAAACAGAATTTCCAGAATGATCTCACTTGTAAAGGAAAACTATGTCAAGAAATGTAGAAGCATAGACATAAATCTGGAAGAATATGAATCAGTTATGACCTTGGTTATACTTAAGAGGTGAGAGTTGTGGTTTTCTTCTTTATTCATATCTGTGTTCTTTTTTCCTATATTTCTTGTTACACATTCCTTGTATAATAATACACATATTCCTTGTTATACACAGGTATTATTTATTATACACATATGTACATATTATTTTTATACACAGTGTTACATACACGTACATATAAATACAAGTGAATATACATGTGCCACATAAATATATCTGTATTTAAGTTAAAAAAGTTTCAGCCTAGAAGAAGGGTCTGCGGCCTCTCTGGCATGAGTTGGTGTGGACAGACTTCATTGGTGCTACACCGAGAATGGATAGCTCTTGCTGGTTAGTGGTTTTCTGTTTGATTTCATATATCTTTCATCTTCCACTTGGGCTGCTCTCTGAGCCACACTGTGCAAGCATTTTGGGGATCACTCTCCCTGGAAAGACTTAGGTAGCAAAGAGTTTTATTGACTGGTAGAATTGCTGTGGTCAAGTTTGGATTTAAAGTAATCTGGATTTAAATCCTTGTACTCTTTCTGTCTTTTATGATCACGGCAAATTCTCTTCTAAGCCTCATGGGTTTGGTGCAATAAAATTTCACATAGGTTTTTTGCCAAGAACAAATGAGTTGATAGTTGTAAACCGCCCAATATTTTGCAAATACTCAAGAGTTTTAGCTTATTTTTCTCAGGGCCTGCTATATGAGGTAAAGGGCTTCAAGTATATTTTCATATAAGGTAGACTTCCAAAGAGAGTGTAACTCCATCTTTTATTTTTGCCAAGCGTAATACCTAGGCATATTGGTTTCTAGTGTCTTAATCCACCATTTGATAATAATTAACATTCCTCAGGGGAGAAGAATGGCCGAGGAGGCGGACAGGTAAATAGCTAGGAGTCCAGCAGCCCTCATTGTCTCAGCTGGGTTGGAGTTTGTGTTCTGAGCAGTGATCTAAATTTCCTGAGCTGTCAAAGTGTCAGCTTTCCTCAGAAGTTTATGGAAGACAGTTTGATTCAGTATCTGATTACTTTTTGGTTCCTCAGGATAATAGTACATGGTTGTTATATTTTTTGTTTTTTTATGTAGGCAGAAATCTGAGTCGGTAAATAATACTTCAGGACTGTTGATGATGGTGTAAAAATGCTCTCAGGCTTTACAGAGTAAAGCAATTTGCTTTGACTTCTATTGATACAGCAAGTGAACGGGTCTTATTCACTTTATAATTGAATTGCTACAGCCTTCCATCGACCTTTGCAAGTAGTAGAGGTGGTTCCTGGCGTTGTAACCTAATGCCCATTAGCTGCTGCTATAATGTTATAATGGGGTTCGTGTTTTATGTCGTGTGATACTAACTCATCAGCTTGTCCTCGCATACATGGTGGGTATATCCAGGCTGTGTAGTAGTTTTGGGGGGCGAGCATCATCCTTAAGTTTTTCAATCTGCAAGCAATAGAAAATAGAATTTGCCTAATAATTTTATGGTAACTTCATTACACCTTTTATGCCTTAATGTGACACATGAATTCATAGTTCAGGAATTGCCTTTTTCCCTCTTATACAAGTGTTTTGGTAGGTGCATATCTGTATGTAGTTTTGTTTTGTTGCGCTTTTGGGATTGGGAGTCGGAGGCTATTCTACTGAGATAACCTTTCCTAGACACAATTTCAGATAAAGAGATTGTATTACCCAAGTGGATTATTCCCATTTAGCCACTGAGTGTCATTAATCTGCATGTTATTTAGCTTCATTAAGGTTTCCATTACCGTTTGTCTTGTTGGATGAGGATAAAATGAAATGAGGGGAACTGGGACATTTTGCCCCCTGCCCAGCATGACATTGCCTTAACTTGTAGCAGAACTGAGAACTGGGTAAGTGGGACTTTAGGAACCTTTCCTTCCACTCGGCAGTGATAACCTGTCTCAGAGCACCTCCCACTGCGGAGAAACACAATTAGCTTTCTTCCCTTAATGGGCATTTGGCAGGGTTAATCTCTTCTGCCTCCTCCCCTTTCTTTCCTAATGTAAGACTTAGGGAAGATTTTCTGATCAAAGAATCTAGACTGTTTTCTAACAGTAATCATTTACCACCTACTACTCTAGGAACACTTAAGAATTCCCTTTGAAAGGTAGGGCTGGATTTGCTTTTTTAACAAAAGATATCCAATTACTGTAGGAATTTTAAAAGTTTGATTTTAAAGTCAAACTTTGAGTTTCCTAACCTATCTTGATTATTCTAATTAGTTTAAGAAAGGAACTCTGTGTGTGTGTGTGTGTGTGTGTGTGTATCTACATTTTTAGTTAAGGAAAGCTGATGTATAAGATAGTATGATGTAGTTCTTCTGGTTGAAGTTTGGAGGAATGGATAAGAATAAATATCTGGCCTGAAAAATATATCAACTTTAATTTTTGTCTTGCTTTAGACTTTTTCTTTTTATAGATCTTGCCTTAATGTTTAAGGGCACTATTGGTAGTGTTTCATAAAGCAGATTATCTCAGGTCTTTGGCTATTTTGGGTACAGTAGACTGGCATATGGGAAGATGTGAAGGGAGTGCCAGGTTTTCTTTGGCTCGTTAGGTATTAATTGGGTGTTGAATCTGACCCTGACCCTTCCCAGCCCTGCTGCTCACAGACCACTCTGCTGTGCATCATTCCTTCTGTTTGTATACCACAGCTTCCAGTTAGAGAAGGTCCTAGAAATCCGTGAAGTTCTGACCCAGCCAGCCATTTGAGTAGGTTGTGAAGAAACAAACCTGTTCACTTTTCCTCAGCAACCAAAGAGTGGGCTACTAGGATGAAATCAGTGTTAGGCAAACCACCTAGGCAAAATAGGCTGTTCCCTTATTTTTACCATTTTCCTCAGTCTCACAGTAAATTTGGGTATCTGGCCACACTCATGCCTATACGTCAGTAATTACGGGAATGCTAGGGCTAAGGACAAGAGATGCAAAAACAAAACACTGGATGAAACCATAATCTTGCCTTTGGAGCAGGCACGAGTGATAAGCTGTTCTGGAAGTCATGCTTCTTACTCAGAGGTGCAGCTAGAAAAGGTTTCACTGTCTGCAATGATTTTACCCAGTAGTCTGAAAGCAAGTAGGAATTACGACGTGCATCCAAGACTTGGATAGAAAGCATGAGTCCGTGGGCAACTGGGTTGTCCTTGGATGTCCTTGTTAAAGGTAGGATTCTGTTCTAGATGGGTTGTTTTTCTGCTCCAGTATGACAATTCTAGGATGTCTCATTTCTCACGAGTCAAGTAGCAGAGTTTGAACGTGTAGTAAACACATTTCAGGGAAGAGCCTTGCCTGACGTATGCTACTGTTCCCATGCACTGGATCCTTATTGAATTCTCTGATCTCCGTTTGCCTTAAAATTCCCTTATTGGTCCCCTTCTCATCTTTACGGAAATCAGCGGAAAAATTCTTTCTTCCTACTGTCCCATATATCTGAAGCTTCTCACCAGCTCCTGAACCTATTTAGCTTAATTTACATAGGTCACTTCCATATTTGTTATCTGGTTTTGACATGGTAAAATACGGTGACTCAGACTTTATCTTAGCGAAGTAGAAATAATGTCAGAAACTATAGGAAATGAATTTGGGAGTACTGTATTTGATACAGGGCCCTCCTTTTCAGTACATGTTATGTCCTGGGCAACATTAGAAGGAAAGATGGCTATGGCTCGAAAGAGATTATATTGATGTCATAATATTTGCTACATGGTGGAAACTAAGACAGCATGAGTGTTTCCTGCTTCGTTCAAAGGTTGTGTTTTGAACAGGCTTATATAAGTTAGCAAAACAAACAAATGAAGCTCTCTTCCTACTGCAGCATTTCACTGTCACCTCCCACCCCCCCTCACTTATAGCCTCGTCCCATCAACTTCATTCCCAAAACTACTGTCTGTCGGCTACTGTGACAGATGTTGATTCTTGAGGGTATCCTCTCTCCCTTTTCCACCTGCTCAGCCCTCCTCGGCTTCAGTCATTAAGCCTAAATGTTTGGAGCGTGAATCTACCTTGGGTGCAGCATCATTAGAGAAGACACACCAGTTGGGCAAAGAGGTCAAAATACTCTCAGCTAGACCGTAGTGATTATTATTGGACAGCCCTATTTTAAAAGATGGAAAATACAGAATGACAGGAGAATGGATCCAGGCACAAGGGGAGGGGATTAACCACAGCAGCTTTGTTCACCCCCTGAGGCTGAGAGTGTCCACCTAATTTTGGTTGAAATCAACCTTCAGAAGTTTAATAGATCATATTTAGTCATCAGACCTATTTCTCTGTACTTAGGGTGAGTTTTTATTTGCTGAATCACATTTTCTCATGGATTTACACTGTGATTTTTGAGACTTTTTTCCCTTGGAAAGTCTTAATGCCAATAAATATTAATGATAATAGTTAAGGATATTACCTTCTTACTTTGTAATACAGCTTGCATTTACTAATTATAATATACAGGTAATTCCCCTTGCATCATGCACTAAAAATAAAAAATATATCAAGTGTATTTCAGTAAATTTTAGTTTTATTGAGAGTTTACTGTAACTAAATTTTTTAAATTCACATATAATATATTATTTGTTTCAGGGGTACAAGTCTGTGATTCATCAGTCTTACACAATTCACAGCACATACCCTCCCCAGTGTCCATCCTCTAGCTACCCCTTCCCCTCCCAGCAGCCCTTAGTTTGTTTCCTGAGATTGAGTCTCTTATGGTTTATCTCCCTCTCTGGTTTTGTCTTGTTTCATTTTTCCCTCCCTTCCCCTATGATTTCCTGTCTTGTTTCTCAAATTCCTAATATCAGTGAGATCATATGACAATTGTCGTTCTCTGACTGACTTATGTTGCTTAGCATAATAGCCTCTAGTTCCATCCACATCATTGCAAGTGACAAGATTTTGGTTTTTTAATGGCTGCATAATATTCCATTGTATATATATCACATCTTCTTTTTTTTTAATTTTTTATTGTTTATAAACATATATTTTTATCCCCAGGGGTACAGGTCTGTGAATCGCCAGGTTTACACACTTCACAGCACTCACCAAAGCACATACCCTCCCCAATGTCCATAACCTTACCCCCCTTCTCCCAACCCCCCTCCCCCCAGCAACCCTCAGTTTGTTTCGTGAGATTAAGAGTCACTTATGGTTTGTCTCCCTCCCTATCCCATCTTGTTTCATGGATTCTTCTCCTACCCACTTAAGCCCCCATGTTGCATCACCACTTCCTCATATCAGGGAGATCATATGATAGTTGTCTTTCTCCGCTTGACTTATTTCGCTAAGCATGATACGCTCTAGTTCCATCCATGTTGTCGCAAATGGCAAGATTTTGTTTCTTTTGATGGCTGCATCGTATTCCATTGTGTATATATACCACATCTTCTTTATCCATTCATCTGTTGGTGGACATCTAGGCCTTTTTCATGGTTTGGCTATTGTGGACATTGCTGCTATGAACATTTGGGTGCATGTGCCCCTTTGGATCACTACATTTGTATCTTTGGCCAGTAGTACAATTGCTGGATCCTAGAGTAGCTCTATTTTCAACTTTTTGAGGAACCTCCATGCTGTTTTCCAGAGTGGCTGCACCAGCTTGCATTCCCACCAGCAGTGTAGGAGGGTTCCCCTTTCTCCGCATCCTCACCAACATCTGTCGTTTCCTGACTTGTTAATTTTAGCCATGCTGTAACTAAATTTAATTCGATCATTTAAACAGCCATGATGGCTCTCATTTGACTATCAGTATTTTGGAAAATTGCCTGTTTAAATATGGCATAAAAATGTTCTGAACCTTTATTGTTTTCCAATAAATATTTTGGAGCTATAAAGTTTGCTTTCGTTTTTTGTTTTGTTTTGTTTTTTGGTATGTTTCACAAATTTTGATGTGAAATGTTTTTATTATCATTGAATTCTAAATCTTCTTAAATTTCCACTGTAATTTTCTTTTAAACCATATTTAGTTTACCAGCATATGGAAATTGTTAAATCTGTACTTTTGTTTATGAAGTTATAAATAGTTTGCAATTTTAATCTGAGATGACAGTATGTATAATAGTCAATTTTTGGTATTTAAGACCTTAGTCTTGCTTCAAAAATATTCTGTGTTCTTCTTCTTTGTTGTTGTTTAAGTGTCACTGACACAAATGTTACATCAGTTTCAGGTGTACAACTTTATAATTCGACAGGTCTCTGCATTGTGCTATACTCACCACAAGTGGGGCAACCGTCTGTCACCATACCATGTTATTATAATATCATTGACTATATTCTCCATGCTGTACCTTTCATCCCTGTGACTTATTCATTCCATAACCAGAAACCTGAATCCCCCATTCCCCGTCACCCATTTTTCCCATCATTTTACCCTGCTTCCTTCTGACAGCCATCAGTTTGTTCTCTGTATTTATGGGTCTATATCTGCTTTGTTGTTGATACTGTTCTGTGTGTTTTTTTTTTTTAATTATTTTATTTTTTCAGCGTTCCAAGATTCATTGTTTATGCACCTCACCCAGTGCTCCATGCAATCTGTGCCTTCCTTAATACCCACCACTAGGCTCACCCAATCCTCCACCCTCCTCCCATCCACAACCCTTGGTTTGTTTCTCAGAGTCCACAATCTCTCATCGTTTGTCTCCCCCTCTGATTTCCCCCAATTCACTTTTCCTTTCCTTCTCCCAATGTCCTCCGTGTTATTCCTTATGCTCCACAAATAAGTGAAACCCTATGAAAATTGACTCTCTCAGCTTGACTTATTTCACTCAGCATAATCTCCTCCAGTCCCATCCATGTTGATATAAAAATTGGGTATTCATCCTTTCTGATGGAGGCATAATACTCCATTGTATATATGGACCACATCTTTATCCATTTGTCTGTTGAAGGGCATCTTGGGTCTTTCTACAGTTTTGGCCATTGTGGCCATTGCTGCTATGAACACTGGGGTAGAGAGGGCGCTTCTTTTCACTACATCTGTATCTTTGGGGTAAATACCTAGTAGTGCAATTGCAAGGTCATAGGGTAGCTCTATTTTAAATTTCTATGTGTTTTTAAGATTTTTTTTTAAAAAAATTATTCATTTCACAGAGAGAGATACAGCAAGAGAGGGAACATAGGCGGGGGAATGGGAGAGGGAGAAGCAGGCTTCCCACAGAGCAGAGAGCCTGATGTGGGGCTTGATCCTAGGACCCTGGCATCATGACCTGAGCTGAAGGCAGATCCTTAACAACTGAGCCACCCAGGCACCCCGTGTTCTATGTATTTTTTTTTCCAATTTATTTATTTTCAGAAAAACATTATTCATTATTTTTTCACCACACCCAGTGCTATGTATTTTTAAAGAATATGTATCCCATTTATTGCCGTGTGTGTGTGTGTGTGTGTGTGTGTGTGTGTGTGTGTGTGTGAAATAGGTCACCTCCGTATTGTTGACTGTGGATATCTTTTTTTTTTTTTTTTTGGCCTGCCTGATTAGCATCCAAGAGTAGTATGTTGGAATCTCCAATTACAATTGTTGATTATTCTGTTTTTCCTTACAGTTCCACTCTTGAAGCTGTATCCTTAGGTGCTTACCTTCTTGTTAGATCATCTTGTCCTTTTATCAGTATAAAATGACTCTCTTCATCTCTCCACTTTGTTAAGATTATTATCTTTTTTTTTTTTTTAAAGATTTTATTTATTTATTTGACAGAGAGAGATCACAAGTAGGCAGAGAGGCAGGCAGAGAGAGAGAGGAGGAAGCAGGCTCCCCGCTGAGCAGAGAGCCCGATGCGGGACTCGATCCCAGGACCCTGAGATCATGACCTGAGCCGAAGGCAGCGGCCTAACCCACTGAGCCACCCAGGTGCCCCTAAGATTATTATCTTAATATTTGCCTATTACCTCTGTTATTTTTTTACTCTCAGCCTTTTTTTAAGCATTTTTTTTTAATCAACATATTGTTGGATTAAAAAAATACATTTGGGCAGTCCCTGCCTTTTAACTATTGAGTTTAATCCATTTATGTTATTGTATTTACCATTATGTTAGGACTTCTGTCATTTTATGATTTTTATTTAATAAATTTTGATACTTTTTTTTCTTGCCTTTTCTTTAAAAAAGCAAATGTTCTTTTGTTTCCAGTACTGTTTTCGTTCCTAAGGCGATTGTTCTTAAGTTGGGGCACATAATCTCATTTATCTCTTGGTATCTTAAACTTAGTTATATGTGTTTCTCTCACCACGCCTAATAAGACAAATTATTTAATGCACTCTTCTCTGCCTCTGGGCTCTCCTCCCCAGTCATGTTGATATTTTCCAGAATTTTTGTTCTGGATCATTATCATTATGTTTTTACCTTTTGTCCTAAAGTTTTTAAAAGGTAATAATAGACATTATCAAGTTTGTTGAACATACCATATCACTTCTTTTATTTAAACAATTGAGTGTTTTCTTCAAGAGTGTTATCAATGCAGTTCTTTCTGTGGCAAACCTTGTGTATTTTTATGTTTAATAATACGTTTATTATGGTCACATTTGAGTGGCAGTTGGCATTTTGAATATATAATTCTTTGCTCAAAATTCTTAATACTTTAAAAATATTACTTCATTTGTGCATGCAGAGTTGCTGTTGAGAAGCCTGATGTCAGTCTGGTTCTTTTTTTGTAAGATCTGCTTTTTATATTAGGAAGCTTTTTGTTTCTGTTTTTTCCTTGTATTTGATATTCTCAAATTTTGCAATAATGTATTCTATATGCATTCTTTTATCTCTCTCTCTCTCTCTCTTTCTTTTTCTTTTCTTCCTTATTTTAAAATTTTTAATTCCAGTTACCATACAGTGTTACATTATTTTCAGTTGTATAATACAGTGATTCATTAATTCCGTGTCACCCAGTGCTCGTCATAACAAGTGTACTCCTTGATCCCCATTACCAATTTCACCCATCTCCCCACCCTCTCTGGTAACCATCAGTTTGTTTGCTGTAGTTAAGAGTCTGTTTCTTGGTTTGTCTCCCCCCACCTTTTTTAAAAATCTTTGCTCATTTGTTTTATTTCTTAAATTCCACATGTGAGTGAAATCATATGGTATTTGTCTTTCTCTGACTGTTTTGTTTTGTTTTTTTTTACTTAGTATTATACTCTTTAGCTCCATCCATGTTATTGCAAATGGTAAGATTTTATTCTTTTTTTTGTGGCTGAAAAAATATATATATATATGAATCCTCTTTATCAGTTGATGGACACTTGGGCTGCTTCTAGATCTTGGCTATTGTAAATAATATTACTATGAATATAGAGGTGCATGTATCCCTTAGAATTAGTGTTTTTGTGCTCTTTGGGTAAATAGTGTGATTACTGGATTGTAGGGTAGTTCTATTTTTATTTTTTTGAGGAACGTCCATGCTGTTTTCCACAGTGTCTGCACCCATTTGCATTCCCATCAGCAGTGCAGGAGGGTTCCCCTTACTTCATATCCTCACTAACACCTGTTGTTTTTTTTGTGTGTGTTGTTGATTTTAGCCATTCTGATAGGTGTGAGGTGATAGCTCCTTGTACTTTGATTTGCATTTCCTTGATAGTAAGTGATGATGAATATCTTTTTTTGTGTCTGTTGGACATCTGGCTGTCTTCTTTGGAGAAATGTCTGTTCCATGTTTTTTGCTCATTTTTAAGTAGATTATTATTATTTTTTGGATATTGAATTTTATAAGTTCTTTATATATTTTGGATACTAACCCTTTATCAGATGTGTCATTTGCAAATATCTTCTCCCATTCCACAGGATGCCTTTTAGTTTTGTTGTTTCCTTCATTATGCAGAAAGTTTCTATTTTAATATAGTCCCAATAGTGTATATTTAGTTTTGTTTTTCTTTCCTCAGGAGACATACTTAGAGAAAAGTTGCTTTGGCCAATGTCAAAAAAGTTACTGCCCATGTTTTCTTTTAGAATTTTTATGTTTTCAGGTCTCTCATTTAGGTCTTTAATCCATCTTGAATTTATTTTTATGTATGATATAAGACAGTGATCTAGTTTCTTTCTTTTGAATGTTGCTGTCCAATTTTTCCTGCACCCTTAGTTGAAAAGACTATCTTTTGCCCTTTGGATATTCTTTCCTGCTTTGTTGAAGATTAATTGGCCATATAATTGTCGGTTTATTTCTGGGTTTTCTCTATTATTCCATTGATCTGCGTGCCTATACCATACTTTTTGATTATTACAGCTTTGTAATATAACTTGGAGTCTGGAATAGTGATGCCACTAGCTTTGCTTTTCTTTTTCAAGACTGCTTTGGCTATTCAGGGTCTTTTGTGGTTCCACACTAATTTTAGGATTGTCTGTTCTAGATCTGTGAAAAATGCTGTTGGTATTTTGATAGGGATTGCATTGAATCTGTAGATTAGTTCGGGTAAGTGTAGACATTTTAACAATAGTTTTTCTTCTAATTCATGAGCATGAAATATCTTTCCATTGTGCAGTATTTTTTTTTATTCCCTTGTTTGGCATTCTGAGTTCTTTGGATTGAGGTCTCTGAAGTTCATTTAATTTTGAGGAATTGTTGTTTTTTCTTTAAGTATCCCTTCCTCTCAATTTATTTCTTCTTTTGGGGCTTGGATGTTGGCAATTTCACTTTCATTCTATATTACAAAGCTCTAAATATCTGAATTTTTGTGCTTGTTGAGTTTGTTATCCTAGCTTTCTTTTTTTTTTCCAATTTATTTATTTTCAGAAAAACAGTATGCATTATTTTTTCACCACACCCAGTTATCCTAGCTTTCTTTGTGCTCTATAAATTGTATAATTCTGTCATAATGGAGGATTTTGTGTGTATACTCATGGTTGTGGTGAGTTGGAATCTCCTTCTCTCTCCTGTTTTCTCCTCCCTCTCTGGCTCTTGCCTCAACCTAAGTGCTTTGGTTGGGAGCTAGGTCTTATTATTCCTGCTAATAAATCACATCCTGTGGGGTGGGAGGGTTAGGCATGTCAAATCTAGTTTCCCAGGCAAGTGGGGAACTCAGTCATAGATTTCGGGCCTCCATTTAGTGTGGAGAGTCCTCCTAGCCTCCAGTTCCACATGGAGAGCCTAGCTCTAGCCACCTGCCCCATGCATGGTGGATTATAGGTGTATTGTACTTGGGACACCTCAGGATTTTTAAATGTCTGTCTGGTTCTGCTGATTTCCACAGGTCCTGGAGCCAGTAGTCCTTCAGTTTATGCTCCCACTGACCTCTGAAACTGTGTTCCCTTTGTTTCACAGATAAGTTTAACAAAAATTAGAGTACAGTTATATCTTTTTATTTATTTATTTTTTAAATATTATTTTATCATTTTGTTGTTGGTGGTGGTGGTGACAACATATGTGGGAGGGTAGGGTGGGTTTCCACTTAAAATTTCATTGCTCTCTTGAGTGGAAATTTCCTGACCAGCCTTTATTATGTAAGCGTTACTGTGGTGTTTTAAGTGTAGTTACTTTGCTCTTAGCAAATGCTTCTTTGACCCTAGTGATGAACTGTTTGATATTTAGAAGTACCTATGATTTTCCTGACCTGACAGGGGGCATATGTGTGTGTCAGTGGAGCAGCAGCAGTGGTCTCATTAGAATGAAGTTCAGTTAGTACGCTGGATCCTTTCTGTGCATTTTTCTTTCCCTTTCTTCTGTTCCACTTTCCTTTTCTTCCCTGACTCCTTAATAGTTAGGAAATACATTTGTGAGGAAGACGAGAAGGAAATGCATGAAATGGAAGGGAAACATCAAAGCCTCGTTCCCTCCGATCCAGAAGCTCTTCTTACATGAAATGACCAGAAATAAATGGGGAGAATCATTTGTCATCATCCGAACAAGAAAGTTCACCTACTAGAGTAAAAGTCTGTCTGTCTGTTAAAACTAAAGAGATAGAACGTCCTTTGCATTATTAGATATGGTAGATCTATGAAGTTCTTGTTTTGTCTTCTTGCTCTGATTTTCTGCCAGTCTTTGAAGTTTCAGTCTATCATGAAAATAAAACACTGCTCATGTCCTCAGAGTCATTAAAAAAAGTCAGACTCAACAGTGAAATGTAGCAGCCATCCAAAAGTCATGTCCTCTTGGATTCTTTTTTGCCCAAGGTTTATGAAAATGTATGCCTGTGAGAGAATCCTAAATATTTGCAGAATCACACTTCTTTTTGTATTTATCATACTAAGCATAGCAGTAATCACTACCACCACCACCACCTCTACCAACACTCTTGCTTGAAGGAGAAGCTTCCTCCTTGCATCTGAGGCTTCTCCAGGGTTCTCTTACATTCCCACATCATTTTCTTTGTGTCCATTTAGTGCTGTGACTTCAGTTCTACCTACCTGACACTCAACTCAAAACAACTGTCCCCAACCTCTTTCCTGAGCGATTGTATAACCAGCTCTCCTCTGGGTATTTTCACCGGGACATTTTATTGACACCCGTGGCTCAAGATGTCTACAACTGGTCTTATTATCTCCCACACGCAATTTGTTCCTTGCCTTTTATTCCCTATTTCAATTAATAGTTCTACCATTTGCCTTGTTGCCTAAGCCAAGAACTTGAGGGTCATCTTAGGTTACTCTCTCCCCCTTCACCTTTATGCACAGAGTCTTAGTGTCTATACTACTGAACATCTAACGTCTGTTCTACTGAACATCTCTTGAATGCATTCTCTGGATCTTGTCACTTGAGTGCTTCACCCCCCCACACTAACTTCTGAATGCTTATGAAACCAAGTCAGGCACTTTAATGTTTATATATCATCACACTTTGTACCCTTACTCTCCACCTTTGACCTTATTCTCCAGCCAAATCCAACTATCCAAGGCTCTGGAAACTGTCGCATTCTCTCTTGTTTCTATGCTTTCAACCATGATATTGCTGTATCAGCGGTTCTTCCCTTGCAAGTTTGGTAATAATTTCTTCCTTTTCCTGTTACCTGCCTCCTATGTCTTTCTCCCTCCACCACTGGCAGGTTTGGAAACTTCTTTCTCTGGATCTCAAAGCTGCTTGATACAATCATAGTATGACTGACGCCACCTTCTACTGTTTGTCTTTACCTTACTGTCCTTGGTACTGTACTGTGAGCACTTTCGAGTTAAGGACTGATTCTTCATCTTTATAACTCCACAGCCATGATGTCTCTCGTACGTTAAGTAGAGGCTTAGTAAACATTTGTTGATTAATAAAGAAGTTGAGAGGTATTTGTGGTTTGAAAGGGGAGAGGATGTTAATCAGAAGCTGTGTGCAGATTCTGTAACAATAGTTTGAGGGTTATAGATTTTTTTTTTTTTCCTCCTCCTCAGTTCCTAGAGGCACGGGCTTTCCATATTCATAATATTTCATGTGGCAGTGAGTCCATGGTATTTCCGGAAGGTTCCTGGTTTGTTTGGTCCTGCATTGTGTCCTTTAAGGATTACCAAGACTGAGGTCTGGTCTCTACCCTCAAAAAATGTGTAATGGAAATGGGAAATTAAAACCAGGTCATGAAACCATTAGATGATAGCGAATGCAAACCTGCTTGCTGCCTCTCATTGTGAGCAAGGAGAGAAGGGGCAGAACAGGCAGCTGGCAGGTGCTTTACGGAGAAGGTGGGGATGGAGCTAGATGCTGTGAAGAAGTCATTTTCTCTTCTGGGTTGTGGTAGTTCTATTTCTAGTGAGTTTCTTCTCTGGGAGTCTGTTCGTAATGAAAGTCCTTTGGCACCATTTCTGCTCACTTACCGAAACAACCTTGTTACTCACAGGTGATTTGTCTGTCTGTAGGTGCCTGTTAAAGGGTAGCACCTACAGGAAGAGGTTGTGTGACACTCGAGAGAAATGGAAGGTGAGAAACAATGAGAGTATCTGACTTTAATTCTCAAGTACAAATCAGTTTGTAAGCTTTAAAACCTTTAATCCAGAAGTCATTTGGATATGGAGGTTTTTTGGAAAAAGTTTTATTATTTTCACACTAGTTAAAAAGCCCTAGTTTGATTGGGGGGAACTAAAGTTTCAGAAATGGTTGTAAGTATTTAATGTTTATGTGCCTGGGGTGTTCTGTGCCCATTTCCTCGAATTCAGTGATTCTCAAGTAGATAAGCTCAGTCCGGAACAGTGAAGGAGAAAGGAAATCTGTCTGCCCCGAAAGTAGGGAGAGGTATCTCTTCATTTGATCAGTTTGTATAAACATACTCCCTTCTACCAATATTCTTTTCACTGGAGGGGTTCAGATGGCTCCTGTTTGGCTGGATAGGAGAGAGAAATTCTCATAATAGAATGTGATTTAATATGTTGAATGACCATTTGTGCTGTGTCAGTCTGCTGGGGAAAAGGATTTGAGGCCTTGTGGATGAGCTAGTGTATCCGGTTGTCAAAACATCTCAGGCATCTTTTGGAAGTAACGTTAGACCCTTGCTTTCCACTTCCCTGAAGTTGCTTCTCATTGAAAGGCTTTTCCTTGTAGGAATGAGTCAGGAAATATCTGGCCCCAGACTCTCATTTGCTGTTTTTGCTATGTCATGCCCTGCCCTAGAGACAGGGCACGAGGCCCAGAGAGCAGAGGGCCAGGATCCAGCCTGCCGAAGCCAGGAAGCTGCCTGCGTCTGACTCACTGTTGAGGTGATCCTGTTCTGTTTCGGAGCTGATCGTATTTTGCTACTTCTAGCCAAGCCCCGATTTGGCAGCAATTGCATACGTACGTGTTCAGGAGCTCCCAGGGGGGCTGGAGCTCCAGCCCTTATTCTTGGGCATATTCACAGAACAGAACTGGATGCATGCGAACTCTCCAGACACAGGAGGAGAAGTAGCTTTCATTTCAGAGTGGACTGTAGCCCAGAATGAAGATAAAGCAGAGGGAAATCATAGTGGCCTATCAGTGGGTTATGGTTTATTTTCCTGAAAGGTGCCCCATGTATTGGGGGCTTAGTTACTCCAATTAGCTAAACACTATTGCGGTGAAGGGCTGTGGAAAAAGTGACTTCACCGAAAGAGGAATCATGCAATACTCTAGATTGCATATTTGCAAATGCTCACTGAGCAAGGCTTTACAGGGACACTGAGGCCACCGAGAAGACCTGCCCACAGAGGTTGCCTTCATCTCTGATTGCAGCTTCTCTCTCACCTTCCCCCGATGACAACACACTTAAGGAGAGAAAAAGCTCAGAAAATGCTCGCTTACCAGAATCCTCTGCCCACAGTCATCCTGGTAGTTCTTCCTAACTATCCCCATAAAGAATTCCTTTTTCCAGCCATCACCACCATCTGTAACTCCTACTTTCCTGAATTCAACTTTTCTAGATCTCCATTTCTAAGATTCTTTCTCATAGCCTGAGTTGTAAGCTAGGTCAGAGTTAAATAAGAATTGTCTAGTAAAATCAATTTTCAAGGTTAGCATCTTGGGATCTAGCTTAATCAGAGCCCAGAATTTCTCTTGTGCTTCATTATTAGTAGAACTGAAATCCATCCATGATGGTTTTCCGGGAGCAAGTTCCTTGCTATTCCTGGTGTTCATGCATACTCTCTTTCTAGGACCTGGGACTAAAGGACTAAGGAAAAATGAAGGTTTGATCGGCTAGAAGCTGTTTGGCTTGGGTATGGTCCTCCAGCTCTGCTTCAGTGGCAGATTCTGGATCTACTGTTGTGACCTCTCATCTATGAAATCAAGGTCAAATTGGTGCCTCTTCATAGAATATTGCTACTTCTGCAAGGCCCCCTGAGGCAGTTAATATTTTAATGGGGACTGTGAATGTGAATGTGGCTGGATGGCCCCAGCTCTGATAGGTGCTGTTCTAGGACTTTATGGTAGGTGGGAGTACCAGGAAGACAGAGACCAGTTGAGGAAAATAGCTGCTTTTGTGAACTCTCTTTTCCATCTTCTCCATTTCTTCACCCCAGCCTGTAATATGTACAGATGATACTAAATGCATTCCATAAAATGGTCTTCTGTGAATGAATAAATCATGTCACCTATTTAAAAAATGCCTTTTAGTTTTGGTTTAAAGTCCTCCCTGCAGTCACCTGATTCTTCTATAACATCTTCCCTAATGTTCACAGGGAAATGGAAGTTTCCCTGTGTCTGGGATTTTAATAAATTGGACTATTAAATTGTAATCCAAGATACCAGCTCAGAAGACAAGATCCCTTTAGAGTTGCTGAATTTTTTATGCACTAAGTGGTGACTGGCAATGTCTAAAAGAAGCATCAGGTGACTAGAAAGGGAGAGATTGGCCATGTTGGGGTTGGTGTACTGCTCTGAATTGTTCTTGGAGTTATCACTGATTTATAACTGTGTTCCTTAGAGATTAGGAAATCATTGTGGCCACCACTAAAGCTCTCATCTTCCATTGGATCTGATTTTGATTATTGTGTTTTCTTATGGGGAAAACACCCCTCACTGTGTATAATCTGTGATTTAGTTTAAGCATCTTTGGTTAAAAACAAAAAACAAAAACTTTAAAGAGAGGACACCCAAAAAATTTCAGGGTAAATTATAAGTGTAATCTTGTATTTAATTTGATTTGAGTAATCAAATGATGCCATTTAATTATTAGTGGAGTTGTTTTTTCCCTTTTGAGTACGTGTTTGGAAGTTTATGCTATTTTTTTCTTCCTTAGGTGACAGTGC
This sequence comes from Neogale vison, assembly GCF_020171115.1. NCBI lineage: Eukaryota > Metazoa > Chordata > Mammalia > Carnivora > Mustelidae > Neogale > Neogale vison. The sequence goes on along the minus strand of NC_058101.1, from coordinate 145,171,423 downwards.
TAACCTTCCCAAGGCAGACACCACAGCTGGAAATCTAGATTCACTTTCCTCTCCATCTCCCACAACTGCAGCTGTCTCTGGGCCTCTTGGACCAGACAAAAACCACCTCGCAGATGGGAGCAGCTTCGGGGACTGGGCATCCTCTGTGTAAGTAACTATGCTGCTCTTTGGTGCTGAGGAAAGGAGGGCTATGACCTTCATTTTAAGGTTCACATGACAAGTGGGTACTAAAGTGTTAGGTCTGAGGATCTCTGCTCTCTGGTCAGTGGGACGTTTAAGGAAAGATCGTTCATAAGGAAGTTCTTCCTTGAAAGCATCTCTGTATTCCCAATGTGGAAAAGTGGATGGGTGCTCTTTCAAATCTGTTTTGAGTTTAATTTGTGGCAGTTTTGGGTTGCATGAAGGAAATTTGTTATTGTTCTACTCAGACACTCAGGATGTTTTCTCACTAGTAATGCAAACTTTTAGACATAGGAGAATGCATGCATTGTGATCTATACGTAGACTCTTGAAACTCTGTAGAATAATATTTTAGTTGTTTGAATTTTCAAGAGCTTTGTGCTAGGGTTCTCTATCTTCTCCATAACACCCTGCATACCTGACAACTGATGGATGAAATACCTGATTTTATCTTCTCAGTTTGGATGTGCAGATCAGCTCAGGTATATCAGGACAAATAATACCAATACAAACAATATCATGGACATGATCTGACTACATGTTTGTCTTTCTGCACTGACCAAGCTGTGAAATAAATGCAGATTGGTGGTGGTTTGGGACATCCAAAGAGAATCAAATTTCAAACAAATGCTCGGAGAACAACAGCAACAAAGGAACCCTACTAATAATTACATGCCCTTATTTGATTAGTCAATCAGAATACATCCAAAAATACATTTATAATTTAGCCTGAGAATATTTGGGTGTCTTGTCTTCAAAGTTAAAAAAAATTTTTTTTTAAATCAAAATTTCCTAAAATAAGTCCTAGATAATGATGTCATCCAACCCTAACTGGGCATTCTTGGGACTTTAAATGGAATTGGAAAGCATCCCTCCCATTACTTGGCTTTTTATAGTTACTGCTGGATTCACATGAAATCATTATGAACTTAATTAAGTATTAAAAGAGGCTGGGAGAATTTTGGTATGCTAAAATTTGGGGGTGACCTAAAGACTGAAAATCTAACTGAAACTGCAAGTGAAACTCAAAATATGGAAACATTCTCCAGATGAGCTCTTTTTCCCCAAGATTGTAATATATGTATATTCATGTGCTGGAGACTGTATTGTGGACTTAAATTGCATATTACTCAAACATGCTTGTCATTTTTATTATTCTTTTTCTAGATTAAAAATTATCTTTTCACTTTAGTACTCCAAGCACCAGTGACAGTGGTTACATAGGAACCAAGAATCTAATCCTGGGCACTCTGGGGGTAGAATTTGCCTGGGTGCATGTGGGTGCCTGTGTGTGTGTTAAAGCAAAAAACAGATTTCTAATTACTTCTTTCAGTAAGCGTGTATTACAGTGGGGAGCTAGTTCAGTTAGTCCTGCCTCTTCCAGAGTGGTTCTGTAGGAATGTGACATTATGAACCATGATATAGCCAATGCTCAATTCGTAGCACGTTCATGCCTGAAACATGAAGGGCTTGATATTTTTGGTCATAAATCAAACGAGGAGTGAATTCCCCAGCTTCCTATTCATACAAATTTTAAAATGTCATGGAAAGCACTCCAACACTGAGAGGCCAAAAAGGGAGAGGAGAAAATAAGTAGCTGAAGTGAATCTGGAAAGGAGATTTGTGTTACAATGTAGACTTTCTCCTACTTCAAGAATTGGGGTTTTTTTCCCCCCATGTAATGGATAAAATGCATGGATATTTCTCTTAATTATATAGAGTTTCTTGTGTATCTTTTGAAGGGTTTACTTGTAAGCGTATTTCAATCCAGATTTATCATGAAGTCAGGGTGTGTCCCAAGCTTGAGCACTCACCAAGATCACCTGGAGGGCTTGTAAAGCCCCACTGCTGGCCCCCTGCCCCCCAGAGTGACCCTGAGGCTTGAGGGGCTGCCTCCAAGTATGCATCTCTAACAGAACGCCAGGTGATACAGACAACTGCCCCTCTTGTCCCCCTGGAGCCCGGCATGTATGGATTGTAAACAGCTTCCCCAAGGAGGAGCGTCATTAGGATGAGTGATCTCTCTTCTTGCCTCCCCTTCTCCCCAGCTCTTCTGGGATGGTGTGTTTGCTGTCTTGAAGTTCCCCTGGCTGGTTCCCCATGCTTTGATTTGCTGTGCCTGAAATATTTCCCCCTTTCTTTGCTCATGGTGATCTGACCTATCTTTAGGGCCTAATTTAGTTTCCACTTTCAGGAAGCTTTCTCTAGTGCTGTAGTCTATAGGAAGATTCTCAATATCTTTCTGTCTATACCCGATGCTGGACGTGGGGAAAATATTGCCTTCTATTATTAGGTGATGTTTACCTTTTAGTGTTCGTCGATATTTAAGTGGTGGATGCGTATGTGTATCTGTATATTCATATCAAAGTCTCTGTCTGCCTGTCTGCCTATCTCTGTATTTTAGTCCGTTCAGGCCGTGATAACACAAAAACTTTGAGTGGTGTATAAATGGCAGAAATTTATTTCTCACAGTTCTGGAGGTTAGATTTCCAAGATTAGGATGTCCTCATGCCGGGTTCTGGTGAGAGGCTGCTTCTGATTTACAGAGTGCTGCCTTTGTCATTCTCCTAAAGACCCCTAATTCCATTCGTGAGGACTGTTGTCAGGACCTCACTGAATCCTAATGACTTTCCAAAGACCCCACTTCCTAACAGCATCGCACAGAAGGGTGTAGAGTTTCAACACAGACATTTGGGAGGGACGCAAACGTTCAGTCCATAACACTGTCTTTTTCTCACTCTAAGATAGGTTATAAAATTATTGATGATACAAATTGGGTTTTATAACTCTATGAATTTTTCGTGATCTTGACATAGTTCTTAGAATGGGAAATAAAATATTATGTATTTATAATAATACCTCCCTCTTGGTAATCTCATTTCTTTCTGTATATCACTGAATGTCTGTTAAGCAACTGTGGTTTGTTTCTGGTCCATCTGCCTTCTTTCTTTTAAAGATGAATGAGTCTTCCTCCAGGAATTTCAAGGAATTAATCTCACCATTTTCTCTTTATAACATTTTTTTCTTTGCTTCCTTAGCATCTGTAAATGTGATTTTCATTGTGTGGTGTTTTGTTTGTTTGTGTGTTTTTTAATTCATGATCTCTGCACGCAAGCTATACAGTATTGAATATGAGTAGGTTCTGAGTAAATACTGATTAAAATTCCTTTTAATGAAACCAAAATTGCTGTGGTGTCATTAAATCTCTATCTAGGGCTTTAAGAAAGGAGGCAGTGCCTGGGCTGCCTGGTTTTACTCCAGGGTAGTGATTCTCCATTCCAAAACTTACACTTGCTTTATCTCATGTCCTGAAACACGGACAAATGTATGTGGATCACATAGGACCCTAGTAGCTCTACTGCACAGTAATGCCGTGACCCTAGCCACTAGAAAGCAAATTTGCAGGGGAAAGCCTATAGCAGCCAAGATTCAGATAGAGGCAGTGTGTAAATACAGCTGTAGCCTCTGACAGGTAGGAAACAATACAGCAGAATTGGATTTCTTGGGTTTCTGCTGATGTTTATGACTTGTGGGTATTATTCATTGCAGTCAATCAATCAGGAGCTATTACTTACCTGTACACTCAGTAAGGTGATGGGTGACTTCATTGCCAGTGAAGAATTGCTAGCTCAGTCTCCTTGGAGGACATTACATCATAGGTCAAGGTATTTCAGATGTTCCGAAGTCATTTTTTTCCCCCCCAATAAAGTGGTTTTCTCTAAACAGATTTTCTTCAATTGTAAATGATGGAACAGGTTCTTGACAAGTAATCCTTTTAGGTTCCCTGCCACAAAAAAAAGAAAAAAAAATCTCTTTTAAGAAATACCCGCCATTGCCATCTGCTTCCTCTATAGATTTCAAATGAAAAGGGCCACCCCGATTCTTGCCAGCCCATCTCCACCTCCAAGATGGCAGCGTCATAGAATATGTCTGTGTGGTTGGGAATGTTGGTATCCCAAGGTACAACTGACCCTGTGCTCTGGCGGGCCGGGAGGGTGGTAGATCTTTCTGTCCCATATGATGAGAAGCTTGGCTTAGTTTTTCCTGAATATTAAGCAAGTCCTGACCTATGTTTGCTGCTCAGAGCTGCTTTGTGCAACAGATTCATGCCTACCCGGACTTGATGCTAGCTGCTTGCAGTCTTTAGACAGTAGATTCCCATTCTCATTTGCAGCCTTGTGCTGCAGGTCACCCGTAGACCCTGTGTGCACTCACCCTGTGTAACCAGTTTTATGCTTATCAATGAAATAACTCGCTTCCTTTAAACTGGGCAGTTTGAAGTTATCCATAAACAGCTATTTGGCATTTTAAATTACTCGAATGTTGGTTCCATGATTGCTTTTTAGGAAAAGTTGATGAACACATTTTGCTGGGAGCCCTTCAAGTTTGATTTGTGGCTTAGTATACCACAACAAACTATGAGTGATTTGTCTGAAGTTCAGAAAATTAATCATCTTTAACATTTTTAAGCAGATTTCTGTGAAATTTGGCACACACTTAGAAATTAGAAGATAGCAGTCATATGGAAGCTCTGTCTTCACCTCCTTGTTTCATCTCCTTTTCTTTCCCTTTTGCATCTTCTCCACCCCCTCAGGGAGACTTCCTCTCAATTTTACTGCTCCCCATCCTTCTTGGCCAGGGGCAGTCAGTGCACCCTAGAAATTGGTATCTTATATTTTCCCCCTCTCTTATTATGCTTACTGTTTAAAAAGAAAGTAGTAAATTTACCTCCTAAAAGTTCCATCCACATCCTTGCATATGGCAAGATTTCGGGTTTTTTGATGGCTGTGTTATATTCCTGTGTGTGTGTGTGTGTGTGTGTGTACACCACATATTCCTTGTCCATTCATTTATTGGTGGACATCTGGTCTCTTTCCATAGTTTGGCTATTGTGGATATTTCTGCTATAAACATTTGGGTGCAGGTGCCCCTCAGATCACTACATTGTATCTTTAGGGTAAATACCCAGTAGTGCAATTGCTCAGTCATAGGGTAGCTCTATTTTCAACTTCTTGAGGAACCTCCATACGGTTTTCCAGAGTGGCTTCATGAGCTTGCATTCCCACCAACAGTGTGGGAGGGTTCCCCTTTCTCTGCATCCTCTCCACTATCTGTCATTCTTACTGTGGTTTTGATTTGTATTTCTCTGGTGCCTAGTGATGCTGAGCACTTTGTCATGTGTCTGTTGGCCATTTGGATGTCTTGTTTGCAGAAATGCCTATTCATGTCTTCTGCCCATTTCTTGATTGGATTATTTGTTCTTTGGGTGTTTGAGAAGTTCTTTATAGATTTTAGATACTAGCCCTTTATCTGATATGCCATTCATGAATATCTTCTCCCATTCTGTCAGTTATCTTTTTGTTTTGTTGACTGTTTCCTTTGCTGTAGAAAAGCTTTTAAATTGATGAAGTCCCAGTAGTTCATTTTTGCCCTTGCTTCCCTTGCCTTTGGGGATGTTTCTAGGAAGAAGTTGCTGCAGCCAAGGTGGAAGAGGTTGCTGTCTGTGTTCTCCAGGATTTTGATGGATTCCTGTCTGACATATAGGTCTTTCATCCATTTTGAGTCTATTTTTGTGTGTTGTGTAAGGAAATGGTCCAGTTTCATTCTTCCACATGTGGGTATTTTCCCAACACCATTTGTTGAAGAGACTGTCTTTTTTCCATTGGACATTCTTTCCTACTTCATTGAAGATTAATTGACCATAGAGTTGAGAGTCCATTCCTGGGCTCTCTATTCTGTTCCATTGATCTATGAGCTATGTGTCTGTTTCTGTGCTGGGTTTTGGAAACAGTTTCTGTCCTGACTATTTCCTTGAATCTTCTCTCCAGCTCTGTGAAGAGCTGGCTGCTTAGCATCCTCACGACTTTCCATACCATCCTGTGTGTCTGGCTAGGGCATTTTTGGTATTTGTATTATATACTTAGATTCACATGTGGTTTAATTCACATCTTCCCTTGTGCTATAACTGCAGGTTCCAAAATTTGAAGGTTTGATTTCCAGTTCAGAATGTTGGTGGTTCATGTAACTTTAAAGCCCCATAATGGAAAGTTGACTTTCTAAAATTAAGACTGTCAAAATTTTGTTGTCACTTTTCTCCCGCTTAACTCAACCAATTATGTCTTCTCAGGATTTTATGTTTTGTTGGTTTTTGTTGTTATGATTTATCATTCGCTGTGCTTGCATTGGTTGGCACGGTCTTTACATCAAAATGAAGGCAAGGACCTCCTGAGTCCTCTGTAAAGTGGAAGATCATTTACACTGGTGTAGCGTTCCTAGGGGAATTCTACCAAACATTTAAAGAAGAACTAATTCCTATTCCCCTAAAACTGTTCCAAAAAATAGAAATGGAAGGAAAACTTCCAAACTCATTTTATGAGGCCAGCATCACCTTGATCCCAAAACCAAAGGATCCCATCAAAAAAGAGAGCTACAGACCAATATCCTTGAACTCAGATGCGAAAATTCTCACCAAAATACTAGCCAACAGGATTCAACAGTACATTAAAAGGATTATACACTGGTGTGGCATTGAGTGTAGAATCAGACTTGGCTTTGTATCCACATTCTGCTTCTGAAAACCTTGGAGGCCTTATGTAAATTATCTAAACAAACCAGGGCTTAGCAAGATTACCTGTGAAAGGGGAATCACCATCTGCCCTTCCAGATTGTGAGGTTTCAAGGTATAACATCTAATATAACCCAGTCACTGCTCCCCTGGGAACACCAGGTGGCCGCCTGTCTGGATTGCTTCCCTCTGAGAACCAAATTTGATATTCTTAGTTTAAGTTGACCTGCCTTCCTGGTTCATCAGTTCCATAATCTCCTTACCATATAGAGCAGGGAAATAACCTCTCTGGTTCTGGGGACCAGGAAGCCTGAGAGGTTGGTCCAGGAGGACTCTGCTCGGGGATCCTCTTCTTGACTCTCTGTGTAGGAACCTCCTTTGTAAAACCCTGTAAGATTAGGGCTTTTGGTTATTGCATTACCAAGGCATGGTGTACCCACTGGCACCAGACCAATCTGTAAATTATTCTGAGCAGTATGGATAGCTTACCTATTAGAACAGATAACCCATAAAGTCAGGTTGGTAAGTAACTGAGCTTTTTCTTAGCAAAGTAATGCTGCACCCCTTGTGAGCTGTGCTTGGTAGGCCTTGTGTTCTATGTTCAGGCCTCACACCGGGTGGCAGCTGTTTTCCACATACGAATTGAGCTGGTAGAAACATTTCTGTTAGTTATCCCGCAAGACCTCAGTGCTGAGACCTCTAATGCCCCATCATTTTCTGAAATGAAGCTTCAGTTCCTTTTCTGTTCAGCGAGCAAGCTAAAGTGCAATCCTCTTACCTCATTCTAGTGATCATCTGGAAGGAAGAAAAATGGGACTCAGGGAACAATCTTTGAGTGAAAGATGGGTCAGAGATATAATTTGAAGGCAATTCTTTTATAGTGAAACCCAAGAAAATGATCAGCTGTGGAGTGAACTTCGTAATCTGTAGGATGACTAGGTGGTGGCATCCTTTCTCCTTAAGGAGGGAAACCCCCAGGAGCCTCAGCATCTCACAGCAGGAGGGGAGGACCGTGTGTTCACCGTGGCTGGGTCCAGCTTGAAAAGGCTGTGTCTTAGCTGTGCTCCAGAGATTTCCTGTGGGGCTCTTTGTCCTCTCCCCGCCTGTCCCGCTCCTGCCAAAGACTTTTTTCCTCAAGGGTGATCAAGTTACTGCTTTTATGTGCTGATTTGATACATGGTTGGTGCTCATGAGCAGCTGGTGAGGAGCGTTTCTGCTGCAGGTAGGCCCTGGGCATTTGCAGATGGGCTTCTGGCACATACTGGGGGCCCCATGTCACAAAGCCAGTGTCGGCAGACTTGGGGTCAGGGGCTTCTCAGGCCCAGGGGAATTTGCCATCATTGTCATCTCCCCCAGTGCTCCACTCTGAACTGGATTCTTATCTGCTCCCTCTAGTGCTGGGGTCAGCACACTGTGGCCCACTTCTGCCTGTCTGTATACATAAAGTTTTATTGGCGCACAGCCACCCAGTCATTGACCTGGTCTCTGGCCCAGTTATTGACATTGTCTCTGGTGGCAGAGGGGAGGAGCTGGGAGAACAGGCATACGGCCTGCAAACACTGAAGTGTTTAGTGTCTGGTCCGTTCCAGACAGTTTGCTGACCTCGATCTCCTCTATAAATAAAACAAATCTTTTTGGAAAAAACACCTTTCTCACAACCCACTTTCAACAAGTGAGGCTAATTGCCTTAAGGTGGACAGTGTAGGTGATTTTTAAACATAATCGTTATGAATCTTTTCTTGTCGTTGAACCAAGCAAAAGGTTTCCTTGTGACTTTTGAATGTCTTCAAGTGGTGTGATCTTAATTTCAAAAGGTCTTTAGTGTTTGAGTGAATAAAGAGTTATATGGGGCTTTTTTTTTTTTAACAACCTATTGTTTAAAATTTTTATTTGAAATAGTTGTAGATTTACAGAAAGGCTACAAAGAGACTACAAAGGCTTCTTCTAAACCCGTCAACCAGCTTCCCCTGTTGTTAGCATCTTAACACAGAATCATGGCAGTTTTATCAAAAATAAGAAATTCACATTGGTACAATAATGTTAACTATAGACTTGATTTGGATTTCACTAGTTCTTCCACTCATGCCCTTTTCTTCCAGGATCCATTCCAGGATACCATATGGCATTCACGGCATTCGGTGACTTTTTTTTTTTTTTCTTTTTTTAATGATGACATCCACCGAATATCTCCAGTTTTTTCTCTTTGATAGAGTTTAGATATTGTCTTTGGGTAAAGAAAAATGACTTGTTTGGGATTATGTAACCCTGGAAGGCAGAGGTGACCTTTGACTCCCAAGTCCCTAAGGCTCGTAATCAGAGCTTCGCTTATGAAGTGTTGAGTGAGCCAGTGAGCACCTGTCACTGCAGGATGCCTCACACTAACACCCCACTGAAGCCATAGAGCCACTTGTGAATCCTTTTGTTTTCGTTAAGGAAACAGAGACCAGGGCGTTTACTCTTACCCAGATTTCAGGTGTGGATGACCCTCAGCGGAGACTAACAATGCTAGCTAGTGAGAAGTGTCCTCTCTGTCTACAAAAAAAAAAAAAAAAAAAAAAAGGAAAAAGCAAAGGGAGATTAGCCAGAGCTGGCTTGGGAACCCAGGTCACTGTTCAGAATAGCAGTGCTTCCTGCACTTGTAATTTGTGTGATTATAATCCTTCCGTAGCCACACAGTCCTGCCCCCACCCCCCACAAGCGGGTCTGATTCCCATCCCTCTCCATTCCTCTCCTTGTATTTTGTTCCAGCCCAGAAGGGTGTGAGGCTGTGAGCTCCATGCAGACTAGTCAGAACGGGCTTTAGTACGCACATGACCTTGAGTAAATCCTCTTCAACTTTCTGAGATGCTCTTCTCTCAGGTCCTGTGAAATGGGAGCGTGGCTAGCAGGAAGTGCGTCGGCGTGCGCAGGCTGTGTCTGACACAGTGCTGGAGCGTGCGGCTGGGCCTCAAAGGAGGAAGTTGTGGGGGGTGACAGCGATATTGACACTGGCAGCATCAGCTCAGGACAGACACTGCATCGTCCAGAAAGCGGTCTCAGGGCCCACGTGAACGTTGGATGCTTCCTCCTCTGTTCTCCCAAAGGACCCTGGGCAACTCTCTACATGGCAGTCATCACACTATGTTATGATTACCAACTTGTCATTCTCTACTCACTTGACTGGGCACTCATGGAGAGCAGATGTCCTAGTCCCCTGGGTGTCCCCAGGGCCTAGCATGGGGCCTGACAGGTAGTTCTCGGACCGTAAATGATGAGTGAACAAGGTCCATGTCCCAGTCTCCTTATGGGCAGTGAAGGCCTCCTCGTCCATCCCTGCATGATGGTGCCTCTCTTTGTCATAGACGTTTGCTTAACGCCACTGCTGTCCCCCCTCAGTTTGCTCATTTGGAACCGACAGTGTGCTGGCGGTGGAATTCTCCTTCTCTGGCACTTAAGGAATAACTGTGGCATTTATTTGAACAGAGATTTCCCATAATATACAGATCTACAATATTTCCTTCTGTCTTTATTAACATTTTCAAACACTTTTGCCCAGGACAGCTGTTCTAGACTTATGCTGTACGTTTCCCAGGCTGGAATGAAAGATCATTTCACTAATGTGTTAGCTTCTGCTCAGAGACCTTGCAAATGAGGTTTTAAAATCTTTCATTCCAACGCAAACTTCTTATGTGGTTCTGACATCATATAATCGGAGTCAAATATCTTGGTTGGGGGGGGTTTAATCATTTCATATAAGCGATCATTTCTTTCCTTGATATGTATTCTCCCTGGTCTGTGTCCTTTGAGTTTTAAAATGCTGCTTGTTACTCAAAGAGCCCAGAATCGGGCACTTGTGTCACCAGCACTGCCCAAAGCCTGACCCGTCTATTTTATTCAAGAAATGTTCACTAGATGCAGAAGTTCTCTAGTGACTGGTGCAGCTGTTGTTGAATTTTAACAGTTAAGGCCCTAACTCCCCTCCCCCATTGCTGAAATGCTTGAGCACTTCTGCTGCCAAAAAGTTTTTAATATGCATGGAGTGTCGAGTCTGGTATTGGAAAAGATTGGGTCACAGTTTGAATCAGAAGCAGCATATATTGCTGATATGTTACGTTTTATAAATATAAACTGTAAAGTATACACATACACAGCTACTGTCATAATTTTATGTGTCTGAGGGTTTATTCCTGCTTACCACGAAAGCTACAGGGCCTTTCCCTGAAATACAGACATACTCCAAAGCAAGAGTGTGCATTTTTTTTATTTTTTTTTTTTAATAGAAGTCTCTCAGCGCTTTCAAAAATGCACATTCTATCCCACACTTATGTGTTCCCAACCCACACCCCCAGAGCACAGGAGCCTTCTCTGTTGCCTTAGGAATTACCAGATAGGCTTTCAGTATAAGAGTTTTCAAGAATGAGTTTCTGAGTTAGCTGTATGAAATCTCTATGTGTTTTTAGTGAGACCATCTAGTTGCCATTTGTTCCTTTTCTTTGAGAAGGAAACGTTTCTCCTCAAAGGAAGGTGATTGGTACTGGCTCTTCTGCACTAAAAATGGAGAGGGGTCCATTCAGAAGGTTCTTTCAGTTTAGCATGTGAAATTGGGAAGATAGCAAACAAGCAGATATTAGTACTTCCCTTTAATTTATTTCTGTTTTGGTAAATGTGGTTTCTGAGCTTTTCAGGAAGAGTCGACTTTTGCCTCCATTTTTGCAAACCACAAGTTGGCTTTCAGGAAATATGTAGTACTTAGGTACTTTGTTGTAATTGGTTGCAGCTTGTCATTAAATAAAATTGGTGGTTTGGGATCATGCCAGTCCTACTCATCAAAAATTTGTAAAGGGGCAGCAGGAAGAAGGATACAAATGTTTTTTGATGCTTAAATTTGGGAGGTAGTGGGAGAGGACACTCAAAATATTTCATTATGTTTTAGCAGGTAATAAGCTTTTTATTCTTAGAGTATGCATCATTTCTGGTTTTTAACCCAAAGACTTTTTTTTTTTAAACCAGAATTCTCCTCTGAACCACAGCCAAAAAAAAAAAAAAAAAGAAAAAAGAGAGAGAGAGAGAAAAGAAAAGAAAGAAATGGCCCGAATATTTTCTCAATTCTCCCAAAGATGTTAATGTGAGGAATTCTGAAGTCTGAAATCTTAATTCTGCTTACAAGTCACCAAATTTGTGTGTGTGGTTTCATGGATGCTAGTAGAAGATGCGTGACTCTTGGTCAAAAGACTGATCCTACTACAGAGCAGTAGTAGAGTAACAGTTCCCTGACTCCTACTTCCCGCAGGCTAATGCCCCATGGGCCACATGATACCTGCATGCGAGCTGTTGTAAGGGAGGAACCTGGAGCTTAGGAAACCCACATCTTTTATGCTGGGCAGTAAAGCCTGCTTTTTTCTCCAGGGGGAGACCCAGTCTCTATCTTCCCATGCTGTTTGCTCTGCAGATATCCTTGGAAAGATAGTCTAGAACAAAGGCAGGCAGTGCGTCTCTGCTCAATAGGAGCGCACTACACAAGAAGCCGTCAAGAATTGTCTTCCACCATGTGGGTAGCTGGAACCACTCTAGTTGTATAGAAGAGGTGTTAATTTTATGTACCGGGATGCCTTAGGGCTTAATTCTCTCCGAGGGCTCAGGATGAGAAAAACTGTGAGACCGTTCCTGGGGGCTGCCATTTCCAAAATGCCCTGTGTTTTAAATCAAAGAATAAACAGCAAATATCAGAAACAACATTTTCCTCTGCTGTTTTTTGGGAAAACAGAAGTAGTATATTTGAAGCATTGAATAAACAGTTGACCCTCGAACACTCAGGTTTGAGATGTGCAGGTCCATGTCGATGTGGATTTTTTCAGTACAGAACAGTAGTGTAAATGTCTTTTCTCCTCATTACGATTTTCTTTAAAACACCTTTTCTCTAGCTTACTTTATCTTAAGGATACGGTACATAATGCAAATGTAACATACAAAATATGGGTGAATTGACTCTTACTGGTAAGGCTTCCAAAGGTCAACAGAAGGCATTTGGGCAAGGGTTAAGTTTTTGGGGAGTCAGAAGTTAAATGTGGATTTTTGACTGTGTGGGGGTCAGTGCCCTTAATTCTCACATTGTTCAGGTGTAAACTATAGTTAAAAAAGATTCTGAACTTCATTACAAAAAAAAAAAAACAACCCTGAAATAAACAAACAAAGGATCCCACCAAATTCTGTGGAGGAAGTAGTTTATGTAAAGAAGCTAATGCTTACAATTTCTTCCCTTCAAAAAAAATTCGGGCAGTTTGCTTGTGGGAAACACCTATGAAACATGTCGTTATCGGACCTCTGTTGGCTGAGATGAGAACTCGTTTTAGGACTTTCTATTTACTTAACCACTTCTTGCCCCCCTCCTCAGTCCTTCCCAGTGGAGAAACCTGTGAAAAGTTTCTTGTATCCAACCCAGCAGCTGTTCTGTTTGTTTTCCAAACTTTGTTTTGCCATGTAGGTCTCCTCTTTCTGATTCTCCATGTGACTTCTGATGCCTCCTCCCCATAGACACTGTTTCCAGACTTGGGTTTTGCTACCTCTTTTGAATATTCCACCTCACAGAGTTTGTGGCCGTGTGGGATTCTGAAATCCAAAGGAGAAGTGACTGGCTCAGGCTTCTGAGATACTGTGGGGAGAACCCAAGAAACTGAATACAGAAGCAGGTCTCAGTTATGTGGGTGTGAACTGGTGAGTGCTGGGTCGCTTAGCACACCTATATATTGAAGGGCATCAAAAAGATCACAGCACACAAACAAAAACAGCTGATGTTGAGAACTTGACCCTGAACAAGGATTGCTGAGTCTGCATCCCTGTTTTGGGACAGGATGGAGAAGGCCGAGCTAAGGGATGGGCTTAGACTTAGAACACCTGCTATACCAACAATTCTTTCACTTTCCAAAAGGAGTGCTTTTCCTTTACAAAAAAGCAAACCACTTAAAAAAAAAAAAGAAGTGAGGATTAAGTAGATAATAGCTATAAAATTTATGATCTTTGTTTTTAAAGAGCCTTATAAGTATAGTCACCATTGTTACTTTATCTTTCATCCTGTAGCTGTCCTCCCTCTCTGCAGATGGATGGCGGTCATTTAATCACTCGGCTATTTATGACCTGAAAGAGCCGATGGGGTGGGGTAAAACATCTCATCTACAGCCACCACCGCCCTCCCAGCACCTTGAATAATTGCTGGGAGATGAAATGGCAATTGTTTGGCTAAGTGCAGCCTTAAATTCTCTGTCAGAGCTTCAGTCACTCCTTCCTCTCCCTTCCTGATTAGTAAGACACCACTTAAGATTCATTTTCTGATAAGGCGATACAGACCATTTGAGATTTATAGATTTCTTTGCTTGGTTATGAAATAGGTTTTTTTTTTTTTTTTTAAAGGTTTTATTTATTTATTTGACAGAGAGAGAGAGAGAAATGACAAGCAGGCAGAGAGGCAGGCAGAGAGAGAGGGGGACGCAGACTCCCCGCTGGGCAGAGAGCATGACGTGGGGCTCGATCCCAGGACCCTGAGATCATGACCTGAGCCGAAGGCAGTGGCTTAACCCACTGAGCCACCCAGGCACCCCTATGAAATAGGTTTTATGACTTCCACATGAATTGGCTGGATGGGGAGATTGTAAACAAATTGTTCAAAAAATAACATTTTTTTAAAAAAATGTGAGCCCCTCTCCCCTTTTCTGATCAAAGGATAGGAGACCTGCTCCTGTACTAAGTTATCTATCAAGTCAGGAATGCAATATTCCATGTACTCGATTTGTAAAATCCAGTGTTAGTTGTAGAATGGTTGTTCAGGTGTTCGTGGAAGACTGCACATGCCTAGCCCTCTGCCTGGCTCTGTGAGGTCTATGGAAAGAGTTAAAGTCCTGATTTTACCCCAAAGGTAAGAGAAATCTCAGAAACCATCACAGAATAACTCCTTCCAAGGTGCCCTCCCATTTCTTACTGGGCTGGGCCTTCAGAGATCTGTGACTTAGACCAAAGAAGAAGCATTCGGGGAGGCAGGCCTGGAGCTGAGTTGAGGAAAGGACAGATTGGGGCTGGCAGAGAGGTTGGGGAGCCTGAGAGCTGAGAAGAGACCTAGGCAGGGTGCAGGACCATCAGGAGAGCAGGCAGAGGGTAGGTTGGGGAGTGCACTCAGTCTTGGGGAGACGGATGGGGCAGACTGGGTCTCAGGTGGCTGAGGCTGGCTGGTTGAGCTACTTGAGTTGGAGGAATTGGACTGGGGGTTGAGCCAGGAGACCACAGTGGTGACCCAGGCATGAAGCAACGTGATGAGAAGGTAAAGAACGGAACAGCATGAGAGCTAGAGGAAGTAAAAATGGACAGAATTCGATATTAGCTCTGCTACAGAGGAAAGAAGCAAAGGTAATGCTCAGGAATGTGGAAGGATAAGGGAGCTGCTCACAGAAACTGGTTTTAGCTGAAGCGGGTGAATTTGAGGTGAAGAGCATCTGGGTGTAGCAGCCACTGAAATGCATGTGTGTTGGAAATGTAATTGAAATGAGCAACTTTCGTCACTGTGCTTTTAAAGTAAGCTTCATATGCCATAGTCACAGCCTCCAGTTTAGAGATAATTAAAGAATAACTTAATTCAGATCCATACCTATATATTGCATTCTTTTTCATGTTTAGAGGCCCCTCCGTGAGTCTGTTCCCTGACCTTTTTACATTAGCTTTTTTCTTTTTTCTTTTTTTTTAAATTTGCAAATATTGGGACACCTGGGTGGCTCAGTGGGTTAAGCCGCTGCCTTCGGTTCAGGTCATGATCTCAGGGTCCTGGGATCGAGCCCCACATCGGGCCCTCTGCTCAGCAGGGGGCCTGCTTCTCTGCCTACTTGTGATCTCTGTCTGTCAAATAAATAAAATCTTTTAAAAATTTTTGCAAATATTAGGGAACATTAAGGTCCCTAAAGATTTTTTTTCCTGCTCATGGGTTTCTCTTGTAAATGCTGTCTTTGGTCTACTCTAGAGTAATCTTGATTCGTAGCTGCAGTTTTGTCTGAGTTGCCCTGTGTATGTGACAGAGGAAAGGGCTTTAAACCTTGAAAGGCCATGGGTTAAGTTCTTGGAGTGAAAGGTCATAAGTTGGACTGTAGATTCTGACACTTTCCTTATAAGCAGAGAACATGAGCACCTCAAAGTCCAAGTAACTGGTCATGGCAGTTGGATTCTAGTGTCCTAATTAGTGAACTGATACGGTGCTAGGTTGGACAAGACTTGACCTTGTCCACATACCTGGAGAAGTATGAGGCATCTCTCCTTTGGACTGTGGTTCTTGAGGCTACAGACCTAGTGAGAATTCAGTCCTGTTCTGGTCACTGGGGGAGATAAGGAAGCTATCGTCTTAGCCATTTGGGAATGGGGTGTCATGTATTTGGTTTTCTGTGGCTTTTATACTATTAATCCTGTCCTTCGAACTTCTACCTACAGCCCCTGCCAGACGCGATCGCCCATGGTCCAGTGGCTTAACACACAGTCCCCGACCACACCGAGCTGCAGCCCGGCTGTTACACCTCCTTCACCCAAGCCCCCTCCTTCCCCCCTCTCTCTGCCTGCCGCCATAGTGGACAAGCCGCTGGAAAGGTATGGGGTGTGGAGAATGATGTCGAAGACCGGGGCAGCACCCAGGCCCGATCAGCCTGAGCAGCTTTTTGTGTTCCCCACGTGAAAGTGGATGCTCAGGTTCTTCAAGCCTCCTGGAGCTCATGCGTGACATTGACCACCTTGTCTTAGGCGGTGCTTGGTTCAAGAGCAAATACATTCTCTGGAGAAGTTTGCCTTATGTGAGAGCTGCTTGAATCTGCTGTCCTCCTCTATTTTGTTTGGTGCTTCTTATCCATTGATGAAGCCATTTATTTTGGAAGAGCTCATTATACATGAATATAAAGTACTTTTTTTTTTTTTTTTAAAGTGAACAGGATCCCAGGAACATTGGTTAACATGGCCATTTAATGGGCCCATTGTGCAGAAGCCAAAGGAGCTGGCCTAGTAAGCCCTTCATCCTGGGTGGTCGGCTGAAGTTCTTGTCTTCCCTGGCTTCCCCCACTCCAGTGAGGTGGGGCACTTCCTTCTGCTTCAGTCTGCATCTGGCTGACACCATGGTCTCCCTCCTCGCCTGGCCTGCTCTTTCCTCAGAAGGGCACAGAGGGCATTTTGACAAGCAGCGAGAAGCTTATTAGCCTTGAAATGCATTTTGGAGGCAGACGCAAGGGGGGTCAAATAGAGAAGACCCGACTCAGAGCTACAAACTCCTTCCAGAGTGGTGTGGAAGCAGACTGTCCTTGTGGACAGATTTCCACTGTGCACTGCCCAAGTCACTTGGGACACGTGCGCCTCTGCCCTTCGCTGCTTCGCCTTCTGTCTCAAGATAGGGTGCTTTTCCTAATAGAGGAACACGGTGCTTAGAAGTAAACACCCTGTGGCTCCCATAATGCTGAACGATAGGAAAGGGCATTCCACCAGGCAGAGAGGAGAATTAGGTGATGAGGTTCAGTGAAAGCTTCTAGGAGAAGCTCCCTGAAGAAAGATTTGAATTTGAAACCCATCATTTACTTGAAAATCAAGGGCTGTAGCTGTGCCTGGTGTTCATTTCACTGCTATTTGGTTGGTTGGTTGGTTTGGGTTTTTTTTGTTTGTTTGTTTGGAAGTTGTCCCACTGGTGGTATGTAAATGAGATTTGGGAAGGGGTGGGTTTCGGGGGAGGTGAGGTTCCCCCTCCTGGTTTCTCACATTTTAATTTGTGTCTTTCATGTTCCCTTCTTAGCGTTGTCAATCGGAAGGCTCGAGCGGTGTATCCATGCGAAGCAGAACACAGCTCAGAATTATCTTTTGAGATAGGAGCAATTTTTGAGGACGGTAAGTGTTAGTGGGAGCTCCGTGGTAGCATATGTTCTGTCCTCCCTCTGAATGTCTACAATCCAGAGTAAGCAGTCACTGGTTATGGGGCTGTCAGGGGCACACGTCCATCCCTTGACCTTTGGGTGGGAGAGAGCTGGCCCCGTTGGCTGCCAGGAACTGAACACCGGTGGCCTGGAGCAGGGAGGGCCATGGAACTCCACTTCTGCTTTCATCTTTATGATTCTCCAGCCCTTTGAACTCTTGTGAATCTTCGTTTAGGATATCTTTCTCCTGATGTAAAGAAGCTAGTGCCATTTGGAATTAAGAAATACGTCTAATTTGCATCCTTTGTTTTCCTCTCCCACAGTCCCCAGCCAAACCTCATAAATGCGTCAGGTTTGCCAAATCTGCGTTACAGAAGAGTACTCTTGTCAAAAATGTTGGTTTATAGTTCCCTTCCCATTCTTATGCTTTACGTGATTTTTGCTCATTTGGATAATGTGTGACTCTTAGGATCTGGGTATTGACTTTGTGTATTGGATTTTGTCTGAGTCTTTAATATTCACACGCAAGCATTTAGGAGCTCTACCTGGCTTAATGTTTCACAGATTTCTCCTATGGTTCATTGTTTATCTCATTTCCCCCTCTCCTGATTTCTTCCTTAACAGTCTTACTCATTATGAAATTCACTGGTTGCTGTGGAAACAGTGATGCGTGTGGGTGGAGCTGCCCAAAAGAGTTCTGGGGAGGCAGTGAGGATCTTATATGTTTGAATGGAATGGTCGGTCAGCCAGAATGTCTGGAATATGTGGAATATATCAACACAATACTTAGTGGTATATCGTCAGTCATGCAGTGTTTGCTGGCGATTCTTTTTTTTTTAAATTTTTTATTATTTATTTATTTGACAGAAAAAGAGATCACAAGTAGGCAGAGAGGCAGGCAGGGGAGGGGGGCGGGAATCAGACCCCTTGCCAAGCAGAGACCCCGATGTGGGGCTTGATCCCTGGACCCTGAGATCACAACCCGAGCTGAAGGCAGAGGCTTAACCTGCTGAGCCACCGAGGCGCCCCTGATTGTCTTTTTTAGAAAGCAAGTTGCCTGTTTGTTTGTTTGTTTAGAGAGGGAGGGGGAGGGGCAGAAGGAAGGGGAGAGAGAGGGGATCTTAAGCAGGCTCCACACCCAGTACGGGGCCTGATGGGCTCGGTCTCATGACCCTGAGATCATGACGTGAGTCAAAATCAAGAAGTATCAGACATTTAACCAGCTGAGCCACCCCAGCGCCCTGCCAGTCACCTCATTTAGATACATTCTGTCTGTGTGTGGTATGTACTCTTGAGAGCCAGGGACTCCTGATAGTGCCAGAAAACAAACAACACTCCCACCAGAACCCCACATATGACAGAATCATACTTTATGGAGGAATTTTGTTCTTGGAGTAGAAGCAAGGTCATTCCTCTATCACCGAAACACATATACGTACGATTTTTGCGAGAGTGTGGTAAAATATCCGCCCTACTCCAGGCCTGTCGCATACTGGCACACCACAGGGTAGGAGACAACGCTGAGGCAGTAGTGTCGAAACCCACCCATTTGAGAAATGATGGTGAGTTTTTACGTCGTGTGATTAGACCTGATTGGGAGCTTCTGAAATCGCTGTATTGGGATGTATTGTTCATGAGATATTTACCTTTGTAGAAGGTATATCTGTGAGAATGTCTTTGGCTGCAAGTAACAGAGACTGATACAGCGAGTTCTCAGTCACGAAAACGGATTGGCTCTTACGGGGATTAAGTCTGGAAGGTTTGGTTAATTCACATTCTCAAAGATAACATCACTATCACGGTAGGTCTGTCTCTTCTGAGCCATTCATGGCTTGTGGTCAGGGGCCTCTGGCCAGCTTCCCCAGTGGGATGAGATGGCTGCCAGTCCAGACGGCATAGCTGTGCTGGACCCTCGCGGAAGGGCATGCCTCATCCTTGTGTTTTTTAAGAATGGGAAAACTTTCCCAGAACAGGTTCCCTAGTTTACCTGTCCTCATGTTTCAGTAGTCAGAACAAGGTCAGATGCTCACCCTAAAACCCATCACTGGCCAGGGCTTAGGGCAATCTGAACCATGGGGGCCCCTCCTCCGGGCCCACAGAAATGTGAATGAGGGTCAGGACCTCAACCAAATCCAGTTTCTGCCAGCATGGGTAACAGGGGAAAGGCTAGCAGATGTCAGACACGAGAGACTGAGCTTCTCTACCTCTGACGTCCCTAAATGATTTGCAGGAGACACACACCCACCCACACACACACACACACGTCATTATTTTGCTTAAGATCAGATTGGCTTTTCTACTTTCCCTGTACCTTTGGACAAGTTCTTTAAGCTCTCTCTGGATCCAATTCCCCATCCTCATCTTCAAGGATGCCTGTAAGAGTGATGTGGTGTCAAGGTAGCCTTTGGGGCCACAGATGTAGGTGGGGCTTTGAGAACAGCACAGATGTCCACGGAGGATGTTGCCAAGCAGGGAGCCATGCTTGGTGCACTGTGGTGTGCCGTGGGTGGGCTCAGTGCTGCCTCCTTCAGACCTGGTTCCCTGGAGTGCTGGAGACTATCTCTGTCTGGGTCACTGGCTCAGTGGTTCCTCAGTCCCTCCCTCAAGGCCAGCTGCTTTACACCTGCCTTGTTGACATGATGCCACCTTCCCTTACCCAAGCACGTGAGCATCTTATTTTATGTGAGCACCTTGTCCTGTGTATGCTCCCTGCAGTCCTACCACAGGTGCACAGAGAAGCATGGCCGACACAGAGGAGCACATTCAGAACCTACACCCTGACACTTGCTGTGTCTTAGGGCTAGTTCTTAAAAGGTACAGAATGTCAAAGGCTCTTAAATAGCATTTATTCTTTTTACTCTGTATTTTCATCTCTGTGTGTAATAGATCTCTTAGCAGAAAATGCATAATTCATTGTGTGCTTCCTTAGAATGTGTAGAGAAGCTCTTCCTTGAATGGTTTGGGGTCTTCCCTTCTGGGGACTGACACAGAGTAGGACAGATGGACAGCTCATCTGGTCTCAGCTTCCATGAAGCAAGGTAGAGCTCCTGGTGGCCACTGTGACAGCACTGGCCATGGGAATACAACCAGGACCACCTCCTTTGTGCACACCAGCAATACTCTGGCCTCCAACATGTCTGAGACCTTCTTCTGTGTTCACTTGCACTGGAGCCTTAGCAGCTATCGTAAAGCCTCTTGCAGGGTAATCCCCTTTTGTACCTCATATGGGCAACATAGGAATTTGGTTTATGGCATCCAGTGGCCTTTGGTAAAGACAAAATCCAGGTTAAAGTGGCCCATGGGCTGCATCATCGGTAGTTCTGTGATTTGTAATATATATGACAGTGAGAAACCCTGAACCAGAGTGTGGAAGAGAAAGGGATCTTTAGTAATGACGTAGCTGGATAGTTCTTCCTTGCTCTTTTCCTCTTACCGTGTGGATCTGAACATAAGTTTTGAGTTTAAATTCTAGGCTGAAGATTGATCTGTATCATAGACACATGAATGCTTAGCCGTTGTTCCGGGGAAGTGCCTCCCACATCCCCTAGGGAAGGTGATGTTGGTGAAGTCTCAGGGCAGCCTCTATTCCTGGGACTGCCATATGGACCTTCCCTTCTCTCTGGGCCTGGGCAACTCCGGAAACACGTTTGCTGGGTGTCCAGTCAGTCCTGCTCTCTTTCCAGATAGGCGGTCCTTCAGCTGGCAGATGATCAGAGTGGGGAGTGGTGTCCCTCCGTAGGCTGCCAGGCATGACTGGAAGGGCCCCCTCCTGCCCCTGGTGGGAGGGTGTCTGGGAGCTGGCCATCTCTCAGCAGCGCTTCCCAGACTGTTCATTTCCATGTGGATATGTGACTGAGCCAATGCTTTAGGGAGCAGGTGCAGCCCAGATTAATCTTTTAAAACTCTGGGTGATTCGTTTTAAAGGTCTCAAATATGTAAAGAGTAATCCTTGCAGAACAATTTAGCATTATCTTGGCAGGTTGAATCTGAACAGACCCCACAACCCAACAGTTGTATTCCTAGAAATATTCCTAACCTTTGGGAATCATTACATGTTAAGTTAAAAAAAAAAAAAAAGTGAGTGCCAGAAGGCTCTATTTAATGTGGTTCTGGCCAGGCTCAGAAATAAGCAAAATAAACAGCATATTATTTTGAGATCTGTACATGCGCGATGAAGCTGTGTTTTCACCATAGCTGGGGTAAGAGAATGAGATACAGTGTTCAACTCCTAATGAGCTCGAGGTGTGGGGGGCACCTAATGGTGAGGATCTGGCAGAGGAACAGCTCTGTGTCAGTCATGCGCTGTAGCTCCCTGGTGTCCACTGTATTATGATGATGCTTCATAACACTTGAATATTTGTCATATGTGTTGTTTTTATTATGCTTAAAAAAAAAAAAAAAAACCCACCCAAACCAGAACTGAGTCCATATTCTGTTCTGAAGAAAGCTTCTTGAAAATTATTCTTGTAACTGGCTTCCATGCCCCTGTTGTTATGGGATGGTAAATGAGGATGCCATGGGAAAACCACAGTGAGATTTCACCTTGTACCCATTAGGATGACTGTTATCAAAAACACAGAACAAAGCAAACATGAGCAACGATGTGGAGAAATCAGAACCTTTGTGCCTTGTCGGTAGGAATGTAACATGGTGCATGTAGCTGCTGGGAGACGGCGTGGAAGTTCCTTAAACACATGAGTCACAAGGTTACCATTCAGTCCAGTTCCATTTCTGGATGTGTCCACAAAGACTTGAAAGCAGGGACTCACACAGGTGTTGGACATCCACGTTCACAGCTGCATTTTCACAGTAGCCAAAAGGGGGAACACCCGAATGTTCATTGACAGATGAGCAGATAAACAAAATGTAGTAGATAAACGTATAATGGAATATTCAGCCATAAAAGGAATGAAATGCTGAGACATGCTCCAACATAGGGGAACCTTGAAGGTATTATGTTAAGGGAAATAAGCCAGTCACAAAAGGCCAAATTGGGTATCATTCCATTTATATGTAATATCTATAATAGGCAAATTCACAGAGACAGCAAGTAGCATGGGGGGTCCCAGGAGCCCGGGGAGGAGATTCGGAGTTAGTGTTGAAGGGACAGAGAGTTTCAGTGTGGGAAGGTGGAAAAGCTCTGTGGACGGAGATGGCGCTGGTCACACAACATTGTGACTCTTCTTAATACCACCGAACTGCATGCTTCCCAGTGATTAAAATGGTCACTTGTGTCTATATTTCATAACAATAGAAACAGTTGTCCTAGGGAGCACTGGTATAATTGTCATCACACAGTGACTGGGTTCCTCGGGATCTGTGACTCGCCCAGGGCCACACGGCTCATAAGTGGCAGGGCAGGGCCCTTTCTTGTGGTGCACAGGGTGTGGACGAGGTGTATGTGTGGCATCACACTTCATGTAAATTGTCTCATTTTAGTTTTTGCAGTAACTTCAAATGAGTTATCGCTTCCCCTCGTTTAGAAAAGAGGAGCGTGGAGGTCAGAGGAGATGAAGTAAGTCAACCAGGGTTGCTCAGTCCTGAAGGTGCCAGGGTTCCAGCCAGGACCTTGTTTCACTTATACTCACTGCCTCTTGGAGTCAGAATCTTCCCCCACAAAGAGGCACTTATCTCTGAAACAGCCTGCATTAGGGTTCTCCAGAGAAATAGAACACATGGGATGTGACTGTGTCTGTGAATGAGTGGATCGCTTTCTGTAGATAGCTATCGGCTCATGCAGTTGTGGGAGATGCACAACCTGCAGGGTAGGCCAATGGGCCGGAGACCCAGGGAGTAGTTGTAGTCTGTGTCCAAAGGCTGGCCAAGGGCAGGTACCCTCTCCTTTGTGGGAGTCTTTGTTCCAAGCACGCCTTCAACTTATTAGGTGAGGCCCACCCATATCATGGCCAGTTATCTGCTTTACTGAGTCTACTGATTTCCCTGTTCATTACATCTAAACATGTAGAATAACACGTGGGTACCATGGCCTCACCAGGCTGACACATGGAACTTTCATACTGCCATTGAAGGAAGTGGTTTGATCAGCCAAGTATATAGCTTGGAGCCTAGGGTGGGTCTTCTGGGATCTGATGCTCCCAGGAGCGGCTAAGTCTTCATACAGGTGATGAGACCCTCACAGGCCTCATCTGTAGCCTTTGAGCCACCTTTCCTGTGCCTGGGCAGGCCCAGCTATGGGTGCTTGGCTCTCTTCCATCCCCTTCCCAGCCGTTGGCCACTTCCAGGCTCTTGGATACTGTGAGAGTCTCCTCAGTCCCTTCTCTACATTGGTGACCTTTCTCTCGTGGCCTTTGGGGAGATGAGGGCTGCGAAGGCAGCAGGTGAGGTGTGGAGAAGACCCTTGGTCTGTGAGAGGGTTGGTGCAGGATTCCCGACCCTGCTTGGTTTCCCACATTTAGGCCTTCTTCACCGCCAGCTTTATGGGAAATTACCTTTCTTTCTCTTCTGTTCGACCCGTGTCTATTAATACCCACTCGGGGAAGAGTGGGCGTTCATTGTATATAGGAGGAGAAACAGTGAGCAACTCCACGGTGTTCTTCCATAAGCTCTTTTACAAACTCCTTGTAGCATTCCTCCAGGCCAAGTGCTGGTAACCCCATCTTGCAGGGGAGGAGGCTGGGCGGGGCTGTGAGGGTTCAGTCGTTCCCCAGGTGCACCTGGCTGTCATCTGTCTGCTGGGAGTCTCCCCTCCAGGTTGTCTGTCCTGAGCCCAGGGCCCCTTTCCATGGAGGCTCTCCAGGTTGCTGTTCTGATGGCATTGCCAGCTTGGTGGCGGGGGAGGTGGAATAAGTGAGAAAATCCTGCTCCGAGGACCAGTTCCAGGCTAGAAATCAGTGAGCGAGCAAAGAAGGTGACCGGCTGCTGGACCGCCCAGGAAGCACGTGCCTTGTTCATTTGCTTATTCATTCTTTAAACAATTCCTCATGTGCCAGGCATGATGCTGGGGGTCCCGGTGTCATGTTAGAACCTAGAGAAGAAGAAGGAGAGTCACAGTCAACCTCCCACCCTCTCTCTCTGTCTCACTCTTGCTCACACCCCCGCCCCCCCCTTCCCCCACGGAACATGACTGGTGTGTCCTGGGGGTGGCCCTGACCTAGTCTGGAGCACTAGGCTGGCCTTGGCGGGCAGGACGCCCCAGCTGCTCTTTGCAGGCTGAGGGGGTGTCATCCAGTCCTGAGTGGACGAGAAGCCTCGGAGCCGAGGGAGCAGGTGTGCGGAGGTCGCACGGTGGCCGCCACACACAAGTAGGTGACGAACTCCGTTTGGTTGAGCTGGAGTCAGCTTTTCAGAAGAGAATCAAGAACGTGTGGTGCATACCGAGGAAAGTACTGTTTAGTGCAGGTTTTGTGTGGTGGGCCCAGTTTCTGACACTGGGTAGTTCTTCTGGGGGGTGATCCCAGCTGTGTAGCTCGGCCAGCTCCGGGCCGTCTGTGTCCTTCCCTTTCCACACGCAGCTGCCACTTCGCTCCTGGCCCTGGCCGAGGCCTGAGTGCGGCTTGCCCACAGTTGGGGCCATTAAATGCTGCTGTATTTTACTTCCAATGCCTAGTGACCAGTGCCTGGACCCTGCGCCCTTTGCTGTTCAGTCTGCAGTCCTTTTCTTTTGTATCTGTCATGGATACTTCTGGACACCTACAGTTTGCCCCACACTGTGTTCAGATGTGTGTGGCCAAGGCCCTGACCGCAGGAGCACCCCATCCTGTGTGGCATAGAGACAGGTGCCCAGACATGTCCGTGAGGCCTGGGGAGTGCTGGAAATGGTCGAGGGAGTCTCCCCAGAAGACAGGGCATGTAGAGGTCTCTAAGAGGAAGACCACCTGGTGAAGAGGTAGAAGGCACCGTGTTGGTGGGGAGTAAGAGGGGAGGTTGGGGATTTGGGCAGGACCGGGTGTCTGTGCACCCGACCAGTAGATGCTGAGGTCTGTTCCTGTCCCTGCCAGCCTTTAAGCAGGGGAATGTCATCAGCTCCGTGTTCTAGAGAGTTCCCTGAGCTCCTTTGTGCATGGGGATTAGAAGGACCCAGACGAGAAGCTGGGGTACTGGTTAGGAGGCTGCTGCAGGAGGAATGATGGGGACTGTAGTGGCTGAGGGGCAGATCCACTTGTACCTGGCCATGGGCCCCCTTCTCTTCTGGTTGAGCCTTTAATGTACACAGCGGTGCAGTGAATTCACAGGAAGCAAGGACTTGGGAGTGTTTTGGTAAAAAGTGATTTCTCTTACTTTTCAGTGCAAACCTCAAGGGAACCCGGCTGGCTAGAAGGGACCCTGAATGGCAAGAGGGGGCTGATCCCACAGAATTACGTCAAGCTGCTCTAGTGCCTGGCCAGTGAGGCACCACGTGGACCTTGGCACCTGGGAACGGGCCTTCTGCCTCCAGAGCGGAACCCACAGCCACCTGGACACAGGAACTCCACATCACCAATGGGCACTCCAGGGGCAGGGAGGGGGACCTACTGCACGAGGCAGGGGCAGAGGACGTACCGCAGGGAACTGCTTCGGCCTGTGGAGCTGGAGAAGGGCGTCAGGATTGACAGGATGGACTTTTCATGTGTCAAGCCTTGGGACTTTGGACTGTGAGTTTTTAATTATCCTGTCCTCAGCCTGCCCAGCCTCCCCCGTGGTGACGGCTCCACCGGGCAGCTCCCTGCACACCTGCTGCTGAGATGTGAAAGGGAACTTCACTTACTCGTGGGGGTGTGTGCGGGCTGTGCTCTTGGCTGTGGTGGATGGGGTGTGGAGGGGGCTGCTGCTGGCAGGCGGGGAAGGGTCCAAACCCAGAGGGCAGTGGAGAGATGCTCCTGCTTAGACGGCCTCCCAGGGCCCCACATTCACTCTACTTAGAGCGCACTGGCGTATTTATAACAGGCTTCTCGTTGGTGCTTCTCACCTGTGTGCTGTTTTCCAGACACCACCTTTTTGCCCCAACTTCTCTGTAAATGAAATAAAATGTAATTTACTATTTGATTGGTGTGTGACAGTGTGGGGAAGAGATCATGGAACTCATTCCCTCTGTAATGTTTTATGATTGGGCACCCAGTGCGTAGAAATTCATTTTCCTCTGATGTTGGCACGTGCCCACAGGTAGAGTTTATCCACAAGGAGCCTTGCTTTTTCACAGCAGGCCGTGTTCCTGAGGGCGGCAGCCTTCTCTGGTGCGTGAAATCCTGGCTGGCCACCTCCAGCCCCCTGAACAGGCCTTCCCTTATGGCGTGTGTGACTCCTGAGTTGGAGTGGGGCTGGGGCTGTGCTCCCCGGTGGTTCGTGCGTGAGCTGCGTCAGGGCCAGGCCTCATGACTTGCTTCACGAGGCGGCTCCATTCCCCACCCCCACCCCCACCCCCCCCCGCCACCCAGCCCGTGTTCCCTCTGTTTGCCAGGCCTCAGCATTAATCTCTCCATCTGCCTTAAGCTGGGCAGTGGAGCAACTGGTCAGGCATCCAGACCGTTCCTGGAGGAGTCTCAGCCATGACCCTGCCCATGATGACACCCCTGCTGTGTGTGTGTCGGGGATGGGGGCGGCCACTGGGATGCTTCCTTCTTCGTCCCAGGCACAGACCAAAACAACTTCTCCCTCATCCCCTGATCTGGAGTCCTTGGAGTGTGGAGCTCCTTTTGAGGAGCCTCGTGTTCTGAAGCCTGCCTCACCCTGCTGTGGCGGCCTGGGGGTGGGTCTCTCTTCCCCAGAGGAGGGAGGCTCCTCAGCCCATCCGACTTTGCTCCTAAGAATTTGCTGCAGGAAGGATGTGTCTGCCGCCTCTTCCCCAGATGAGTCGATTCGAGAGCTTGCTGGTTATCAGGTTTGAAGTCACCTCCCTGGACCATGTTGGGTGTCAAGTTTGGGGTAAAGGGTATACAAAGGGAATGGGCCTGTTGAAAAGCATCCATGTTTTACATAAAAATAAAGACAGTCCAAGCGTGATTTAGTTGAAGAAACTGACCTGTGGGCCTAGGCGAGAGGCCTGAGATTGCCAAGGAGCCCAGGGCTTCTGGGCAACGGCCAGTCCAGCATTCTGTTTTCTGAGTTATCGCCTCCTGCTCACTGCGCTGCTTGGGGATATGGAAGGGGAACTTGGTTTATGAGAAGCCCTTGACTGATGTGTCCCACTTTAAGAAAGCCCTCTGCGGGACAGTGCAAAGGTCTGGGTACTCAGGGAGGGCTCAGTATAGCGCTGGGGGTGATCTGGCAGTTTTCCCAATTGCTAGATCCCCATGGGGCATTACAGACAAGCCCCACTGCACCAAGACCTGATTGATTTGCTTGCTTACAGGCAATTTCCATCCTTGACAGTGAGGTGCACCCTACCTGCTGTTCCCTGCCCAATGGCTGGCAACCCCCAAAGTGTGTTTACCACCCCTTACTTGGTCAAGGAAATTGCTACTTAATGACTACCTGTATGATTCTGGGTCAATTAAATTGACTCTCGTTCTGTTTCTTCCTCCTAAAATGAAAATGATAGCCAGAGGTTTGGTTTGGAATGATGTAACCCAAGTGGCATGCCCAGTGTGTGGTATGTGTTTAGTAAATGGGACCTGCCTTCCCTATATTGTTTCCACCATGACTCAATTGCACCTTCGGCATCAGGGCCATTTGTGTTCCATAGGGGGACGATGGGGTGGTCACGAAGCCCCAGAACATGCTGGGTGCAAGGGCCCCAATAGCCCCAGGATCTGAAGACCCCTCCTGTGGCAAGCTGGGGAGGAGCACCAGGAAGCAGCCAGGGATGTCTGTCTCTGCCAGCGGGACTGGTCGGCCAGCTTGCCGGGACCTCCAGGTAGGAAGCTCCCCTCTGGGTCTGGCCCAGAGTATACTTTGTAACGGGATCGTGAGGTGTTCGCTTAAATGACAGATTGTCTTCATTCCCCCAGATGAAAAATAGGGTGGATTTGTTTCTGTGTTTCTGCTCAGGGCATGGCCAGTTCCCTGACCATCTGCAGGGCTCTGTCCTCTCAGTCCCTGTGTTCATTGAGAGTCACCAAGGGAGCTTTGGCCAAAAGCAGACACTCAGATTTTGTGTTTCTGCTTGCCATGGGACTGTCTATGGGGCTTTCTGATTGCATCATCCAAGAGCCTGTTCTGGAAATCTCTGTGCTTATAAAGAAGATGCCATGTGAGATTAGAGCCAAAGAGCTTGTGGGGTTCCCCCTCTCCTTTGTGGTAGCAGAAACATCTGCAGTTGGGAGTGTGGGCTGTGGTGTGGGAGCAGTGGATTGTCTGTGCCAGCAACGGATGTTTTTAACTCATTCTTTCCACACACAGACTGAATGACCCAGGAGAATTTGTCCCATTTTATAGATGGGGAAATGGAGGCCCTCAAGGACGAAGAGTTTCGCTCAGGTTCAGTCAGCAAATCATGTTCTTTCTGCTGTACCATCTTGCCTCTGGGGGCCAGCCAGTAGGGGACAATGGCTGTTTTGGGTTGATTTGCACTCCCTGTCCCAGATTCAGGGTTGATTTGCATGCCCCTTCCCAAATTCGTATGTTGAATTCCTAATTCCCAGTACCTCAGAATGTGACCTCATTTGGAAATAAGATCGTTACAGGTGTAATTAGTGAAGGTGAGGTCAGTACAGTCAGATTTTGATCCAGTATGACGGATATCCTTATAAAAAGGGGAAATTTGGACACAGAGACAGATGTACATAGAAGGAAGACAATGTGAAGAGACACACAGGGAGAGGATAGCTATCCACGAGGCAAAAGGGGAAGTCCAGAACAGATCCCTCCCTCACGGCTTTCAGAAGGAACCAACACTGCCAATACCTCGATCTCAGACTTGCAGCCGGTGGTGTGTGGTACCTTATACAGCATTCCTAGGGGACTAATACAGTGGCTACCTGTATGGGTTTCAAGTTGAAAAAAACCTATTTTGAAACTTTTTGCACTATTTTCTACCCTGGGCAAGTGAACTTGATCTCTTTCTGCTTCTGTGGAGAGAGCACTACTGACGTTACTGGGATGTGTGACCAGCAAGTGACATTAAGTGGCTGAAGGGTGCACAGCTGGAAACAGTTTGGTAATTGGAGCTGGGAAAAGACAGCCGGCAGGGTACCCTGGTGTAGGAATTAGTCTTGCCCCCCCTTTTGTCTCCTGGCCACCTGCTGCTTTTCTCCAGGTCCTTCTCCAAAGGCCAGTTCTTGGTCTTTGCCTCTGTGTCGTCTGGTCTTTCCCTGCCTTCCCAAGAACATACTCTGCCTCTGACATCTTGGCCTTGTCTTTGTTCCCTGTTTACCTCGGTGCTAAGCCCCTTCTCACCTTCTTGTTTCAGTCTTGGTGACTCCTCCTCTCAGCCAGATGTTTTCCATGACTTTCTGAATCTGCCTGAGCCACACAATTTCCCTTCCTTCCTCTTGCCCAAAGATGTTATTCCAGGAGTGTGTGGCTCTGCAAATGTCTTCTCAGAAGCTTGTCAGCACTCTTTGTCCTTCACTGGCTGGGGTGGTAATTTATTGCTACCACACTTGGATAACCTGACATAGCCTCTTTGATGCTCATGTCTGCAAAAAGTCTCAATCTACTGGTTAGAGGAATACCTTGGGGAATTCCTTGCTATCAGGAGATAAACTTGATTGGAAAGCAGATTTCTGCATTTTGCCCAAGAAGACACCGGCACTTTGGACCTGGACAGTTAACACACCAGATTCCTTTAGGCAGCTCAGTGCCATGTGCTGGTGTCATGAAGTTCTTCCTTGGAGGATTTAGCAAATGAGGCAACACTGTAAACAGCAACTCAGAGAGCAGGAGGAGCATGATCTGACCCAGCTCAGCCAGTCTTCCCAGGAGCCTTGACCCTCACTGGACCAGGCTGGCCCAGGGCATGAAGAGCCAAAGAAATGGGGTTTTCAGACCACCAATAAACTGGAAAGTGCTGTCCTGGTAACATCAGTTCTGTGAAAAAGCATCAGAGTAATTGCCAGTGGTAGATTGATTTAATGATCACAAATTTCAGCCCTCTATGAATCCACATCCCTTTTGTAGAGCCCTCCTATGCTGACTCAAGGTTTGACCTTATAACTGGTTTTGGCTAATGGAACAGGAGCAAACTGGCTACAATCAGAGGCATGAAAAGTATTGCAAAACCATCCTAGACCAGTCCACTGATGGTTAACTACAGAAGCACGATTAGGGCTGACTCAGCCAAGCCTGGTCCAGATCAGCAGGACCCTCCAAGCTGATTCATAAACTCATGAGACCTAATAATAAAAGGTAATTAAAACACCACATTTTGGGGCGCCTGGGTGGCTCAGTGGGTTAAGCCTCTGCCTTCGGCTCAGGTCATGATCTCAGGGTCCTGGGATCGAGCCCCGCATCGGGCTCTCTGCTCAGCAGGGAGCCTGCTTCACCCTCTCTCTCTGCTGCCTCTCTGCCTACTTGTGATCTCTCTCTCAAATAAATAAGTAAAATCTTAAAACAAAACCACTACATTTCGGGATGCTTTTCAGCTAACTATCTGCTACTCTGCTCGGTAGTTCACTTTGCTTTGGGTACGGGCTTGAATATAGTCTTGTTCCATGCTGACCATTCAAATCATATTGTAATCTTCTCTACTCCAGTGCTGTTTGGGAAGCCACTGTTTGATTTCCAAGAAAACTGCTGCACGAACAATTGGAGACTTGAAATTAAAGTGCCAGAGATACTCATAATCAAGTCATTTTAGTCTGTGTACACTTGCAGTTTATAAAAAGTATGTTAGCACTGACTTTAACATAAAGGGACAATGTTTTCTATTTGCTTGAGGGGCATTCAACATACAGAGGCAAACAAACCCCTAATTACATATGCATCACCATGCATAATTTCTGCTGCTCTTGTGTTCAGTGGCTGGCGGGCTTAGTGGCAGAGACTTCGTTCTTAGCTAATGATTCCTCAAGATGCAGCTGGATTTTTGCATCTGAGCACTTTTAGAAATTCTTAGAAACAGTGTCACCCTTTTCCTAAGAATGAGTCTGCTCTAGTCAGAAAGGACACCCACTTTAATTAAGGGTACACATTGGTGTGGCCTCCAGCTGGTCCCACCATTGCCCCTTAATAGGTCAAATTCTGTGAGCTTTGAGAAAAAATTAACTGCATGTATAGATATTTTATAAACAAATTTATGAACTCAACTCTAAAAACATTTTTTCTCCTATTCTGTGTTTCATCGCCATGTTGTGTTCCAGAAGTCTTTCTATCATGTTAAATGAAGTTGAATGCTCAACTGGTCTTCTCTTTCTGGAAGCAAATAGTTTGAATGATCACCAGTTAAATGATACATTAAAAACGTACTTGAGTTTATCTTTACATGTTTTCTAGTTTTAAGATGAGCTGATAATTGTTTCCTGCTCTTCTGTGGTTCATATTCATGAGCGAAACCAAGGGGAGTGTGAGAAGCATTACGGCCAGCGGGGAGCAGAGTCTCTTGTCGGCCCAAGAGGACCCAGGGTGAAGGAGCACGAGAGGACTGCGTGGAGGAAGAACACCGGAGTCAGACGGGACATCTGGTCTACTCAGGTCAGTCCCAACACCTGACAGATGATCAAGCTTCCCTGTGGCAGTAGAGAAAGGAGGCAATGCGCACGGAGTGTTTAGTGGCTACATAGCGGGCAGTTCTTGTTGCTAAACTGTTACAGGTTGTTTTAGTGACCCACATACTAGCAGCAGTAAGGAACAAGGCACTGAATTAGTCCCAGAAGAGTATAATTAACATGTGTCTAACAGGGGCTCTATCACAGGGGAACTGTCTTAGATGCAGGCAGAAGCGCATATTCTCCAGATGTCGAGGGGCACAAAGTCCAGGTATGCCTGCAGACACCCAAATGAAATGTTTCCAGAACAACAGGTGATTAAAGTAAAGGATTTATTGTAATCTGCTTACAGTCCTTTGCAAAGACAGACATATGTTTTTGCATAAAGATATAAATTGCTTCATTTTAAACTAATTTAGTGTTTTTTAATTATATGAAGAAGTTTTGGTGAAATATGAATTGTACCAAACCAAGATTTTTAAGAGCAATATGGTACAAAAATAAGAGCAGACAGACAATTTGGACTGGGACAGGCATTCAACAGTGAATTGAGAATATGGCTTTGCTGTTTAGTCAAGCAAAGTTACCTGGAGACACATAAAGAGCCAGTAACTTTGTTAATACAAAAAGCTGATGCAGACTGTCTCCATCCCAAACCTGGTTACACTGAAATTCCAGTTTCATAAAATGTAAGTCTGAGCTAAAAGCTGCTCTTGTAAGCCGTGTCTTTTCTCGGAACTCCCAGTCTGCATGCTGTGTATTTATCACCCTCCAAGTGTGGCTTTCATATTGCTGTGCATGTAAGTTGACTGTATTTAAAGATCTGCCTATAAATTAAATTACTGAAATTGCAAATTATGTAAGAAAACTCCTCCCTCTGAATGCAGCTTTCACAGGTTCCCCCTTGCATAAGGCAGGTGTCTTCTGAAAGACAAGGTAATGTTGCCTGCATGGTGAACCCTAGAGAAGAGTGTGGATCCCAACGCTGCCTTCTCCTGGCCTAGGGCTTCTCCAGCGACAGCTTTTAGGTTCTGGAAAATAATGGGATTTCACTGAGTACCTGATGATTATCATTACTTTTAAAAAGATTAATTTGGCCTCTAGTCAAAGTCGTTTGTTGAAGTGCAGTCATATTGTGAAGCTTCCCCAAAGATAGAGAGGTTTGTGATTTGGGGCAAGAGAAAAGCCATAAATTGCATCAGTGCCAAACAGATTAATGAATTAAAAATTTTAGTGCCACTGTCTTACTTATATGATCTGTAGTTTTTTTTTTTCCAAAACTGTTTATGTATAAAATTTTTAAAACCTACCTTTTAAAAATCTAAAAACCCTCCAATTATCATATGGTCTCCACGCCATTCTGACTGAACCGTGCCAAAATGCATCTTTCCTGGTACGTCCTGCGGCAGCCTACGTGTCCCCATTACCAGTTCTGAGAGCGCAAAACCTCTTTCCCAGACCAGAAATGAACATGCCACCTTCTACAGATAGAGAGAGTGCCTGGAATTTCCTTTCCCGAAGGAGAAAATGCCTTTTTCTAAAATGGGATGAGACTGTGCTCTCTGGGCCATCGCCCTTCCGCCTCGTGCTCCTAGAGCAGGTGCTGCCTCAGGAGGAAGGCAGGAGAGGAGGCCGCTCTCCTACAGCTGCAGGCCTCTCGGGACCTTCGCTCACATGTGTTGTCAAATGACCCCTTCGAGGAGCTGCAGACACCACAACCCGCTGTTCCCCGACAGACGCAGGACAGAGCAGAAGCCAGGGAACCTGATCAAGTCCCAGGAACACCCCCAGCGGGAGACCAAAGACAAAACGAAAGTACAGAAAAAGTAGAAAGGCTGAAAGACAACCAAAGAGGTTTAAGTGTGGTTATTTACAACAGAGACTGTAAAATGGTAAATTAGATATGAAGCTAAAAAAGGCACAGCTTTCCCTTTCTTAAATACACTGTAAACGGTTCATTATGCATGCAGAACATTTCACTTTACAAAAAAAATTTTTACCTTGTTTAGACAAAGATAGTACTTAAATAGTCTCCAGCAAAATAGAATTCTTTCAAAAATACTTTCCCCTTCATCCTATCAACCATTAAAGTTTTTTTGTGTGTGTGTTTTGTTTTTTTTGTTTGTTTGTTTTTGTATGTGTCTCATTTACAAAAGTTCCTTACACTTTAGTTCAGGTCCTTCACAATTTATACATACAGTAATGTACAGCACAGCAAAAGACTGCAAAAAATTATTTGTAAAGCCAACACAATAGATACTAGAAATTGAAACCAAGGCATTTGTTTAACATCTTATCTGTTCTAATTAAATAATAAATGGACGCTAAGGGTGTGTATACCAGTGATGCAGAAGCCCGTGCGCGGACAGGAACCCCCGGGGGGGCTACTGTTCCCCTCCACGTGCTCTGTTATTACACAACAGGAATCTGTATATATTTTTAATTTTTTTGTGTGTTTTTTAAATAACAAAAGAATATTAATGCCCCATATTGACTATACGTTTTATGTGCAACCGAGGGTAAGCTCTAAAAAGTTCGTTAGTCCTTGAACCCTTTTAAAACAAGCGAACGATACCAGAAACTACATGGCATAGTTAAAACTTCCATCTGTTAAAATATCAAAATCAGAGAGTTATTGACTAGATATGGCTTTTCATCCAGAGGAACAGGAACGTGTTTCTAAGCGCTGGGGAGCGGAGAGGGAAGAATCCTTCCGACTGCTCAGGTCTTGCCAAATCCATGTCACACTGCTTTCCCGGCTCCAAACCCTTGACGTGATTTTAAACTTGAGAAACTGCTGAACAAGTAGGAATCAGCCATCACATGTGAAAAACCGGATTTCTTGGGTCCTTCGTGGGTGTAGAACAGCTTGGGGAAACTTAAGGCAAAACTCTCCTGGTGAGATGTCCTCCGTCACTTCCTGTGAAAGTAAAGGGGCTTGGCGTTCCCGGACTCCACCTTCGGCAGTTGGTCGCTGATGATCTCCACCAGCATCGCGGGGAACTCCACCTTCAGGGCCTGGGACTCTCGGAAGGTGTAGAAGCAGAATTCCAGCAAGTCGCTCACCAGCTGCAACACACAGGACACAACACTGAGGTCTCCTTTCCCTCCCTACACCCCGCCATGTCCTAACTCAGGCATGAGCTCCAGGAGCCTTCAGAAAGCCCACTGAACCATGAGAGACTATGGACTCTGAAAAACAGTCTGAGGGGTTTGAAGTGGCGGGGGGGGGGGGTGGGAGGTTGGGGTACCAGGTGGTGGGTATTATAGAGGGCACAGCTTGCATGGAGCACTGGGTGTGGTGAAAAAATAATGAATACTGTTTTTCTGAAAATAAATAAATTGGGAAAAAAAAAAAAAAAGAAAGCCCACAGGAAAGCGCGTCTGTGACGCTGCCTGATTTGGCTAAGTCCCCTGTGCTGCGGGAGGAAGGGCGCTCACCTCACTTGTCAGGGAAGGTGCCTTTCATGCAAAACTGATTCAGCCAAGAGCTGAGTATGGAATACTGACTGATTCTACCGCTGGCAACGGGGTCAGGTCAAGTTCAGAGTGGCTGGGATGCTGAACGGCTCTCACCAAATTCTCATTTGTAAATGTGTGACTCTGGTGGGGCAAGCGTGTATGTGTATCTCTGGGTGCTGGTGATGGGCCTGCCCCAGGCTCTGGGGTGGGCTGGGGGTGGGGGTGGGCAGGTGCTGGCTCAGGGCTTGCACAGTAGAGGCCCAGGACAGTGAGGGGCAGGACACAAAACCTTTGCTGGCAAGTGTCCTGCTTCCTCTACTCCCAGGTGGGCCCCACCACCCTCTCCTCCAACTTCTCACCCTGAGCTGCGGGCAGGGTTGAGACTTCTCAGTACCCACCCTGAGCTCTATTAAAGTATAACTGATACATAACATTGCGTAAGATTAAGGTGTCCAATGGGCTGATTGCATACTTACACATTGCAAAATGATTAACACCTTCATCGTGTCATATAATTCCCATTTCTTTTTCTGTGGCAAGGATATTTAAGGTCTACTCAGCAACTTTCAAGTACATGATACAGTATTAATTATAATTACCATGTATACTCCATCCCCAGAACTTATTCTCTCAGCACTGGAAGTTTGGGTCCTTTGAACAGCATCTCCTCATTTCCCCTGTCCCTTGGTACTACCACGTGAGTTTGGGCTTTTTTAGATTTCATGTATGAGTGATCTCATACGGTATTATAATCGTTCCCTGACTTCACTTAGCATACTGCCCTCAAGTTCCATCCAGTTATCGCCAACAGCAGGACTTCCATGTTTCTCATGGCTCAATTCCTCTGTGTGTGTGTGTGTGTGTGTGTGTTTCGTATCCATTCTCAACCACTTTCTATTTCAGCCTGACGGTGACAGAGTGCAAGAAGCAAGGATAACCTCTTGGTCTACTTGCCTGTCTGGCTATTTCCCCTCCTTGTTTGGCCCAAGGACCTTTTCCATCCTCCTGGACCTGAACCACTCCCATTTCTGTACATTAACAAAACAACCACCCACAAATGCAGTATACCATTAACTCCACACCAGGACAAATGAGTTTTGGTCATTTCCCACTGTATTAAAGCAGACATTACATGCCATAAAAATCACTCTCGTCTTAATAAAAGCATTCTGGTGAAAATGCATATGTAACTTTCAGAGCTTTTTCTTTTACCTTAATTAGCAACCCTAAAGACAGTAAGTAACTGCACAGTAAAGGCCTTTACTACAAACCAGAAATCAAAAGAATGTCATCAGGAAAAATATCTGGTGCTTCTGTTTGTGCCTGCGTTTGCCCTCGGTCTGAGGAGGGACACTTCCCTAAGTAGGTTCCAAGGCCTCAGAACTTTAGTAAGTGTTCCTTATGCACAGAATGTTGGGCCAAACAAGCTGGAAAACAGCACAAGCCACTGTCCACCCTGGGCAGGTTCACATTCTGTGCTTGCCTCGTGAAGGCTGAGTCTCAGTTTCTACATCTGTAAAACAGGGTATATCTGCCTCACAGGGTTAAGAAGACTGAATGAGTGAACTGGGACACAGGAGGCCAGTTCTTAGTCAAGCTGTGGAGAGGTACTGCTGGTAAATTCTGTCCTCCTGAGTGGTTATCCCCAATTCCTTCAAACATGAAACATCATTTTTCTCTATGGGACATAGTTTGCAAAATCTGCTCTCGGTAGTCTTTGTGTAATTTGGTGACCTTGGGTCCCCCTTCTATAAACTGAGGTACAGGAGAATTTTGTGTTTCACCTTTCCAGGAGAGATTCTTAGAACTGAGATAGTAAATTTCTTAATTTTTTAAAAAAGATTTTATTCATTTATTAGAGAGAGAGACAGACAGACAGCAAGAGCAGGAACACAAGCAAGGGGTGCGGGAGAGGGAGAAACAGGCTTCCCGCCGAACAGGGAGCCCAAAGCAGAGCTCAATCCCAGGACCCATCGATCACGACCTGAGCCAAAGGCTTAAAGACTGAGCCACCCAGGTGCCCTCATATTTTATTTTATTTTAAGAAGGGGAGTGGCAGGGGCAGAGAGAGAGCAGGAGAAAGAATTTTAAGCAGGTTTCAATCTCACAACCCTGAGATCATTGCCTGAGCCAAAATCAAGAGTCCGACACTTAACCAACTGAGCCACCCAGGTGTGCCACCCAGGTGTGCCAGCTGCGGGCACACAGAACCAAGTTTAAGTTCACCCCCATCTCTCCCTGTCCCTGTTCTCAAGAGCCCTCTTTGTGGGATGCCTGCAGGACTGTGGAAGAGGATGGTTTTTCCTTTTAAAAAATGTTAACCTCCATATAAAATTGTACCAAAAAAATAAAGTACCTAGGAATCAACTTAACCAAGGAGGTAGAAAACCTATACTCTAAAAACTATAAAACACTGATGAAAAAAAGTGAAGACAACACAAAAAAATGGGAAGATACTTCATGCTCATGGATTGAAAGCACAAATATTTTAAAGATGCTTATACACCCAAAACGATCCATAGATTTAATGCAATCCCTATCAAAGAACTATAATACTCCTAAAATTTGTATGGGACCACAAAAGACCCCTAGTAGTCAAAGCAATCTTGAAAAAGAACAAAGCTAGAGGCATCACAATTCTGAATTTCAAGATATACAACAAAGCCATAATAACACAGTATGCTACTGGCACAAAAGCAGACACATAGCTCAATGGAATAAAGAGCCTAGAAATCAACCATGCTTATATGGTCAATTAACCTGTAAAAAGGAGGCAATAATACACAACAGGGAACCACAGGTTGTTTCAGTAAGTGGTGCTGGGAAGACTGGAGCACCTTCTCATACTATACACAAAAATGAACTCAAAATGGGTTTAAGATCTAAATGTAGGACCTCAAAACATAAAACTCCTAGAAGAAGACATAAACAGTACCTTCTTTGACATTTGCCTTCACAACATTTTTCTAGATATGTCTCCTGAGGCAAGGGAAACAAAAAGCAACAATAAACTATTGGGACTACATCAAACCAAAAAAGCTTTTTTTGTTTTTGTTTTTTTTTCCCACAGAGAAGGAAGCTATCAACAAAACTAAAAGAAAACCTATTGAATATTTGCAAGTGATAGACTGGATAAGGGGTTAATATTCAAAATACATAAAGAACTCCTACAACACCCCCCAAGACCAAATAACCCAATTTAAAAAAGGGCACAAGACCTGAATAAACATTTCTCCAAAGAAGACATCCAGATGGTCAACAGACACATGAGAAGATGCTCAACATCAGCGACCATCAGGGAAATGTGAATCAATACCACAGTGAGATATCACCATATTCCTGTCAGAATGGCTAGAATCTAAAACACAACATTAAAAGAAATAAGTGTTGGTGAGGATGTAGAGAAAAAGGAACCCTCGTGCACTGTTGGTGGGAAGGCAAACTGGTGCAGCCACTCTGGAAAACAGCATGGAATTTTATCAAAAAAATTTAAAAAGAGAAATATGGTCCAGTAATTCCATTACAGGGTATTTACCTCCCCCAAATGAAAACACTAATTCGAAAAGATATATGCACCTGTATGTTTATTGCGGCATTATTTACGATAGCCAAGATATGGAAACAGCCCAAGTGTCCACTGACTGATGAATGGATAAAGATGTGGTGTGTGTGTGTGTGTGTGTGGACACGCACACACACAACTGAATATTCTTCCGAAAAGAAGGGATAAGCCATAAAGAAAGGATATGTGTGCACATACACACACACACTGGAATATTAGCCATAAAAAAGGATTAAAGTCTGGTCATTTGCAACAACATGGATGCAACTAGAGAGTATTATGCCAGTCAGAGAGAGACAAATACCACAGGACTTCACTCTCAGGTGGAATCTAAAAAACAAAACAAATGAAGAGCAGAACCAGAACCAAAAATACAGAGAACTAATGCTACGGAATGATGCTACCTTTTGTCTAAGTTGATAATTAGCCACGGAGCCAGGGGTACCATCGTCTCTCTCTCTTTTTAAAAAATATTTATTTATTTATTGACCCTGAGAGAGCGCGTGAGCGCGCATGCGCGCACAAGCAGGCAGAGAGGCAGGCAGAGAGAGAGGGAGAAGCAGGCTCCCTGCTGAGCAGAGAGCCTGATGCGGGGCTTGATCCCAGGACACGGAGACCATGACTTGAGCAGAGGCTCAAACCACTGAGCCACCCAGGCACCCCATCTTCTCTTTTTTTGCAGTGGTTTGCATCTCTTCTTAGTGTAACTTTTCACATTTGCAGGTCCCTGAGCAGCCTACAAGCTCTTTGGAGGCAGGAAGCACCCACCCACTCAGCTCCACTGCATCCAAGAGAGGCCCCCTTCCCACTCCTTCTGTGCAGCCCTGCTGAGAGCTCCAGGGACCAAAGCCCCTGTTGCTGGGCCTTGCTCTTGTGTTTCTCTGACTTCTTCCAAACTCTTAAGTGCTCAGAATTAACTAATTTCAACAGTGTTTCCTTAGGGCAGTGTATTGCTAGTTCTAATCAATGAACCCAAACAAAACTGGGTAATTTAGACGGGCATCTTCATTTTAGTGGCACTAAGTAGGTAAAGCAGGCTCAATACATAAAGCTAAACTCTTTCATCAGTACTCAAAGCTATCCCCTTTCATCCTGCCCTGTGATTCTGGGCAACTCACTGATGCTGGGTTTTACAATGTGACTTCATACGTATGCCATGCCACGGTGCCATGAACCCCAGTCACTGCTCACTGGGGTTGTAGGGACAGGTGTGGGGAGGGGAGTCACAGCTAAAGAGATCAGAGTCCTACTGCTCCACTACCCCATCAGCATGATTACGTTAACTGCAATGAGACAAAAGGCCAGATGCCTGAATATAGATCCTCCCAGGCTTTCCTGGTAAACACCAGGCCAGAGGGAGAGGCAAGAACCCTCACTGTTACCAGAAATGAGTCTCACATTATTAGGAATCAGAGAAAGTCCTGTGCACTGACTTCATCCTGTACAAAATCTATCTGCTGGATTAAGGAAGTTTTCGCTAGTTGCCGGGCATGATTTATCCCGCCTGAAGGGCCACAACGATCAGGGTGGTAGAGGATGCTGGTGAGGTCTCAGGGCAACTGATGGCACTTTACTTGCACCAAACATGAAGCTGTCAGGTCCCATGAGTGCCCCCTCCCCCACCGAATCATTGCCAGCAGCATGGCTGCTCCTACCCCAAGCGACAAATGGCCTCTGGGGGCACCATGCAGGGAGGGTCTGGCACCACTGTTCTAAGGTTACACAGTCACCAGATGGTGACAGAAACACCTGAATGATAACAGCCTCTCTGAAGTAGGGTCACACATATTTTCAACAGCACATTCACTTCTTGTAAGTTATCTGCTGACTCCAGAACTTTCCCCCAAATAGGATCAAGCTTTTAGCCTGAAATGAGCACAGGGAGGGAGATGGGGATGGTGGTTCAAGGTTTATTTTCAAAGATCAGAATTTTAGCCAGCTATGTAACAGGGTTACCTGCAAAAGATACACAGCTTCAACTCTAAATGCTGTTATACTAATAGAAATGGCCAGCAACCATTTACTCCAGGTATTCCTGCAACAGCTTTGTGAATACTGGAAAAGGCTACTCAGTGATTGTATAAGCAGTCTGGCCTTCATTCCAATTCCTATGCTCCACCCATTGCAAATCAGTGTGGAAGATGGCTGCACATGCAAATGTG
Source organism: Neogale vison (assembly GCF_020171115.1). NCBI lineage: Eukaryota > Metazoa > Chordata > Mammalia > Carnivora > Mustelidae > Neogale > Neogale vison. The sequence goes on along the minus strand of NC_058101.1, from coordinate 145,130,087 downwards.
GGCACCTTAGGGCTGTTTCTCTCTGGCTGGTGATGCCTCAGTGAAACATAATGGTGACATGGTACATGAGTAACAACAGCAACCCAAATTTAGTAGCATTAGCTTCTATACCCAGAAGATAATATAACCTTTAACAATACAGTTATACTGCTATTTATTTGTGGGTTCCCTCTGGAAACCCAAGCCACACAATGGCACTACTCTGCTGAGTGCTCTTGGTGGGCCTACCTACAGGCTGCATTTGGGGGCAGTCCTAATGGCAGGAAAACACCATTAGGAAGTGATGTTAGCACACAGCAGTGGAGGGAATTCATCCTTTTTTGTCCCTCTTTTTCAATGAAGAGTTAGTCATCTATCCATGAACAAAAGTGCCTTTGTGGGAACTGCAGGATCTGGCACCATATGCCAAGGAACCAAGAGGAGTCCGGCTCACCTGTATATCTGCTTATGGGCACAGGCTGTGGGACCAGTGGGGCAGTGAGCTTGCCCCAACCTCTCTTGCCATAATCAGGAAAAAAACCTAAAGAGTGCTGACCTGGGCTGATACCCATAGACAACAGAGAAACTTCTAAAGCTTAGTCCTTATGAAGACAGACTCCAGCATACCAATGGAGCAACAAACAAGTCTGGACACAGCAGAGATGGTAGAAAGAACTTTACCAACATTGTCCTCACCCCTACCAAGGGAACACTGCATTGGGCTGAACTAGCAGGTGGTAGTGATTTCTCTCATAGAGAAAAAGAAGAGCAGGGAGTGTCTAGCTATCCCAGTGGTGTGGAATGCTGCTAGAGAAACCTGTTACTCTCCAGCAGCACCTGAAGAACTTACTTACGCAGGATCTCCATGACTGGGAGGAAAGACGAGGTAAGAAAACCAAAGGACATTAAAGGGACTCAGGGCGTGCTGATTGTACTCAGCAGGAAGTCCAAGCAAGACCCCCTGGGAGTACTACATATGAGAATCTCCCTATGGGACCTGTGGGCAAATCTAATGCCCCAAGGGCTAAATCCATACCTCCTTGCACTCTGTGGGTGGTTACATGTGCACACTCCCAAATGTGGTGGCAAGAGCAAGCTCTTTAGGAGTGTGCTCAGAATACAGGCCAGAGTCTGTGGACAAGGGGGAAACCACAATCTTGAGCTGTTTTCTGGAAAATAAAAGAAAGGTTTCCAATAGCCAGCCTGGTGAGTTTAAGAACCAAAGATGTAAGAGCTTAAGAATTTTGCCACAAGAGGGAGCAAGAATAGTGGAACAGGTGTACCCATACAAAGGCAGAGAAAATCCTAGATGGAAATAGCACTAATGAACCAAATACCCAACCTAAAGGCAACAATCAAAGATTTAAGGAGGTGACTGCTACTTCAAGTGTGAAAGAAGCAATTCAAAACTATAAAGAACATGAAAAATCAAGGAAACATGTCACTACCAAAAAATAATAATTCTCCAATAACAGCTCAAAGGCAAGGGGTTTTGGATAAAGAAATCAAAATCAGGGTTGAAGAAACTCAATTAGCTACCAGAAAACTCTAAATATAGTTGAAATCACACACACACATGCACATACAGAAATGTTCAAGATGAGATATTACTAACGAGACAGAAATCACAGAATTGAACCAAGCAGAAATTCTGTACCTGAAGAACTCAATAAATGAAATAAAAAATGTAACAGAGTAGAGCAAATGGAAGACAAAATAAGTGAGTTAGAAGACAGAATTTTGAAATAACCAAGTTAGAGGAAAACAAAAACAAAATGAAAAACTATGAAGAAAAACTACATGATCTAATCTATAGGATTTCATCAAAAAAGCATATATTAGAATAATCCAGATTCTAAAAAGAAAAAAAGAGGATAAGGGGACAGAAAGTTTATTTAAAGAAATAATAGCTGAGAAGTTCTCAAACGTGCAGAGAGAATTGGACATCTAAGTTCACAGAGCTATAGAAGATTACCCTATTATCTCATGCAAAAAGACCTTCTCCAAGACACATTATAATGAAACTATAAAAAAAAAGTTAAAGATTAAGGAATTCTATAAGTATCCAGGGGAAAAAAAGCTGTAACCTACAAAGGGACCACCATTAGGCTGTCAGATTTCTCAATAGAAACACCATAGGCCAGGTAAGAGGGGAATGACATATTCAAAGTATTGAAAGAAAAAAATTGTCAGCTAATAGTACTATACCCAGCACAGTTATCCTTCAGATATGAAGGAGAAATAAAGACTTTCCCAAACAAAAGCTGAAGGAGTTCTTCACCATTAAACATGCTTTGTAAGAAATGCTGAAAGTTCTTTAGGCTAAAATAAATTGATACTAATCAGCACCATGAAAATACACAAAATTATACAACACACTGGTATGGTAAATACAGTGGATGGATGTTATAGTATAGTATACATGTCAAAGAAAAAAGGACTAAAAATAATTAGAGCTACTATAATTTAACTATAGCTACTATAATTCTGTTATACAAGTAAACAACATAAAAAGAGGTAAACAGACCTCAATGTGAGGCAGGAATCTATCAAAATTGTAGAGGAGAACAAAGGCAGTAACCTCTTTGACACTGGCCACAGCAACTTCTTTCAAGACATGTCTCCAAAGCAAGGGAAACAAAAGCAAAAATGAACTCTTGGGACTTCTTCAAGATCAAAAGCTTCTGCGCAGCAAAGAAACAGTCAACAGAACAAAGAGGCAACCCACGGAATAGGAGAAGATATATGCAAATGACACTACAGACAAAGGGCTGATATCCAAGATCTGTAAAGAACTCCTCAAACTCAATGCCCCAAAAAACCAGATAATCATGTCAAAAAATGGGCAGGAGACATGAACAGATACTTCTCCAAAGAAGACATACAAATGGCTAACAGACACATGAAAAAATGTTCATCACCATTAGCCATCAGGGAGATTCAAATAAAAACCACACTGACATACTACCTTACACCAGTTAGAATGGCAAAAATTAACAGGACAGAAAACAACAAGTGTTGGAGAGGATGTGGAGATTCCTTAAGAAATTAAAAATAGAGCTTCCCTATGACCCCACAATTGCACTATTGGGTATTTGCCCCAAAGATACTGATATAGTGTAATGAAGGCCCTTCTGTACCTCAGTGTTCACAGCAGCAATGGCCACAGTCACCAAACTGTGGAAAGAACCAAGATGGCCTTCAACAGTAAAGAAGATATGGCCCATATATTATATACAATGGAGTATTATGCCTCCATCAGAAAGGATGAATACCCAACTTTTGTGTCAACAAGAACCAGACTGGAGGAGATTATGCTGAGTGAAATAAGTCAAGCAGAGAGAGTCAATTATCATATCATATGGTTTCACTTACTTGTGGAGCATAAGGAATAACACGGAAGACACTGGGAGGAGAGAAGTGAGTTGGGGGAAATGAGGGGGGGAGACAAACAATTAGAGACTGTGGACTCAGAGAAACAAACTGAAGGTTTTGGAGGGGAGGAGGATGGGAAGTTGGGTGAGCCTGGTGGTGGGTATTCTGGAGGGCATGTATTGCATGGAGCACTGGGTGTGCTGCATAAACAATGAATTCTGGAACACTGAAAAAGAAATAAAATGAAAAAACAAAAAAAACCCCAAAACAAAAACAGACAAAAAAAGAGGTAAATAATCACATCATAAATAAACAAGGGGGTAGTTAAGGGTGAAGCATTTGTAAACAATTGAAGTTAAGTTGCTGTCAGCTTAAAATGGCCTGTTTTATTTATGAGAAGTCTTATGTAAGCCTCATGGTAACCGCAAAGCGAAAACCTAGAATAGATGCACAAAAGATAAAAGAGGGAAGCCGAGCATACCACCATAAAAAATCACTAATTTACCAACTTAGGCAGAAATAGAAGGAGACTACGCAAATACAAAATAATTAGAAAACAATAAGATGGCATTATAAGATCTTACATATAAGCTGTTATATGCAAACAATGGATCATGGAACACTATATCAAAAACTAATGAAGTACTGTACAGTGACTAACATAATAAAAAATAAAAATATTTGAAATTAAAAAGATAAGAATTCTAAATGTAAATGGATTGAATTAACCAATCCCAAAGCACAGTGGCTGGATGACTAAAAAAATGACCCAACTATAAGCTACCTACAAGTCACTCACTGCGGCTTTACACTGCTGCCTACAAGTCACTCACTGCGGCACAGAGTGGACAGAAAAAGGTATTCCATTCCAGTGAATATCAAAAGAAAGTAAGGGTAGCTACACTTAAATCAGAACAAACAGACTTGAAGCCAAAATGGTAACAAAAGACAAAGGTCAATATATAATGAAAAAGGGATCAATTCATCAAGAGATATAATAGTCATACATACATACACACCCAATATTGGAACACCTAAATATATTAAGCAAATATTAATAGATCTGAAGGAAGAAACAGACAACAATACAAGAATAGTAGGGGACTTCTAATACTCCAATTTTAGCAATAGACAGATCATCCAGACAGAAAACCAACAAGTGAACATTGGGCTTGAGCCACACATTAGGCCAAACAGATCTAACAAAGATTTATAGGCCATTCCTTCTCACAGAGGAGTACACATTCTTCTCAAGGGCACATGGAACATTCTTCAGGAGAGGCCACACGATAGAACACAAGTCAAGTCTTGTGAATTTAAGATGACTGAAATCATACCAAGAATTCTTTCTCACTACAATGTAACAAAACCAGAATAACAAGAGGAAAGCTAAAATATGTGAAAAGCTACAAATACATGAAAATTAAATAACATACTCTTGAACGACCAATGGTTCAGAGAAGAAATCAAAAGGAAATAAAATATTTCAAAACAAATGAAAATGAAATGTAATATACCAAAACCTATGGGATGCTGCCAAAGCAGTTCTGAGAGGGAGTTTTATAGTAATAAGTGCATATATTAAAATAAAAGGATCTCAAATAACTTCACTTCATATTTTCTTTTTCTAGAAAAAGAAGAACTAAGCCCCAAGTCAGCAAAAGGAAATTAGTAACAAAGATTAAAGTGGAAATAAGTGAAACAGAGACAAGGAAAATAACAGAAAAAAATCAGTGAAACTAAGAGCTGGTTTTTCAAAAAGATTAAACTGTCAAATCTATAACTAAACTAAAAGGACAAAGAGAGGACTCGAAATCAGAATTGGAAGAGGTGACATTACAAGTGATACTACAGAAATTTACAAAGGATTGTAAAAAATTACTATGAACAAATTCTATGCTAACAAATTGGTTAATCTGGAAGAAATGATAAATTCTTGGAAACCTACAACCTGCCAAGAATGAATGAGGAAGAAACAGAAAACATGAACAGACCAATAGTATATAAGGTGATTTAATCAGTAATTAGAAAGCTCCAAACACTGAAAACTCCAGGACCATTACCATTATACCATACCATTACCAAAGCCAGATAAGGACATAAGAAAACTATAGACTACTATCCCTGATGTACACAGATACAAAATTCTCAACAAAATAAAAGCAAGCCAAACTCAGCAATGCATTAAAAGGATTGAACACCATGACCAAGTAAGATTTATTCTGGGAATGCAAGGATGGTTCATTCAATATACATACATCAATAAATGTGATACACTACATTAATAGAAAGATAAAAATCATGGTCATATAAATAGCTGCACAATAAACATCTGACAAAATACAACATATTTTCATGATAAAAACCCTCAACAAAATGGTTATATAAGGAATAAACCTCAATATAGTAAAGGCCACATATGACAAACCCACAGGTAACATACTCAACAGTGAAAAACTGAAAGCTTTTCCTCTAAGATGAGAAATAAGGCAAGAATGCCCTCTTTAATTCAACACAGTACTGAAAGTCCTGGCTATAGCAATTAGGAAAGACAAAGAAATAAAAGGCATCCAATTCTAAGAGAAAGAAGTAAAATCATTATTTGCAGATGATATTATCTAATATAGAGAAACCTTTAAAGACACAACCCAAACTGAATCAATGAATTCAGTGAAGTTGCAGGAGATAAAATCAACATACAGAAATTAGTTGCATTTCATACACTAACAACAAAACATTTGAAAAAAATAAAACTATCCCATTCACAATAGTAGTCAAACAATAAAATAATTAAGACTAAATTTAATGAAGGAAATGAAAGATCTATATAATGAAAATTATAAGTCATTGATGAAAGTAAATGAAGAAGATACAAAAAAATGGAAAGATATCTTGTGTCTAGGGGATCAGAATGTCTTTACTACTCAAGGCCATTTCTACATTCATTACAATTGCTATCAAAACCTTAACAGCATTTTCACAGAAATTTTAAGAAAAAAGTATGAAACCATAAAAGATGCTGAATAGCAAAGCAATAATGAGGAAGAAGAAATCTGAAAGCATTATCTTTCCTTATTTCAAACTATACTACTGAGCTACACAGTAATTTAAATATATGTTTGTTATAAAAAGAGACACAGAGCAATGGAACAGGGAGTCCAGAAGTAAACGCCAACATTAACAGTCAACTAATATTTGACAAGGGAGCCAAGAACACTCAATAGGGAAAGGATGGTCTCTAGAATAAATGGTGTTAAGAAAACTGGACCCCTATCCTATACCATACACAAAAGTTAACTTGAAATGGATTGAAGACTTAAACATATAACCAGATACCATAAAACCCCTAGGGGGAAAAAACATAGGAAAGAAGCTCCTTGACATTAGTCTTATCAATGGGTTTTTAGATATGACACTAAAAGCACAAACAACAAAAGCAAAATTCAACAAGTGGGACTACATAAAACTGAAAAGCTTCTGCAGAGCAAAGGAAACAATCAAAGAAAGAGAAAAGGCAACCTAATGACCTAATGAATGGAAGAAAAATATTTACAAACTATATTCCAGAGAAGGGGTTACTATCCAAAGTATATAAAGAATTCATCCATCTCAGAAACAACAACAACAAAAAAAACCAAAACCCAATTAAAACAAAACAAAAATAAAAGCCACACACACACATACACGAGCAGAGGAACTAAACAGACATTTTTCCAAAGAAGATATCCAAATGGTCAACAGGTATGTGAAAAGATGCTCGGCATCACTGAATATCAAGAAAATGCATATCAAAACCACAATGAAATAACACCACACACCTGGAAGAATGGCTGTCATTAAGAAGACTACAGAAAACAAATGTTGGTGAGGATGTGGAGAAGAGGGAATGAACACTTGTACCTATTGGTGGGAATAATGTAAAGTTGTTCAGCCACTATGGTAAACAGTATGGAGGCTCCACATAACATTAAATATGTACCATATGATCCAACAACCCTACTCCTGGGTATATAATCCAAAGGAAATGAAGATAGGGCATGGAAGAGAGATCTGCACTCCAATGTGCACTGCAGCATTATTCACAATAGCCAACATATGGAAACAACCTGTGTCTGTTAGTGGATAGATAAAGAAGATGTGTGATACACACACACACACACACACACACACAGATATTATCCAGCCATAAGAATGAAGGAGATCTTGTCACTGGTAATTAACAGATGGCCCATAAGGGCATTATGCTCAGTGAAACAAGGCAGACAGAGAAAGACAAATGCTATATTATCTCACTTAGTTGTAAAATCAGAAAAAGCCAATCTTTTTTTTTTTTTAATATTTTTATTTTTCTACTCTTTTTTTTTTTAAAGATTTTATTTATTTATTTGAGAGAGAGAGACAGTGAGAGAGAGCATGAGCGAGGAGAAGGTCAGAGAGCAAAGCAGACTCCCCATGGAGCTGGGAGCCTGATGTGGGACTCGATCCCGGGACTCCAGGATCACGCCCTGAGCCGGAGGCAGTCGTCCAACCAACTGAGCCACCCAGGCGTCCCCAGAAAAAGCCAATCTTGATGGCAACTTTAGGAAGATCCCGAATTCACCCCCTCTAATGGACACACCAAAGTCTACACCTGCATATAAAGCAATTCCTCCTGAAGGATTGTGGGTTGATTGAACAGCTTTGGCACAATAAAGCATTGTGGGCCCACACACATAATGGCTGGAGAGACAGAGACATGGTAGTGATGGGAATCTCACCCCCAATGCGGTAACCTGCGGTAGGGAGGGACATCACAGATGGGCCATATACAGATTCATCTGACCTGGGGCACGGCAAAAAACCATCAGCTTAAAGGGCAACTAGACTGCAAGTGAAGGAAATACGTTTACTAACTCTGACTGCCAAATGGTGGGGGAATTTCTGTAACTCTCTTGAGGGTTATTGTGCTGGCAAGAGCCTCTCCACCTTGATAGCACAGATAGGAACAGGGAACAGGTGCTCTAGTTAGCCTGCTGCCTCAGCAAGCCCTAAGCCTCTAGCCCACACCAGCTCCATCCACTTCATCAAGGCTGCCTGAGCATGGCACACCCTGGGAAACCTGTGGCCTACACCTGATTCAGCCCCAGCCATCTCCACTCAGGGCAGCTCTGGCACCCTGCCAGGATGTCCCCTATGCAAAATGCCCTGGTCTATGTCTGTTCCAGTTCAAGCCATCCACCAGGGTGACCCTGGTGGGGAGCGACCTGGGACCTCCTTGTCCATGTCCATTACATCCACAACCCAGGTTTCCAGTGCCAGTCTTAGCTTGTAGCACTGACTGCATCTTCACCTATTCCTCCAGGGTGTCCCCTGTGCAGAGCACCTGGCCCATACCTGCTTCAGCTCGAGCCATCCTGCTAGCATGGCTCTGGTGTAGAGCATCCTGGATCCCCTGGCCTGTATTGACTACAGTTCCAGCTGTCTCACCAAGGTGGCCTAGGTACAGGGCCACTTGGGGCTCCCCATAGAACCCTACGATCTCCTGGCCTGTGTCACCTACAGCTCCAGCCACCAGGAATACAATCTACACGGGACATTCTTGTTCAAGGCCACTCCTTGAAGACTGGCAGAGGTAGCTGTTTCACCTAAGAAACACATGAAGTCAAACAAAACGAGACAGAGGAATATGCCTCAAACTAAAGAATAAGACAAAACTTCAAAAAATAATTAAATGAAACAGAGATAAGCGATCTACCTGATGAACAGCTCAAAGTAATGGTCATAAAGATGCTCACTGGACTTGAAGAAAGAGTGGATGAACCTAGTGAGAACTTCAACACAGACCAAAAAAAAAAAAAAAAAATCAGAGTTGAAGAATACAATAACTTAAATGAAAAATATACTACAGGGAATCAATAACAGATTGGCCAACATAGAAGAACAGATCAGCATCTGGAAGATGAGGTAATAGAGAACACCAAAGTGAAAAGAAAAAAAAAGTGAGGATAGGTTACAGGACCTCTGGAGCAACATCAAGCATACTAACATTTGCATAACAGGGATTCCAGAAGGAAGAAAGAGAAAGTTACAGAAAGCTTATTTAAAGAAATAATAGCTGAGAAATCCCCTAACTTGGAGGAAGAAAGAGATATCCATGTCTAGGAAGCAAAGAGAGCACCAAACAAGATGAACTCAAAGAAGTCTACACCAAGATACATAATTATACATATTTAAAGATACATAATTAAAATGGTAAAAAGTGGGGCACCTGGGTGGCTCAGCTGGTTGAGCATGAGACTCTTGATTTCAGCTCAGGTCATGATCTCAAAGTCCTAGGATCAAGCTTCATGTTCAGCTCTGGGCTCAGTGGGGAATCTACTTGAGGATTCTCCCTCTCCCTCCCTCTGCATCTCCTCTTTCTCTCTAAAATCAATCAATCGATATTTTAAAAATAGCAAAAACTAAAGATAAAGAGGGAATCTTAAAACGAGCAAGAGAAAAGTATCTAGTTATATACCAGAGATATCTCATAAGGCCATTAGCAGATTTTGTAGCAGAAACTTTACAGGTCAGAAGGGAGTGGTCTGATATATTCGAATTACTGAAAGGAAAATACCAGAAGTACTCTAACAAGCAATGTTAAAGGAGTACTTTACTACTAAACCGATGTTAAAGGGGCTTCTTTTTTTTTTTTTTTTAAAGATTTATTTATTTGACAGAGAGAAACCACAAGTAGACGGAGAGGCAGGCAGAGAGAGAGAGAGGGAAGCAGGCTCCCCGCTGAGCAGAGAGCCCGATGCGGGACTCAACCCCAGGACCCCGAGATCATGACCTGAGCCGAAGGCAGCGGCCCAACCCACTGAGCCACACAGGCGCCCCTATTAAAGGGGCTTCTTAAAGCAGAAAAGGAGAGGCTGTAAGTAGAAGAAAATTATGAAAGGAAAAAATTTCATTGGTAAAAGCGAATATATAGTAAAAGGAGTAGAACAATCACTTATAAAGATAGTATGAAGCTTAAAAGAAAAACATAGTAAATCAATTATATCTAAAAATTCAGTTAAGGGATTCACAAGATAAAAAGATGTAGAATATGACATCTGATACATAAAACATGGAGGGGAGGAGTAAAAATGTAGTGATTTTAGAATGTGTTTAAACTAAAGCAACCAACTTAAAACAAACTGCTATATAATTGGGATGTTATATATGAACCTCACGGTAAGCACAAAACTATAATAGATACACAAAAATAAAGAGAAAGGAATATAAACTGAACACCAAGGAACGTCATCAATCACATGGGAAGAGAACAAAAGAAGAAAAAAGGAACAGACAAAAACAAAGCAAAACAAGAAAAGCCTAACTCATAAAAGCAGAGAATCAAACGGTGGTTACCAGAGGGTGGGAGAATAGAGGAGATGTTTGAAGCTACAAAACTGAAACCAGTATGTAAGTCCTAGAGATTTAATGCACTGGATTCACGTGTGTCCCTGAAGCATGAGATAAGGCTCAATGGAGCTGCTTGCTCCCATGCGAGCTCTGCCTGCAAATTCTGGATAAAGGACAACCCCCACCATGAGCGTGGCCAAAGCCAGGGCTCCAGGCCAGGCCAGGCACCTCTGCTCTGCCTCCAGAGAGGCCTGGATGCCTGAAGAAGTGAGACAGGGTTGTCCTGTGTAGCCTCACAGGGATAGTTCCAGAGTCTAGGCTGGTGTAGGCACGGGCATTCTGGGCCACACCAGCTGCTCACGAGGAAGGGGTTGGCTTCTGCGGGGAAGTAGAAGCTGCTCCACATATTATGAAAAACCAAGAGCATTTCTGAAACTCTGTTATCTGAGGCTACTTTTTAATTTGTCTTCATTACCATTTTTATATTAAATTCAGTGGTAATGCTTGATCTCTGGTCAGTGATGAATATTAAATCTTCCAAATACGTTTTCGGATGCTGTGCTAATAAGCAAGATGGGTTCAATTTCCTTCTAATTTTTTTGTACTTAAATTTATTTAATTTCCAGCCTGTTTAAGTTCCCTTGTGTTACAAGCCTCATTCTGGATCACAGCTCCGCCTTCTTGTGAATAAGGTCTATTGTACATGTGAAAAACACAAAGAAAAATGACACAATGGAAACAGAAAGTAGAGCTTAAAGATAAAGGGATAATTAGAACATTGTCGAACAAAGGGAATCTAAGGGAAGGGTTGTGTTTGAAATGCACTGGCATGTTACTGTATATAGAAGTATGAACTTTTCTTAATTTTGTTTTCAATATTTCCTAGATCCTTCTTGCCAAAGTACACTGTACTAAGCAATCTAAAAATCTAAACCAATTCCTGTTGGTAAGTTACCAACTTTAATATCAGGTTAACTCAGGATTAAGCAGTTAAAATCCTTATTTCAATTTCTGAAGTAAAAGGAACACTAAATAAGGGGCAGACCCCACTGGGCAGGTGCAGCCTCTTTTGATCCAACTAAGGACACTTGAGAACAAGGGGTCTCATCTATTCCCCTGTTCCACTAAATCAATCAGGGTTTGGCAAACTATGGCTTGCAGGCAAAATCTGGCCTAATAATTGTTTTTATAGGTTTTTTCCTTTTTTTTTCTTTTAAAAGATTGGAAAAAAAAAATAGAAGAGTATTTTTGTGCCAATACCATTCCGTCTTGGTGAGCACAGCTTTGTAGTAAAGCTTGAAATCAGGCAACGTGATGACCCCAGCTTTTTCTTTTTCAACATTTCCTTAGCAATTCTGGGTCTTTTCTGGTTCCATACAAATTTTAGGATTGTTTGTTCCAGCACTTTGAAAAATGCACAAAAACAGACACATAGACCAAGGGAACAGAGTAGAGAGACCAGATATGGACCCTCAACTATATGGTCTAATAATCTTCAACAAAGCAGGAAAAAATATCCAATGGAAAGAAGACAATCTCTTCAATAAATAGTGCTGGGAAAACTGGACAGCTATGTATAGAAGAATGAAAGTCAACCATTCTCTTACAGCATGCACAAAGATAAACTCCCAATGGATGAAAGACCTCAACGTGAGGCAGGAATCTATCAAAATCCTAGAGGAGACCATCGGCAGTAACCGCTTTGACAGTGGCTATAGCAACTTCTTTCAAGACATGTCTCCAAAGGCAAAGGAAATAAAAGCGAAAATGAACTTTTGGGACTTCATTAAGACAAAAAAGGCTTCTGCACAGGAAAGGAAACAGTCAACAAAACAAAGAGGCAACCCAAGGAATAGGAGAAGATATTTGCAAATGACACTACAGACAAAGGGCTGATATCTAGGATCCGTAAAGAACTTCTCAAACTCAACACACACAAAACAGATAATCATGTCAAGGATTGACAGAGGACATGAAAGACACTTCTCCAAAGAAGACATACAAATGACTAACAGACATATGAAAAAGTGTTCATCATCATTACCAATCAGGGAAAGTCAAATCAAAACCACATTGAGATACTACCTTACACCAGATAGAATGGCCAAAATTAACAGGACAGGAAACAAGTGTTGGAGAGGATGTGAAGAAAGGGGAACATTCTTACACTGTTGGTGGGTAGGCAAGTTGGTGTAGCCACTTTGGAAAACAATGTGGAGATCCCTTAAGAAATTAAAAATAGAGCTTCCCTATGACCCCGCAATTGCACTATTGGGTATTTACCCCAAAGATATAGATGTAGTGGAAAGAAGGGCCATCCGTATCCCAGTGTTCATAGCAGCAATATCCACAATCACCAAACCGTGGAAAGAGCCAAGATGCCCTTCAACAGATGAATGGATAAAGAAGATATGGTCCATATATACAATGGAATATTACACAGCCATGAGAAAGGATGAATACCCAACTTTTGTGTCAACAAGGACCAGACTGGAGGAGATTATGCTGAGTGAAGTAAGTCAAGCAGAGAGAGTCAATTATCATATAGTTTGGCTTACTTGTGGAGCATAAGGAATAACATGGAGGACACGGGGAGATGGGGGGGAGAAGTGAGTTGGGGGAAATCAGAGAGGGAGACAAACGATGAGAGACTGTAGACTCTGAGAAACAAACTGAAGGTTTTGGAGGGGAGGAGAGTGGGGTGGGCGGATGGGAGAGCCTGGCGCTGGGTATTAAGGAGGGCACATATTGCATGGAGCACTGGGTGTGCTGCATAAACAATGAATCTGGGAACACTGAAAAAATAAAATTAAAAAAAAAAAAGAAGAGTATTTTGTGACATGCAAAAATGATATAAATAGCAATTTCAGGATTTTTACTAGAACACAGCCAGGCTTACTCATTGATGTAGTCTCTATGGCTGCTCTCCTGCTACGACGGTAGAGCCAGGTAGTTGCAGCAAGACTGTGGGGCCCACAAAGCCTATAGTATTTAGCATTTGGCCCTTTATGGAAAAAGCTTGCAGGCCCTGGACTGGAAGGCATGCCAGGGATTTAGTTATAGTTTATGGGAGAACTGGCTTTGGTTGGTTGTTAAAATATATAAATCAAGTCTAAGATGTCTCCTGATTTCAGAAATACTGAAATGTGGGGGGGAAAAAGTCTGTGAGCCAAGCAATATGGTTGGTAGCTAGAGCTGGCTTTCTAAGTGTTATATGGATTCTCTGAGCCTTTAGGAAACGCTTTCCAAAGAATCCTTGTCATGGTCATCATGGTCAAGCATAAAGGCTCCAGAATTTGTCATGCGGATGGAGAACCACAGTCTTACAGTTCTGGCTGCTCTTTCAGAGTCATTTCCCTTTGAGCCTGGAGTCCCTGCAGGTTACACACATTTACAGTTGTCATTACACATGGTAGTTCCATTCTATTATGTCAAGCAGAACAGAATGAGCAGATACTGAACCCTTGTTTCTAGGGAAAATACAGGGTTAGGTTTCCATGAATTGCTGTTCCCATTGTCAGCAATCAATACACAATCTTGTCTTATGTGTTTCTGTTTCAAGACACCTTATTCAATGGATACTGCTGATTCTTTAACATTGAACTCATGGCCAGTAGCACTATAACTCATCCCTGAATGAAGTTCACCGAACACAATTATTTTCTCCATTAGGCACATCACAGCCTTCTTTCTGCTTGGGAACATGAGACAGTGCATGAGTACTACATTTGGGGACCACTGTAAACAACAGAATCAACAAAAATGCAAAAACTGTGTCATTAAACAGATCCTGAAAAGGACACTTGTTTACCAAATGACAGCTGAAACAAGAAGGCAGAACATCACCTTGTTTGACCTTCATTGGGAACACACACATTTTTACTGCTTGGTGCCCGTCTGTGAATGACTATAAAAGGGCCATATTGATTCTGGGGTACAAATACATTTTAGCCAGTAAGAGAATATGTAAATACAGATTCTGAAAATAATGAGAATCAACTGTGTTTGAAACCATAGTCACTTTGTAGTTCCTTCAACCATGACCTTGATAAACAAAATTGATCAACCGGCATCTTCTGGGTCTTAGCAATCACAGTCATTTAAAATGATGTGCTCCAGTCTAAAACAGCTCCAGCTGTAACATTCCTTTTTTCTACTGCTTGACGATGTCTCTCTCCCTTTTGAAATTTCTCCACTCTTTCTCTTTGTATCAAGTTAGGCCTGTTTTTTTTAAGGCTCCTTTTCAGTGTATGGTTGAATCTCTTAATTCCTTCAATTCTCCTACCCTGCTTCAATTAGCTTTCTGCCTTTCATATCCTCCACTGCCTCCTTTCACAGACACATCTGTGCGGTGCCCTGTTAGCTGCGAAGTGCCTCCCATGCTTATCATCACCTCGAACCCAAATCATCTTAGATGGTGATATTGTGCCCAGGACCACTAGCATTAGCTGTGGGGCTCCTCGTTCAGTTTGCTACAGATTTCAAGATGGTGAGAGCAAAACATGAAGCCAAGACTGGAAGCCTTCTATGTGTGGGCCCTTGAAGGACCTTTAACCCACCAGGGGCAAGAGAGCTAACCAGGGGCAGGGCTGTGTCCGCCCTGATGTGTCTCATATGTTCTCCCTTTCCTCCCGCACCCCTGCCTTCCAGTTCTGCTTCACTTACAAACCTGGGAAAGCATACTTAATCAGTCTCTGTTTTAATTTTTGTTCTCTGTAAAAGGTAAAAAAAAAATGAGTAAATATTACTTTTATTCCCTTTTCACAGAGGCAGGAATTAAGATGAGGTGATTAAGTGTAAATAGTAGTATTTACTCATCCTTGCCTCATGGAGTTATTAGGAGGATTTAATGACAGGACTTAAGAAAGAAAGGTACTATGTAAATCCCAGGTATTATACAGTTATTTTATATTGTAAGAAGAGGGATTTAGGCTGCATAAGAGGGGGCTTTTTATTGACACAGGTGTTAGACAATGAGATAGTTTTCCAAAACCTTCCCTAGATATCTTTTAGATTAAAAAAAAGATTCCATGTGTCTGGTTAGATTTTGATGTGATCTTCTAAGAGCATGGCTTCTAGGACCCTCAGTAGTCTTTTCTACCTGTTATTTTGTTTTTGTTTTT